>NC_134780.1:83070265-83085265 GCF_046742065.1 Oratosquilla oratoria
TGGTAGAGTCCCAGACTGTCACTACGGCGGTCCAGGTTCGAATCCTGCCCAGGGCTGAAAATAATTCAGTATCACCGCGCTTTAAGTTGTTATTTAACTCTCTTGGGCGGGGAGCTGGGTGTGTGTGTGCGTGTAAGGTCAAATTATTACCTATAGAGCGGTAATACGAGCCCTGAGCTCTCTTTCGGAAAGGAAATAGCTGTCGATCACGAGTCCAACACGTGATCCAAAGACCAAGGCGAATCACACACACACACCTTGTGGCGCAGTGGTTAGAGTTCTCGGCTACCACAACGGCGGTCCGGGTTCGAATCCCGCCCAGGACTGAAATAATTTCAGTATCGCTGCGCTGCAAGTTGCTACTCCAACTCTAGTGGGCGAGAAGTTGGGGTATGTGTGCGTGTATGGTCACAACATTACCCATAGATCGGCCATATATGAGTTCTGAGCTCTCTTCCGGTAGGGAAATAGCTGTCGATTACGAGTCCAACACGTGATCCAAGACAGTGGTGAATCACACACACACACACACACACACACACACACACACACACACACACACACACACACACACACACACACACACACACACACACACACACACACACACACGAGATCGCACCGTCTCGTATACTGTACATACATGTTTACCTTGTTTAAAGGTAGGATAGTAGATTGAAGGTATACATACATACATACATACATACATGCATACATGGACCTACCTCCTTTATCGTGGATTTGTGGATTTGTACCCAAGACTAGCACAATTAGACGATTTGTTTTAGTATTTACCTATACCCACTTACTGCTCGATAATGGTCATCATTTGTTTTCTCCTCCTCCTCCTCCTCCTCCTTTTCCTCCTCCTCCTCTTCATATTCTCGTTTCAACTTTTCCCTGGTTTTCTTTTTCTTTTTCTCTCTCTTTCCGATCGTTGTTTGTGTTCTTCCTCTTTCCGATCTCTGTCTATCTTTCTCTCTCTCGCTCTCTTGCTCTCTCTCTCTCTCTCTCTCTCTCTCTCTCTCTCTCTCTCTCTCTCTCTCTCTCTCTCTCTCTCTCTCTCTCTCTCCTCTCCTCTCACTCTCTCTGACTTTCTCTCTTTCTGGGACTTCCCCTCTCTATCTCTCTCTCCCTCTGTCTGTCTGTCTGTCCGTCTGTCTCGATCCTTGCCAGGAATCCGTCTTCATTTCGTTCGTACCAGATTTCTATTATTCATCTTACCCTCTCCCCCCTCTCCCCCTCCCCTTCCCCCCTCCCCTTCCCCCCTCCCCCTCTCCCCCTTCTCCCCTCTCCCCCTCCCCCTTCCCCCCTCTCCCCCCTCGGGTAGTTTCCGATACCCTATCCCCCCGGCCTCCTCTTCTTCCTCCTCCTCCTCCTCTTCCTTATCCTCGTCCACACAGTTTTCTTGTATTCCTACTCCTCCTTTTCCTCTTCCTTTGTCTTCTTCTCCTCCTCTTCCTCCTCCTCTTCCTACTCCTCCTCCTCTTCCTCCTCCTCTTCCTACTCCTCCTCCTCATCATTCGTCACACTTATTTTCTCCTCACCGTTTCCTTATACTCGAACCCTTCTTCTTCCCACTTCTCTTCCTCCTCCTCCTCCTCCTCCTCCTCCTCCTCCTCCTCCTCCTCTTCCTCCTCCTCCTCTTCCTCCTCCTCCTCTTCCTCCTACTCATACCCTTCTTCCCACTTCTCTTCTTCCTTTTCCTCCTCCTCCTCTTCCTCCTCCTCTTATTCCTTCTCCTCCTCTTCCTCCTCCTCTTCCTCTTCTTCCTCTTCTTCCTCCTCTTCCTCTTCCTCTTCCTATTCATTATTCTCCCCGTCCACTCTCGATCCGGGGTCTTCGGTGGCTCTTAGGAGTTTTTCCGCATCTTATTTGCGAGGATCTATTTTGGCTCTCATGGGTTGTCCTCCTGTGGTCTCTGGGTGTGTCCCTGCGTGTGTCTCTTGGCTGCTTGCGTGTATGCCGTGGCCACGGGGTTCGTGTTGTCCATAGTTCACATGGTCGGGATCTGGTTCTTTATGGTGATCTCAGTATTGGAGCATTGTGAGTATGGTGTGGTTGGAAAAGTGTACCGGACAGGGGTTCTTAAAAATTTGGGGTTCTTAAAAATTTGGGGTTCTCAAAAATTTGGGGTTCTCAAAAATTTGGGGTTCCTGAACGCCCTAAAGGGTTCTCGGGAAAGTTACCCCCAGAGATAGTACTTAGGTGTCTGAAGTTCAGTCCTGGTTGGCAGTAAAATAAGTACAGTTTCGTTTCTACACGTGTAATATCATTGTAAATCACTTGTGATGTTATACTTTGGGCTTAATAAACGCCCTAAAAGGTTCTCAGGAAGAAATAGTACTTAGGTGTTTGAAGTTCAGTCCTGGTTGGCAGTAAATTAAGTACGGTTTCGTTTCTACACGTGTAATATCATTGTAAATCACTTGTGATGTTAATGTTTTTGGCTTAATAAAGGCATTATAGACGCCCTAAAAGGTTCTCAGAAAGGTTCTCAGGAAGAGATAGTACTTAGGTGTCTGAAGTTCAGTCCTGGTTGGCAATAAACTAAATACAGTTTCGTTTCTACACGTGTAATATCATTGTAAATCACTTGTGATGTTAATCTTTGGGCTTAATAAAGACACTATATTTTGAACCGTTCGATCATACCCATTGCAGTACCATTGTATATTGGGTTGGTCTTAATATATTACCGTTCTATATTCGGTATCAGGAAAAAGGTCGAGAACTCGTTATAAAAGATATCTTAGCGTAGTTTTTGCGGTCGTTTTCAGACAAAACGTGGGCGTAGATTAGCATCAATAGCGCCATTATAGTGGTGTGGTGATCGTAAAATTTGTGTACATGTAGTTGATGCTGTGAATGTTTGCTGTTAATGGTGCTTTGCTCTTTGGCTGTGGGTGTTGTGGTGGTGAAAGCGGTGGTGTGATTAGAATAGGGTCGGGTTGGTCAATGCGTTAGTCTTGCCTTTGACGTTGGGTCACTGTTTCCTACGTTGCCCTTTCGTCGCATTGACGAACTTGATGCATTTTATTCTTGCTAAAGACGAGAGATTTATGCTAAAGGGTCGGTTTGGGAAGATTGTGGGTTCCATGGAGACGAATAGAATACCCTGACGGCATATATAACGAAAGAAAAGTACATTGAGGTACGAAAGGAAACAGTCGAGATGGGATATGTCACGTAAATGAATAAAAACGCCTGTTGGCAGCTGGGATAAATGGGAAAGGGCCGCCTGGTACGTAAGGAGTTGGGAAGGATTGCATGTATAGCAAGAATGCTATGAAAGTGACGGCGCCCCACGAGTAAATACACATGAGCATTAGGCAGAATGCATTAGTGGTGTTCCCCCACCCCCGAAGCAAT
Source organism: Oratosquilla oratoria (assembly GCF_046742065.1). Lineage (NCBI taxonomy): Eukaryota > Metazoa > Arthropoda > Malacostraca > Stomatopoda > Squillidae > Oratosquilla > Oratosquilla oratoria. Next base: position 83,073,638 of record NC_134780.1, read on the forward strand.
GCGACTTAAAGATGGGATAGCCAAACACATGCAGTTCACCACAGCCTTGGATCACGTGCAGGACTCGTGATCGACAGCTGTTATGCTATCGGAGGAGAACTCGCATCTCATGTATAGCCCCCTTTGCTCATGGGGGGGCAGCAACGGTATGCAATGTGGGTTAATTTTTTTACCGTGGTGCCAAGGCGTGATTTTAGGACCTGCAATAGTAAGTCATAAGATAGGGGACTGTTGTGCCCAAAAGGAGACGTAGACGTCATCACTTGGTGCTAGGTTACTTACAAATAATTACCAGTAAGTTTAGAGAAGAAATTGTAGGAAGCAGAAGTACTCGGAGAGTGTAGACTTCCGCCAGGGTTTTTCACTTACCTCTTTATATACGCACATAAAGAATTATTATAATTTGTTATGGTTAATAGTGTTATTATTGTCAGTTTTAGTTATGGTTATTATGGTCAGGATTGTAATGAATATTGTTGTGATTTATGTAATTGTTACAATTATTATAAGTTATATAATTATATTTTATTGTTATGATTAAAACCATTATATTGTCATTTTATTTTGTTTATTATTTACTTATTTCTTGATAATATCAATATTATTGTTATTATTATCATCATTATAATTACTATTATTATTAGACGGAATAATAAGGCAAAAAAGTAATAAAAGAAAACAAAGAAAAAAAAGAAGCACAGAAGTGAGCAGAGACGGGTTATGACGAACAGGCGGGAACGGGATTATGACGAATATGGAGTAAGATTGATTTATGTCTCACAAAACGGAACGTAAAGGACAGAAACGTGTCGTCATCAAATTCCCTCGGTAACCAACCTGCCAGCCGCTGATGCAATTCGCTGAACATGCAGGGAATACTGTTGATACTGACTCGTATACATGAATATACATTAATACACAAACACACACAAAAGTACACGCTCACACACACACAAACACATACACACACACACACTTATATACGCTCCCCCGCCACGCCACGCTACCAGGCGCAACAACAAACTCGTACCCATCAGAGTGCCGAAGACTAACCTCTGCAAGAACAGCGCCTTTCCGTCCTTAATGGACATCATTAACGCATTTTAATCTAGTCCCAGGATTAGCTCAAATTGTACGTTGTCAGTCTATCACTGTATCAGTATCACTGTCAATTCAATGAATCGATTGTTATTATTGTTATCACACACGCACGCACACACGCGCAGACACTTACACACACACACACACACACACACACACACACACACACACACACACACACACACACACACACACACACACACACACACACGACATTCTAACAAGATCCAACCCATCAGAGCAGAGACACACACACACGCACACACACACACACACACACACACACACACACACACACACACACACACACACACACACACACACACATATAGTTGGAAAGTCACTGTCGCATTTGTCATGAGGATGCCGAGTTCGAGTCTTGGGCAGTACCACATTTCAATTTCAGCATGCTGGCCTTTGATGGCTTAGAATTAAAGTGCACTGTGGTTGTTAAAATGTATATGTATATATATATATATATGATATATATATATAATATATATATATGTATATATATATATATATATTATATATATATATATATATATATATATATATATATACACACACACTGTATTCCTGTACGGAAATCTTTAAGACATTTTTATTTTATTTTGTTCTATTTTATATTCTATTTTATTTCCTCAATGGACAAGATGCAGGGATGACCCATCATCCAGGAGGAGCCAAGAAAAGAGGCAGGGAGGGAGGGAGGGAGGGGTGGTGGTGGATGGGTGTGGAGTGGGTGGGGGAAGAACTGGGTGTGAGTGGAATTATGCCTTTTGACCTTGGCTACCCCCCTTATAAGGGGGAAAACCCCTTGGCACATGCATGTATGTATGTATGTATGTATGTATGTATGTATGTATGTATGTATAATTTGTTTCTCCCTCTCCTTAAAATCACCCGACGGCAGGTGGGGCAGAAGCCAAGGACCACCCGTCACGGAAGGGAAAAGGGGTGTCAATCATAAGGATATTAAGGTTTAGGGAACAAAGTTTAAGGTATTTTAGGGCAAAAAGGGAGCACTAGAGAGGCAGGGCGTCTCTGTCAGTGATAAATTACCTTCCCCCCCATTCCTCGTTCCCCCCCCCTCCCATCCCATTCCCCGTCTCTCCCCCTCGACCCCCCCCTCCCGCCAACATGGAGTAAACTCTCTCTCTCTCTCTCTCTCTCTCTCTCTCTCTCTCCCTCTCTCTCACTTATTCACTCTCACTCATTCTCTCTCACTCATTCTCGCTCTCCCTCTCATTCTCTCTCTCTCTCTCTCCTCTTCTCTTTCCCCACTCTATTCTCTCTCTCCCCATCTCATCCTCTCTCTCTCTCTCTCTCTCTCTCTCTCTCTCTCTTCTCTATCCTTTTCCCCATCTCTCTGCCTCCCCCTCCACCTCTCTCTCTCTCTCTCTCTCTCTCTCTCTCTCTCTCTCTCTCTCTCTCTCTCTCTCTCTCTCTCCTTTTCTCTCTATTCATCTCTCTCTCTAACATGACAACTCATATAAAGAAAATAGTTCGTAGTTGCATTCGTGTACAAGAGCCTTGACCTGAGAAATCAACTCTACGGCAATGAAATCGTCACAGCGTCATCTGTCGCGCGTCGAGGGTTAGACAGTGCGCCACTGCACGGATGGACCAAAACATTGATTTGCTAAATATAGAAAACGGGAATTTACTATCGCCTTTCATCCACGCCACAAATAAATAAATAAACAAATCACTTCATTCATTCATTCATTCATTGATAAGAATAAAGATAACAAATGAGTAAGTAAATAGATAAAAATGAACAAGTAAAAATAGATAAATCATTTGATTAATTAATCAAGATGAATAGATGAATGATAGATGAACAAGTAGGTAAATGTAAAGAAAAAACGAGTGGAAAATATATGAATGATAAGTAGGTTAAGTGATTGATTAATAAATGAAGACAAATTCTCTCTCTCTCTCTTAATCTCTCTCTCTCTTTCGTGAGATAAAATAAAATTAAATGTGAATTGGTCATTGTTGACAAAAACTGTTGGCCTTCCAAAACCGACGATTCCGTGCCTTAACCGCATTTAAACGGTTAACTTAAACCAGATTTAACCTGTTCACGGAGGAAATGACAGTTTCCGTTTTTCTTTATGACAAAACTGACAGTGACCGAATTCAGGACATATTGATTGTCATGAGCAATTCTGTGATCGTGCTAATGCATATGGACGGAGCTGAATGGGAGAGGGGTAGGGTGGGGTGGGTGGAGGAGGGTAAGTATCGTCGCATGATATGGTAATAACGTCGCCCGTGATGCAAATGAGCGGCAAGGATGACGGTTGTCGTCAGCCACATCCAACTGCTTAAAACGACACAAATTACATCTCTGCCTCAATTAAAGTCGATTCAGAGATTCCGGGTCGACTTAAACGACGAAGGGAAGGAGAAGGGGAAGGGCGAGAAAGGTCGACTTGTACGAGTGGAGGGGAAGGAAAATCGACTTGTACCGCAACATTGTCGATCTTTGATGAGTGAAATTGGAGGGAAGGGAGGTCGACTTATGCGGCGATTTTGTCGATCCTCGACTAATGAAAATGGAAGGAGGTAATGGGAGGGGAGGTCGATTTATAATGCGACGTTGTCGATCTTGAGCGAGTGAAAATGAAGGGGAGTCGACTTACGATAATGTCGATCTTTGACGAGTGAAGTTGGAGGGGAAAGGAGATCGACCTATCCATTTACGTTGTCGATCTTCGACGAGCCAAAGTGTTGGAGAGGAAAGTCGAGTTATACGATGACGTTGTCGACCTTCTACGGGGAAAATTAGAGGAGAGGAAAGTCGACTTATACGGCGACATTGTCGATCTTTGACGAGTGAAATTGAAGGGGAGGGGAGGTCGATTTATACGTCGACATTGTCGATCTTCGACAAGTGAAATTGGAGGGCAGGGAAGAGGTGGGAAGGTCGATCTATACGATGATGTTGTCGATCTTGGACGAGCGAAATTAGAGGGGAGGAAAGTCGACTTATACGGCGACATTGTCGATCTTCGACGAGTGAAATTGGAGAGGAGGGATGGGGAGGGAAGATCGACATATGCGATGACGTCGATCTTGGGCGAGCGAAATTGGAGGAGAGGAAAGTCGACTTGTACGGCGATGTTATCGATCTGAAAGTGAAAGGGGAGTGGAGAGTGTGTGGTTGAACTGAGGAGGAGTGAGTCTTGGAGTTAACCACTCCCCCCTCCCCACCTTCACTCCCCCCCCCCACCTTCGCAAGGTAGGGGGGGGGTCCTCTGAAAAGAATAAGAATTGTGTGGCGTCAGCTAGAATAAAGACTTTAAGGCTTTCCGGTCTTTGAAAGCCGAAGAGGGTCCGTGGCAATTCAGACCTCCCTTCCGTACCTGTTGGTACTGTTTCTGTTTTCGCCAGGCGGTTTTATTCGGTTGTGTTTACTTCTGTTTTGATAGTCTGCACTTTATTTTATTTTATTTATTTATTTATTTTTTACTTCCTTATATGTGGTTTGATTTCTTTGTCAAGGCTAAATGTATATACATACATTTACCAAAGGCTTTTTCCCCCTTACACGGGGGGTAGCCAAAAAGAAAAAGGCAAAGAAACCACTCCCACCCATTCCAATCCTTACATATTCCACTCCCCTCCACCCTCCTCCCTTCCTCTTATCTTGGCACCTCCTGACCCTCTTATGCCTTTACTTTTTTTTAGGAATGTCCCCTTTGGGGCTACAGGTAGTAGGACTCCTAATCCCATCCTCCGTCCCGGTGGATGGGATTTAGGAGTAATAAACTTAAAATCATTATTACAAAGGATAAAGGAAAAGCATGCCGACAGGAGACCTTTTGGCCCATAACAAGGTCGGATGCGAAAGAAAATCCTATTGATGTAATCCGTGATTGTGTATATCGCCATCGCGTTAATTTTTTATTTTTCATTTTATTTTATCACAACAAAAATCAAGTATGGATATAAATATCAGTGATGTGTCCATTGCTCCATTCTTAAATTTAATTCACTTACCTGTTTCCTCATTCATTTTTCATTTATTACAGTTATCATTATTGTTATTATTATTATTGTTGTTATCACTATTATTATTATTTTATCATTATTATTATAATTGTCGTTATAGCTATTATTATTATTAATGATTATAATTATTATTATTATTATTGTTATTATTATTATTATTATTATTGTTGCTATTGATATTATCATTACTATTACTATTATCAATATTGTTGTTATTATTTCTATTGATATTTATTTATTTATTTATTGTGCATTCTCACGACCCACGAGTAATTTCTCTTTTTTTCTCTTTTTTCAGGAAAAAGGGCAGCAGCAGTGAGAGCAGTTCCGTTCGAGCGGTAAGGAAGCGTTCACCACTACCTGCTCGAAAGGCTCACCCCAGCGACGCATCTGCTGGGGGAGCTGGGGGAACAGGAGCAGGGAATACTGGTGGCGGGGGTGGTGGTGGTGGTAGTAGTGGTGGTGGTGGTGGAGGGGGTGCTGGTGGAAGTGGAGGTGGAGGAGGAGGAGGAGGTGGAGGAGCAGGTGGTCAGGTGACTCCACAGTCTGCAAGAGTTGCAAGGCTGTCCTCGTCTCAGCCTCCCGATGACGTAACTGGAGGTGGTGGAGGAGGAGGAGGAGGAGGTGGAGGAGCAGCTGGAGTGCCCCCCCATTCCTCGACGGAAGAATGTGATGTGGTAGGTGACGAAAGGCTCAACACCTTCGTATCCAACCCAACCCTCCCTCTCAACCTACCTACCTACCTACCTACCTACCTACCTCCCGGTCAGCGTTTCGCTACTGTGTCATCTTCCAGTTCTTGAAATTACACACACACACACACACACACACACACACACACACACACACACACACACACACACACACACACACACACACACATATATATATATATATATATATATATATATGTATATATATATATGTATATATATTGCTAAGGTGGTGCGACAAACACAGGGAACAGTGGAAACATTTCTTTTGTTCTTTTAACTTTTCAGAAAAGAACTCTTTGCGGGAATGAAAATCTACAAGAACAAAATTGTTCTACACTGTTCTGTGTTCACCTCACCCCTCAGTTATCTTCCATACTTCAGTACAGACACACGTAATATGTATGTATACATATGTAAATGTATACATCAACCCAGCTACAGCTCCCTTCATATCTAGCTGTTACACCACTCCTGTCGTAATCTATATAATCTCCATCCTCTTTAGAGTCGTCTTGAGCCATACAAGTCCTGTCGTATCTTCTCCCCCCTTTACCCCCCTTTCCCCCCCCCTTTCCCCCCGAGGTTGAGCCCCAATATGGCATTACCCATACCTATGAGAGCCCTTTATTCACGTCACGACTGCACAGCACTGCTTGTAGCAATTTTATTTCGTTTAGTCCTTTTTATGTCTATTGAGAGTCTTATATTGCCTTGCCTGTCCCTTCCCCATCAAAATGTACTTCACCGTGGCGCTGTGGAATCTGTTGAGAGCAAATGGTAAGACGATTTCTTTAGGAAATGTCTCTTGTTTGATATTTTTTTTTTTTTTTTTTTTTTTTTTTTTTTTTTAATCTGGACTCCAGTCAAACCCAGTAGCCGGATACACAAAACTTGTCGTTGGCACTCCACCTTTTGAAGTCGAGCTCCAATGAAACGAGAAATATTTGCAGGAAGTTGTGTTTATGCTTTAGAAATGTGCAGTGTTAGTTTGACTTCGTCATTTACTGAACAGAAATTCGAAAGGTAGAATGATAAGGTTTCAAGACAAATCTTAACATCATAAAAGTGTTGTGTATTCGATCTTGGGTTGCGCAATGAGACCATCCATCATTTGCTCACAAAAGATACGTCACAGTTAGTTTATGTACTGAAGATGTTGACATTTGTGCGCAGTCCGCAACGTTGCATCAGCTTCGTTTAGTTTATTTTCCCTTAGTTCGTTCACTTTATTTTTTCACAAATCTTCGTCCTTTCGTTCAAGTATTTGCCTATTGTAGCTTGATAAAATCACCTTTTAAATAAAAAATAAATCTGTGTTGCGAGTTGAAGATGTTAATGCTGACTTTGTCAGTCTTGTTGCCACTCGTCAGCCGTGTAGAAAAGTCAGACGTAGTCGGAATGAAGTTTCTGAATTTAGTATTTCGTCAGCAGTAGCCAGCGCTTCTATCCTTTGGGGACAAAATCCCACCGAAGAGGTTGAGTCAAAGAAGTAAAAGAGAGTTTTGGGAAGTGATAGTAGAAGTTAAAAAAAAGAAAGAAAATATATATATATATATATATATATATATATATATACATATATATATACATATATATATATATATATATATATATATATATATATATACATATATATTATATGATTTTTTTTTCTTTTTTTTTTTTTTGAGTGAACATTAATTTTCAAATTTTATAACTTTTTTCAGTGGAGATTAGTTTTCAAATTAGATCACTAGACGGGGGTCTCGTCCTGGATTTTTTTTTTTTTTTTTTTTTAAGAATAATGGGTTTTGATTGTTATTTTCTAGGAAAGTCGTGTAAGAAGGTCAGAAATCATGGAAAAAGTCATGGAATATCGTGAAGACTAAATTCAGTTTTCAGTATGTAAGCATGGTCGGACCTAATCCGTAGACTGAGTTTCGTAAGACAAGACCTCTCTATTGTGTATAGAGTGAAAATCAGAAGTAATGGAAAAAACATGGAGTTTTGAAAGAATGTCAGAAGTCATGGAAAAAGTCATGGAATATCGTGAAGACTGGTCCTCATCTGTATACTGAGCGACGTGAGTCAAGACTATTGTGTATAGAGTAAAAATCAGAAGTAATGGAAAAAACACGGAGTTTTGAAAGAATGTCAGAAGTCATGGAAAAAGTCATGGAATATCTTGAAGACTGGACCTCGTCTGTATACTGAGCGACGTGAATCAAGACCTCCCTATTGTATAAAGAGAAAATCAGAAGTAATGGAAAAACATGGAGTTTTGAAAGAATGTCAGAAGTCATGGAAAAAGTCATGGAATATCGTGAAGACTGGTCCTCGTCTGTATACTGAGCGACGTGAATCAAGACCTCCCTATTGTATAAAGAGAAAATGTTTGGAAAACTCGATGAGGTTGAACCAATATAGGAGCACTGGACCATTGAAATGTAAACAAAGCTTCAAGGAACAAGGTCATGGATTTTCATAACTTGAGTCGTGAAAAAGTCATGGAATTTTATCTTTAAAATGAAGGAACCTTGCAGAACCTTTTCCCACCCTTCCCGCTCATGGAATTTCATAATTTGGTCATGGAAACGTCGTGGAAAAGTCATGGAATTATCTAGAAGTTTGTAGAACCTTTTTCCAGCCTTCTCGCTCCTGGAACCTCGAAGTTTAACAATGAAAAATTAATGAAAATGTCATAGGATTTTATCTATGTAGTCCAGGAACCTTAGAGTTTTTTTTTTATCGAGCCTGTCCTCTCATGGAATTTCATAATTTGGTCATGGAAAAATGAAAAAAAAAAAAGTCAATGGGTTTTATAGTCCTTAAGATGCAGGAACTCTGTAGGTATTTTTTTTTTCTAAACTCACTACCACTTTTTGTTTTTTCTTAAATCCATATTGCACAGTAGCACCTGCACCTGCTTAAGGGGTAATCACACTTGGCTCCCACGGGCTTCACCAGCGCCGACATTGAGAGTTCGTTTGAGTAAAAACGACTTCAGTTACAATTTGTCAAATCTCCAAAAATCAAATTATCTTTGTCATATATACCAAAGCTGAATGATAAACTTAGACATTGTAAACCTAGTTCGACAGACACGTGTTTAAAGTGATGTGTGAACGTGTGAACGGGGTATTTGGGGTTTAACCAACGTGTTCGACAACCAAATACCCCGTTCACACGTTCACACGTGTCTGTCGAACCGCGTTCGACGAACCGTTGGACCGTGTTAATTAAGTCCCTCTTAGACATACTGTTGAAGTCTTCTTAGAGAAATCTAGATATCTGTAAACGAAGTCATAGTCCAGTTATTCAAATGAGGTGTTGAGGGTAGGATGTTGAGGGAAAAGTTGCCCAGTGTGATAGCCCTTTTACACACGTCACTGAATCCACATATCAGCCATACCACTTCGCACACGCCCACTGTCCCGCTGAAAAACGCGTCTCACCACACACAAGAATGAAGGAGACTGCAAGAGACCATAAGGCCTACACTAGGCAGTTCCATGTCCCTTTCCTCAACTAGACCTAACTTTCTCGGATGTCTAGCGTAAGAATATGCAGAGCCCAAGTGGCATGATCGGAAGTCTGCTGGTCTCTGGTTTTCCTAGTTGCGGGTTCAAATCTCGCACTCTTCTCCGATTCCCAGCATTGTATGTTGATTACCTGCCCAGCAGCCCAGGCAAAGGTGGCGGCTTCGATCGCAGCTCATCAGTGTCTCGAAGTTTTTTTTTTTAATGGAATAGACATAGTAACATAGTAACCTTGCAGTGACACTCATCTCCGATTCCCAGCATTGAATGTTAATTGCCTGCCCAGCAGCCCAGGCAAAGGTGACGGCTTCGATCGCAGCTCATCAGTGTCTCAGCTTTTTTTTTTTTTTTTTTTTTTTTTCAATGGAATAGACATAGTAACCTTGTAGTGAGTGCTGAAACTATCGGTCGTTTAAAGAGAAGGTTAGATAACTTTATGAATAGGGATGATAGGTGGTCATGGACATGGAACTGCCTAATGTAGGCCTTATGGTCCCTTGCAGTCTCCTTCATTCTTATGCTTTCATGTTCATTTCTGCGTTGAAGGAATGGGTCGCCATTAGTCTGTCTTCGCGAGGTCGCTGTCTGGCTTTCAGGAGTACTGAAGGCTTCAGAGTCCTGAAAGGGGGATTCTCGTGGTTCTTGTGGTCACTAGTTAACCAGCGCTTCTGTCTTCTCCATGGGAAAAAATCACCTGGCGGCAGAGTGAGAATGAAAATAAAAAATACTAAAATAGAAAAAAAATTGTCAAATTTGTCATTTGTGCATACGTAGGCTATACCGAAAGATGTTTCCCCCTCACCCATTATAAGGGCGTTGGCTTTGTCAGTTGTAAATTGTGGTAGTTATGTTATTCGTATAGATACGATAGTGAGTCTGAAATTGCTTCCGTGGTTTTTTGTGTATTGAAAGCTAAATAAGATTTTAATCTAGCTCGTGTAACACCCAACGTGCTGACAGCCTGGACGAAAAAGAAATTACCGCCAACAATCCTCACATTCTTTGTTTCTCTTCCAACATTCCTTCCAACATGGTTTCCCTCTTGACCACAATTACCCAAAGTTTGGTGGTGGCAGGCGGGTAGTACGTTCGATAGTTGTGAGCGTTTTTTTTTTTTTTTTTTTTTTTGTGAGAGAGAGAGAGGGGGGGATAGAGAGAGTGAGGGAGAGAGAGAGAGTGTGTGTAAATTGTTCTTTTAAGGGATTCTTCATCGCTTTGAGTGACCCCCCGATTTCTTAGGAAGGTTCTACAGTGTTGCTTAGATAGCTGAAGTTACATACTGATTGGCAGTTAAGAAAACTACAGTAAAACAACAACAGTTTCATTCCAGCACTTGCAGTATGATCGTAGATTGCTTTCGACGTTGAACGATTCTGCTTAATGAAGTCGTGATGAACTATTACATAACATCCATTGCAATACCAATGTATAGTGAACTGGTCTTGATACGTTACTGTTTTGTATTCAGTGTCAGAGGATTATGGGCATGAGTAGATGATCTTATAACTCTAGGGTTACTTGAAGAGGAAAATGTTTGAGAACGTTTGTTTTCGTCCAAGCGCAAACTGTGACGCAGGGGACGCAGGGAACGCAGGCGACGCAGCACAGAACAAAGGCAGACTCCCTGTTGCTGAACTGAAGTACACTTTGAACTTCCCTCTCACCTGAAGGGCTGAGGTAGTACATCTAGAAGTATTTCAAGTAAGAGATAAGGTCAAACTGTATTACACTTCAGCAACAGGAAGTCTGTCTTTGCTCTGTGCTGCGTGGCCTGTGTTGGCTGCGTCTCAGTTTGCGCAAAGAGGCAGCGATGGGGACTGAAAAGGGTGGAATTCGAACTGAGGTGTTATGGCAAGAATAGAAGATATAGTGAAAGACAAAATCATCTTCCCAGCTTTGTCTGAAGATAGATTGAACGCGGCGAAATATTATGAGAATTCGCTAGAGATGGCTAGGCGATTCACATAACATTTCGTCATGGTGAACCTGTCTTCGGTCAAATAGAGAAATTGATCAATTAAGATTGTTAAATACTTTCATATCTAGAGATTTACTAACAGAGTAGTTAACGAATGGAATAGACTTAGTAACCCTGTAGTGAGCGTTGGTTGTTTTAAGAGAAGGTGAGGTACAAAGGATTACAAAGGCGGAGCATGCCGACAGGAGACCTTTTGATCCATATCTAGGTCGGATGACATAAAAAAAAGAAAAAATCATAATAATGAAATAATAAATAAAAACTATAATAATGTAAATAACAAATAAAA
>NC_134780.1:83090265-83092765 GCF_046742065.1 Oratosquilla oratoria
TGTTGAAATGGTCTTATGGAAGGCTAGAATATTGTAAGGAAAGTCGTCTTAAAGCGATTCAAATTCACTACATGTCCAATGCGAAACGGCTGTTGCTCGTCCGGCAACTTTCATGTTTCTTCTGAAGTATTATGATAAATTTGCATACATATATATATATATATATATATATATATATATATATATATATATATATATATATATATAAATTCATGTAGTCGTCTTCATATTTGTCCTCTCAACGTGCAAACAAACATTCTTGATTTTTTGTTCGTGTTTTTCACTAATTGTGTACGTCTTTCCTTGCATACTTAATTCATCTCATTTTTAGCTTCATTAACTCGTCCGCAACAACATTCAGGATATATATATTTTTAATCTTTTTCCGATTTTTATATATCGTTTACCCACGATTTAATTCTTTTCCGGTTATACATTCATTTCTTTTTTTATTTTATCGATTAAAGTATAATTTAATGTAGTTATGTTTATTTATTTATTTTTGTGAAATTGGTACACATTCATTGCTGCAGCCCTCATTAGAACACATGTTCATATATATATATATATATATATATATATATATATATATATATATGTGTGTGTGTGTGTGTGTGTGTGTGTGTGTGTGTGTGTGTGTGTGTGTGTGTGTGTGTGATAGATTGTTTTCGGTGACAATTACTTAGTTCAGCATGTAAAAGCCCACAAGACATGGAAATTTACTCGATCTATTGATCACTAGCCGTGAAAGCATGATAACCGATGTAGAAGTTGGTGAAACTATCGCAAGTAGTGATCGCATCTTAGTAAGATTCGAACTGCTAAAAAAAAAATAGAATATATATTTGTGTATCTAATATGCGCGATTTCAGTAAAGCTCATTTCATAGGACTACGTCAGGAGCTTCAGCTTACAGATTGGGAGGCAAAATTAAGGGAAAGACCTGTAGATCAGATGTGGGAAATATTTCAAAATACGCTTACTAATGTGATTCATACATCCCGATTAAGGACGCCCCCCCCCCCAATCAGGCTCGCCCAAAATGGTTTGACAAATAAACTGAAAAAGTATTGCTGAAAAGAGACAGGCTTATAAGAAATACAAGTGCTCGGGTGCACGTAATGACTATCAAAGTTATGTAATAGTATAGAGAGATTTAAAAAAAAGACAATAAAAAACGAAAATGACAATACGAAATTAATATCTCTGATACATTCAAAGAGAATCCTAAATCATTTTATAGTTACATTAGAGATAAAAAGGTTATTAGGAATCACATACGAGTGGAGCTCCTCAGGGTTCAGTTCTTGGGCTACTTCTATTCGTAGTATATATATTAATGATATTGACCACGGACTGAAATCTATTGTCTCCAAATTTGATTATACAAAACTGTGCGGAATGGCAAATGGTCACTTAAACTAATTAGATATTCAAGAAAATTTAGATAAATTACAGCAATGGTCTTAAAAGTGGCCAATGAAATTTAACATAAGTAAATGCAAGGGTATGCAAATAGGTAGAAATAACAGTAAGTACGATTACAAGTTATTTGGAAGTTCGTTAACAAAAGTTGATAGTGAAAAGGATCTCGGCGTAATTATCAGTAACGATCTCAAATCATCAAAGCAGTGTATTTCAGCCTCTGAGAAAGCAAATAAGATTCTAGGGATGATTGCGCGATCTTTTGACTTCAGAAGTCCATCTCTCATTAACAAGCTATATAAATCGTTAGTTCGTCCACATTTGGAATATGCTGTTTCCGTATGGTCACCAAATCTAATTAAAGACATTGACAGTTTTGAAAAAGTACAATGGCGAGCCATAAACTGATTCCAAATATAAAAAATAAATCACACGAAAATCAGCTAAAACATATTAATGTTTCCCTTAAAAAGCGTAGACTTAGAGGTGACTTGATACAGGTCTTTAATATTCTAAAGGGAATTGACATCAAAAGTGACAAAATTTTCACACTGAATGAGAATCCGACAAGAAATAATGGTCTCAAACTGTCAGGAAATATATTTAATTTGGAAGTGGGTAGAAACAACTTCACCAACCGTGTAGTTAATGAATGGAATAAACTTCCTGCAGAGGCAGTGCAATGTAGTTCAGTTCGAAGCTTTAAGATTCGTTTAGATAAACACCTAAGCAAGATGCTGTAATGCCTGCCATTTATTTTATATTATTTATTGATTTGTTTGTTATTATTTCTGTTTATTATTATTATTTCCTTGGTTATCATTCATTATTTATCTGCCTATTATTATTTACTATTTACCTGTTTGTTTATTACTCAACTTTACCTATTTATGTACTTATTGTATTATTATTTATCATATATATATATATATATATATATATATATATATATATATATATATATATATATATATATATATATATATATATATATATATATATATATATGTATATACACACACATCACCACAGGAGAAGAGAAACTTGTAGACAGTAAGTACTTTTGTATATTACA
>NC_134780.1:83095265-83180265 GCF_046742065.1 Oratosquilla oratoria
AGACAATAATCTGCATTGGGTATTGTCGTCATTAAAGGAATTATTTGTGGTAATCGTATTCGTGGTTGTCGTATCATTCCAGTGAATTTTCCATGAATTGTTGACAGCACACTGCAACTCTTGAGTAAAGACCAAATTTTTTTTTTTTTAACTTTCGTCCGCTGATTTAGAATCGAAGCCAAAAGTTTTGAACCACTCGATAGTTTTTATTTTTACAAATATAACATTCGTTGCCAACGATTCGATATTATATACAGAAAATACTGCGAGGCGAGCACTGTTTAGAACAATAATTAAAACGAACAAAAGCATGTGTGTGCGTGTGTGTGTATATATATATATATATATATATATATATTATATATATATATATATATATATATATATATATATATATATATATATATATATATATATACCCATAATAAAATAGTTTGGCTGTTTCTAAATGTGTATTCACAAATGTTCGCAAGTGTTCACCAATAGGATGAGCAGTGGAGGTAGCCGTCGGGGTGGGGGGATGGGGGGGGGTGACCGCCAAGGGGTAGACACTTGGACCAAGTACCCATTAACAGCGTCATTGAACTTAGAGCAGGGACTATATATATAATATTCTTCCGTTTAGACTAAAGCAATTGATGTTTGATTTGTTATATTTTCAGCCAGTCTACATATGTGATCATGATGCAGAATGAATAAGTGGTACAATTATTTGAGGGAATCCGAATGAAATTTGAATACGTTCGTTTAATTTTATCATTTAAGCAGCAGGGTGGCAATTCAGTCATGCAATGCTAATGATGGCGAAGGAAGGACATCAATACATCGTTTGCAGGTGGTTCTTAGTTCAAGTGATTTGTATAATTACAATGATTAAATCCGTATATGTAACTGCTGCCTGTTTCGACTGTCCGACAAGGTGACATAAATATTTTGAGGTCACAGCCGTGGTATATTTCATTGTTGGAGCTGCAATAAGCATTGAAGATTTTTAGGTAATGAAATCAGTACTGAAATAAATCGTAAACGTTATTAATAATAAACAGAATTACAAATATTTACCTGCATATATGTTGCGCATGCACTATAATATGGACGTAATTTGTTGAACATTGTTTCTGATGCATATGAAAATACGTAAGAATAAGCAAATAATCGTTGCCGAAAATTAGTAAACATACGGGTTTGTAACTCGATGAGGACACTGTATGAATATGCTTTTGTTAGAAAAATTGATCCTTTTTGAAGACTACTCATAATTATGTACAAAGATTGTTGATCTACACCAAAACTTAACAACTTTCTGGTGTACATTAGATATTTTAACCATATATCCCATGGAAAGGACGAAATACATCCAGGGCGTTTACAGAATAAAAAACAAATTAAATTTTACTAAAAAAAAATCGATTTTTACCAACCTTTACCCCATAACATTCATCCACGTTTACTCATGTAAACAGTGTGTCTTATACTATTTATCCAAACATTGTAGATCTTAGCTAGCCAAGCGGGTGAAAGTTTAGGGGTACATTGGGCTTCTATGGGCTTGACCAGCGCCGACAGTTGAGAGTTCGTTTGAGTGAAAACGACTTCGGTTCAAACGTTTTATTTATCGAAATTCTGTGTATCAAATCACATTTCCGTCATATATAGAAAAGCTAAATTATGATCTAAGATAATGTAAATCTGAACGAATGTTAAACAGTGCTGAAATATTCTTATAGAAGCCTAGATTTCTGTAAGCAAAGTTTATTGAAGTTATTCAAATGGAGGTTGGAGGTAGGATGTTTGAGTAAAAATATCGCAGTGTGATAACCCCTTTACTAATTGTGGTGTAGGTCAGGAAGGCAGAAGGTTCGAATTCTGCCTGCCAACAATAGCGCAACCATACTACATTGAATTATTACCTTCAACATTTTATTACTGAAGAAGGTCTGTCTTAAGGTCTACCTGGGAGAGGAAGTTCGTGACGTTTAAATGTATGGTTTAAGCTTCACGGTGGGAGGGAGGTGAGGAAGGATGGTTAGCGCATGTGGCGGAAAGTTCGTCTAAACTCAGCTACGGAAGCTTAAAATAGAAATTACTTGCTTGGGTGTTAGTGAATCACGTAACCCAGTTTCTCATGTCGAAGATAAACACAGAGCATCGATACTACCAAGGATGATACAGTACTCTCCTAAAGAGTTGTCGTAAGTAACTCCGCTAAACGGTACTTTTAAGACACATAATTGCACTTTTAAGAGTGGTTGATGTATTGGAAGCGGGATATAGGTTATTCAGTGGTCAATGTATACTTAGAACCAGAGAGGGCATTTGATAATGTGCCTAACAGTCAGCTTTTATGGAAATTAGAACATGTCGCACACCGACTACTCATTGATCAAGAGGGTTTCCTGAAAGGCTGGTACATGAGTTCAGTATTGATGGACGAGATCACATAAGGATGGAGGGAGATGACCAGCAGAATCCCAAATGGGTGTAGCATCTGTAATGTTCTTTATGTAAATGGCATGATGGAAAGTACAAGATGCTACACTTAAATATATTTGCAGATGATGCAAAGATCATGAGAAAAATAGATGAGGGAAACTACAACATTTTACACCAAGATCTATACGTTATGTGTGTATCGAGCCAAGTGTAGAAAATTAATTTTAATGCAAAAAAAAAAAAAAATCTTGAGCTGAGATAGGAAGGGTGGTGGAGGGTGAAATGGTTATAGGTACGTGCCTCTGACATAATTACCTACTTTTAGGGGGAAATCTTGATATAAATAGGTAGATGTGAATTTGAAAATATAATAAATGAATTACTCTATGAGAATTAAATCAGCAACTAAAAGAAAAGATAAAAGATCAGGAAGTATTGGATATGGATACTTTTTCATGTAAAATATCAGCATAATTGTGTGTGAAACATAGATTATTGATGAACATAAAAGTATCTTTTCACTGTACGGAATGAGATGAAAAACAAAGGTCATAGAATGCCTGATTTACTATAGACTTGAATATGCAGCAGTATTATGGTCTCAGTCAAGTGGAGGGCATATTAGCATAATTGTGTGTGAAACATTCAGACTAGTGATGAACATAAAAGTAGCTTTTCATTGCATGTAGCGAGATGAAAAGTAAAGGTCATAGAATACCTGATTTACTATAGATTTGAGTATGCAGGAATGTTATGGTCTCTAAGTAAAGAGGAGGACAGGGAACAACAACCAAATTGGCTCCAATTTATTGTTGTTCAGGACATATTGTGTATTTTCTCAATGGAAAATAAATATGCTCATGTTATGTACATTTAGGTGTGGAGGATTTGCTTTAACTTTACAGTAAATTTATGTTTTTGCAATAATAGCTCAGCACTGAAACTACAAGTTAGCATTCAGAAACATTCAGACCTTCCGCAGTATGCTAGAATTATTGCTGACATAAAACAGAATGTCTGCATCCCCTTAGAAGACCTAAGTAATACTGCTTCCCTCTGATGACCATGAATCAAGGAAGCAACAAGTTGTCAACTTAGATGGCCCTCTTCTTTAACTGGACATAAACCCTCACAAAAATCTTATAGTGAAGGCATATAAGAAATTGAACATTTGTAGAACATTTGCTAACACAAAATTTGGATAGTAGAAAAAAACACTAGTCACTATTTATAAAAAAAATCATCGGAACTAAAGTATGCATCCACATTAATTAAGTAAAAAGACAACAAACAGCACAACAGGATTTTTTAAGAATAATAATACCTGCATTAAAACAATACCAGTGGATCATTTACACTCAGAAACCAAAATCATTCCCATAAATCAATACATGAGAATGATTAGCACAATTCTCTGCAAGAGTACTCACATCACACAAACAGACACCAAATGCAGTGTAAAAACAACTCTTGCAATAAAGATACATGCATACTTAGATTACAAAACAAGTACTCCTTGATAAACTGCCAAATTCTATACTTTCCAAACTCACCCAGAAATCAACCAACAAAGAAATCACTCTTAAGACAATCAAGAATTTCACTGGCATGCCTAGCATGCCTATATTCAGGTCATCACCCCACACTAAAATAGTACTAACACTGAATTGGCCTGGCATCAGACACAGTTTGCCTTAGATGTGGCCACCACACAGAAGACAGAGTGCACTTTATACTACACTGTCCTCCACTTGCTCTTTCCATACAGCAACATAGGATATATTCATTGGGTGTGTTGTGGGCTGAACTTGAGGTGCTGGCCAGCTTCATGGTGGTCATGGGTCTCATAGAACACTAGGGCAACAGATTGATTGATTGATTGAATAATGTATCAAGAAAACTTTATTAGTATAGCTATGTATTTGATATAATTGTAATATACAGGAAAAGAACTGTGTTTTGTGGGGGTCTTGTCTCTATATGACCACGTAATTCTTTATTTAGTAGAAAAATATTCATATGCTGCAGTATTACCACAAAACAAACACAATTATGAATGATATTTAATGATTTAAGAGCTGAATAAAAGTTATATTTCATCAACTGATTTCTTGCTGAACAAAATAGGAGCTTTACATGATGAGGAAAAATATTGATGAGTGTTGCCAAGACATTTTATTCCAGTAGTATTCAATAGATTTTCAGATTTCTTGACCCTAAAGAACATTTCATGGAAAATCTATACAAAAAATATTCTATTTAATAATTATTTCATTAATACTATGAAATTTCTTGAAACACATTTAGGATGCTTCTGAGTGGCAATCAACCAAATTATAATTTTCTTATTACAATGAATGAGAATCCAAATCCACAGCTCCCCTTGAAAGTATAATAGTCAAAGTAGGAGGTTGTTGTAAAGCATATAAAGGTATGATAATTTTGAAATTACCAGTTAACCAAAGGGGATACATAGGAATTGATGGAAGTTGCATGATTGTCAGGGGTAGTCTTGTTTTAGTGTCTGAAAAATTTACAAACTAAAGTATTTGCATGAGATAAGTGAAGTGTAAAGTTTATTGCTCCCTAGACATACTGATTAAATCAAGCCTTGGAAAAGCAGACACTGTTCTACAGCATTTGAAATGTTATAGTATTTAGACAAGGATGAAAGTCATGTAGGCTATACATGGCACCACTCAACCATGAGTTTATTTGATAACATTCATTTACTGGGTGTGTGCCTTGGCTTGGCTACCTCTGTTATAAAGGGGAAAAAAACATTGATACATAGACATTCATTCAGACTTTGTGTCATATAATTTAGCCTTCACATAAAAGACAAATGCATATACAATACTTTAATTGTCACTTGTTGTTTTCATTGAGTGAAGGCTGACGTGATAAATGTTCTAATGCAAATGATTCTGACTTTATACTATAAAATTATCCTTTACCAACCGTGTGGATGTAAATAATGAACCAAACAATTACATTTGAAGTTTTTGACCCATGCAGGGTGATCTCATTGTTTTGTTAACCTGGTACAAGGCATGCCAGTGTAGTCATAAGTAGACATTTTAAAGATAAATAAGGTACTTCCCTGTTCCAGGTCGTACTTATTTTGTTCAGTGTTTGTTCCCAGTTATACTTTCTTCTTCTTTTGTTTTAATTTATGTATGTTTAAGTTGGATATACTGTATGACCCATTGAGCTCTGTAATGACAGTCTTCCCTAGGATTTTGTAGATATTCCATAGATTTGCCCTGCTTTATACCATACATCCTCTTTGTTCATCCATAATATCTTGATATTTTTTGTAGTAATTGATCACTGTATGAGCATCTATACTTAGAATCAAATAGTGATGAGTGTTTATATATGTTTACATGAATATACAACAGAGTAGGACATTTGACATTTGTTGGTTCACCATCTTTTGCTCCCTTTGAATGGGTCAGCAATATTACTGCCCAAAGTCATTTGTTTTATATTATTTGCTCTTATAAGATAAATACTTCTTCCAGGAGACTGCTCTTTCTTCAGGAGTATCCAATGGCTCAGGTGAGCTGATTGAAACGTTAACTGCTCGTCTTGGGGTAGAACCCATCGGAGACGAAAACGAACCCCACACTCCCAATGCATTTCAACGAACCAGAGAAGCACTGGATCATTTACAAGCCAAGATTCAGAAAACAAAAGACTTGATAAAGGAGGAGCAAAAAGCTAGAGATGGTAAGTACACTGTGGAGGGTTAAAAAAATCCTGGATAACAAGGTGTCATATCTGAGGTTTGCAGTTTTGTTGTGTCCCAGTATAGTAACATAAATGACTATGTCATTGTAGCTGTTCCTCTTGCATCTTGTATCTCTTCATCTCCCTCACATTGACCACAAATTTTACCCTTATATATCTGTATATTGTCACCTCTTCCCTCCTGTTTTCATCTTGCTCATTACATGAACTGAAGCACCAGACTGATTGGTGCAATCAGTCAAACAGTTTTTGGCTTAAGTTTTCTTACTGGAAAGCTGTATCCCCACAACAACCAGAAACATTCCTTTGACCATCCAATAGATGTCTCTGGGAAGAAATGCTGTACATTTTCTGTGAATGCAAGGTTGTTATGTATCACAAGTTAGTAGGAGGGCAATATCAGTTGCCAATTTTCACCTAGAGTTATTATGTGAAGGATGATGGTGAAATAGTGGAAAACCGATAGAGAGAGAGAGAGGGAGAGATAGGCATATAGACAGGCAGGCAGACAGGCCTTGTCCAAAGAACAAGCACCTATCATTGCATCATCAGTCATGGTCATTATTAGTCATTATATAGAGTAAAAAATATAGATGATGTAGGGAGTGCTATTTCATAGTTTTGTAATAAAATTTGTAATAGCACCAGATGAAAATACAATATTCCAGGGAAGGCAGAAACAAGTTGTTTTGGAACTTACAGAGCTCATATATTGTGGGGGGAGCCTGTACTAGGGAATGAAAGGTCATTTGATGTCTTATATAAACCAACATTGAAGTGGAACACCACTTAAGCTCTTTCTTTACCAGAGCAGTAGTGCGTTAGCGCTGGACATGTAGTGTGTTACCGAAAAATCTGTGTATGTGTATATATATACACACATACGCAGTAACATGGACTGCTCTAAGGAAGTTAAAATTTGGTAATGTATTGATGGAAATACACCCCAGATTTTTCAGTAACACACTACCTGTCTGGCAGTAATGCACCCAGCTCTGCTCTTTACCAAATAAGTACCACAGATCTATGTGAAATAGCTTAGCAAAATAATAATATTAGTAATTATAATTAATACATACAGTACCTACATATACCAAAGACTTTTTCCCTTTACAAGGGAGGTAGCCAAAAAACAAAGGCATAAAACCACTCCCACCCATTCCATCCACAATGTACTCCACTCCCCTCTACCCACTTCCCTCCCTCTTATCTTGGCACCTCTTGGATGACAGGTTATCCCTGCATCTTGTCCACTGCCCTGGGTCAGAAGCAGTGCCACAAGACACAGCACCTCCACAGCAAGGCCACTTCATTAAATCGGTGACCCCCCTTCTCCATCTCCTCATGCAGAAAAGGAGATGGGGAAAAATCCCTTCAGGCTGCGTCAATTTATTTCTCATACATACTCCCTCACCCCCCCATCCCCCACCCACTCCCCCTCATGCATCACAATATCATCCATACACAACCATTCTCCATTCATTCCTATCTTCTGTCCTCTCCCATCCTTCCTCAACAGACATTCCCCTCTTTGCCAATTAATAAAACAAAATAATAAGTGTCCCATAATATATAAAAAGGATTAATCAAGACTAGTTTACTCCCATCCTTACTAAAGGGTTACCATGAAGCTGAATAAAACAGCCTGACAGTGGCCAGAATAAATACATACATATACCAAAGGCTTTTTCCCCCTTACATGGGGGTAGCCAAAAAGAAAAAGGCATAGAAATCACTCCCACCCATTTCATTTCCCATATATTTCACTCCCCTCCACCCTCCTCCCTCCCTCCTATCTTGGCACCTCCTGGAGGAATATATTAGTATTTATAATGTTATAATTTTTTTTTATTTTTTTATTATTATATATTTTTTATTATATATATATATATATATATATATATATATATATATATATATATATATATATATATATATATATATATATATATATATATATATATATATATATAATATTGCATCTGACCTAGTTAGGGTGGGGAAGTATGTATGAGAAAAATTTTTATGCAGCCCAAAGGGATTTCTCCGTCTTTCCCTTTTCTGCATGAGGGGACGGAGACGGGGGGTCACCGAATTTATGAAGCGGCCTTGCTGTGGATGTGCTGTGTCTTGCGATACTGCTTTTGACCCAGGGCAGTGGACAGGATGCAGGGATGACCTGTCATCCAGGAGGTGCCAAGATAAGAGGGAGGGAGGAGGGTGGAGGGGAGTGGGATATGTAGGGAATGGAATGGGTGGGAGTGGTTTCTATGCCTTTTTCTTTTTGACTACCCCCCATGTAAGGGGGAAAAAGCCTTTGGTATATGTATGTATGTACCTAGTTATGGACCAAAAGGTCTCCTGTTGGCATGCTCTGCCTTTGTAATCCTTTGTAAGAAAATTGCCCAAAATTCTAAATATACAACAAATAATGTACAATTCTTTAAGATAGACATTCATTAAGACATCAAGTAATAGAAACTATAGAAAGAAAAATGTGATTGTTTTTAGAATCAGCTGTCATATTTACAATTCATTATGATAATATAAAGAGCATTAGAAATGTGGCAATATAATTTAGCACCAGAAATGAACTGGAATCAGCCATCATATTTACAATATATTTACAATTCATTATGATAATATAAAGAGCATTAGAAATGTGGCAATATAATTTAGCACCAGAAATAAACTGGTAGTATTGCTGGAAATAAAAAAAACAAGACACAATTTTCATGCAATTTAAATAGGAAAGAGTAAAAGTAAAAGGGATTGTGATAGCTTTAAAAAGAGGGTAAGATGCTCCTCTCCCATTTCTAGCCACCTCATTTTCTGTGTATCAGTATATAGATTTAAAAAAGTTGACAAATGAGTCATGCAAAACTTAAGATGTATTAAACGGGTTTTTTGATGCAAGATATAGTACGTATTAAAATTTATTTACCATCATGTTTACTAAGTTATGAAATTCCACTGCCAGTAGATTAAGAAAGTATTTGCATAGAATTAATAGAACAGGTAAGACAGTTTCGAAAATGATTTAATATTTCAGAAAATGTCAACGAATACCTCAAGTTAGCAGCCAATGCTGATCGGCAGCAGATGACCCGAATCAAGACAGTGTTTGAAAAGAAGAATCAGAAGTCTGCAGCCTATATTCAACAACTACAAAAGAAACTCGAAAACTATCAGAAGAGGCAGCGGGAGATCGAGACCCATGGCGTTATTTCGGCACATAGGCAACCCAAGGAAGTTCTTCGGGACATGGGACAAGGATTAAAGTTAGTGAAATTTATGTGTTTTTTTTTTTTTTTTTCTTCTTTTTTTATATTATACCCTGTACTTTTTGGCCTTACAATATAATTGTTTTGTCTTTATTTGGTACTATGTGTTTATGGTTTTTTAAAATTAAACTGAATGTTAGGTTTCAGGTAAGGACATGAACCACTTGCCCTGGCTTATTCAATTGTTGGGGAGGGAACTTATTTATTGGATGTATACATATTGCAAAGACCTTTTTCTCCCTTACAAGAAAAATGCATGAGTCACAGCAACATACCATCTTCATAATTCAGTTGATTGATGATTCAGTTAATTGATTAATTGTTGCCTCAAGTTTCACTAAGTAGAAAACCTGTAGTCCCACAGTGACTGGCAAGTCTCTTCAGGCTCTCCTATAGATCTCTCTGGGAAGAAACTTTGCACTTGGCTCTGTCGGTTGAGTGTGAGAATATTTGTATATCAAGGGGAAAGGAGCAGTCATCATTTGTCAGCTCTGTATAAGAAAAAGTGTAAGAAATACAGTTGATAGAGAGAGATCTTGGGTTCAGTCTGGGGACTAAGTGTCAGCCCCTAGGGGATGCACATCTTGATGGAGGTGAGGAGGTTGACAGGTTTTGAAAATAAGTAGCTCCACTGTCTGTGTTGCAGGACCCCCACAAGCAGGTACCTGGCATTGGTTCCTATGAACAAAATAAATTAACAAGTGGTCTAAGGGGAAAGAAATATTGATGTATCAGTAAAATGAGAAGACAGTGAACAGAAGGAAGTATATTGAGAACAGATATATCCAATCAAATGGGTGCAGTGGGCTATTTGAAATATGTGTGAAAGAAGAGAGAATATTGGGTAATTGAATAGATAATGGATCTTGGATCTGTCACTGTTTTGTACCACAAGAGACAAGTAAGGCAACTGAAGATGCAGGAGAAGCAAGGACAGTTGAGAAAAATTGGACAATTGATGTGAGGGAAATGACATAAATGAAAATTCATCCAATTATGTTAATTTTTTTTTTTCTAGTACTCATCCGGAAGCTGCACTGTGTAATTCATTTAAATTATTATTATTATATATATATTTTTTTCATCCAAAAGCTGCAGTATATGACATTTTGAATAATTTTTCTCAAAGATCCTCTTCTCACATCATATATTTTCATTTCCCTTGTTTGTGATATATAACATTATAAAAGGAAAAATTCATGTGTCAGTCTTCTTTTACAATATGAAAATAATCTCTACTCAAAATAGAATGCTGATCACTTTTATCTTCTACTATCACATCATTCTGTAACCCACCTCCATAGATATCTCCTTTACCATCTATATCATTGGTTCTTAACCTTTGGTCCATGTAACCCTATTAGCCCTCGGGGTTTCAAAAGTAGGGCCAACAATCAAAAGCCGCTAGCAGTTAGTGAATGCAAAACCATTAAATTTAGTGTTGAAATCATCACCAGGAGGTTAAACAATAGCAATTCATAGGTACGGGGTACCCGTGAAAATAGGTTAAGAACCTCTGATCTATATGACTCCTTTCCACCTCATCAGTGTTGTATTATCCCCAAGGACTGAAGTACAGGTTATGTCTGATAAAACACTAATGAAATTTTGTTTATTGATGAGTAAAATAATCATAATCTTTGTACCAAAAACTTTTTCCCCCATATAAGAGAGAAAGCCTAGTCAAGGCATGCACCCACTCCCATCCACTCCACACTTAAAACGGTATGTAAATAAAAAAAAAAAAAATTATATCCAGATGATCATACATACATACATACATATACCAAGGCTCTTTTCCCCCATACCAGGGGGGTAGCCAAAAAGGACAAGGCACAAAAACATTCCCACCCATTTCATCCCCGAAAACACTCCACACCCCTCCACCCTCCCTCCCATCTTAGCACCTCCTAGATGACGGGTCATCCTTGCACCCTGTCCACTGCCCTGTGTCAGAAGCAGTGTCGCAGGACACAGCACATCCACAGCAAGGCCGCTTCATTAAATCGGCGACCCCCCCTCTCCGTCCCCCCATATAAAGGAGAGGACGGGGAGAAATCCCTTCGGGCTGCGTCAAAAGTTTTTGCTCACACACTACCTCACCCCCATTCCCCCGTCCAATCCACCTCATGCATCACAACATTTTCCATATACAACCATTCTCCATTCACCCCTGATCATAAAGAAAAAAAATGATTTACAGAGAATATCCTTCACCATACTGTGACATTCTTCTCAAGCCCCTCATATATCTAGATACATACGTAACAGTGATCATCAACATTTGTGAGTTCCACATTTGCAAATTTGTACATTCATGTTTTTTTCATGGGTGCGACAATTCTGTATTTTGTGTTGAATAGGATCTTTTTTCCATGATTTTGGACTATTTACAAGTTATTTCTTTGTGTATAGCTTGTAAATTATTTGCAGAAATTCTAAATTTGTGATGGTCTGTGTCCCCCACAAATGTTGAGAGTCATGTGTACATATAAACGTCTATTCTTGATTTCCTTCACGCAGTTTCATTATTTCGCGTTTGTCTTTTAGTATGTTGTTTACATATCTGTAAAATAGTTTAGGTTGATCTTTACATTTTGCTATTATATCTTTTTCATAGTTTCTCTTTTCCTCTCTTCGTATGTCTACGTATTCATTTCTCTGTTTAATGTATGTTTGCCATTTATTTTCTTTTTTTGTCTCTTTTTCATCTTTTCCAAGCTTTGTCTCTTCTATCTTTAGCATCGCTACACTTTTTATTGTACCAAAACTTTATGTACTCCCTTTTCTGTTTAAGCACATATTTGTCTGTTCCCTCTTTATATATTTCTTTGAAAATGTTCCATTTCTTTTCTGTCTTTGTTTCATCATTTGCAAATTTTTCCCAACAGGCATTTTGAATTTTTCTTTTTCTAAGTTTTACAAAATCAGTTTTGTTGTACATCAATCTTCCTTCTCTATGTTTCTCATTCCTTCTTACCAAATTTTGATCCTTAAGTTCAATCTCTATTAGTATGCGGTCACTCTTCCCAATTTGTGTTTTATAATTTCTTCCACTATTTCTGGTTCAGAGGTGAATATCAAATCTAGTCTCGATGGTTCTTCATTTTGTCTAAGTCTAGTGTTTTCTTTAACCCATTGCATCAATGTGTAATCTATGGTCATATCCAGTAGGACATTTCCCCAGAGTTCATCTCCACCTCCCATTGTCATTTCTTCCCAATTTATTCCCTTTGCATTAAAGGCACCCATAATTACTATATTTTCTCCATATTTCAGTATCTTGGTTAATTCTTTCTTTGTGTCTTCTAGTAATTTTGAGTGTTCAATGTCAGTCCAGGTCTAAGTTTTTGGTGGCACATAAACAACTATAAACCTTCTACTTTTCATACTGCTGTTTTTGACTTTAACTGTGATTAATTCCACATTATCTTTTCCTTTTGTTGCCTTTATTACATTTAGGTCCTTCCTAGTCAATATCATGACTCCTCCCCCCTGTTTGTGTGTTCTATTTTTTTACCAAATGTTGTATAATACTTGTCCCACCATACTTGATTGTATAGGACCTTTCAGTTATGTCTCTGCAATTCCCATTATGTCAGGCTTCTCTATTGACAGATAGTTATTCAATTCATTTAATCCTGAAATCATACCGTCCATATTTGTATATACCACTTTTAATTTTTTTTCTCTTCTCCTTTTTGGTTTAAGTTTCCATTTTTCTGATGTACCATTTTCTCAGTCTCAGATCTAGTACTCTCAAAAAAAAAAAAAAAAAAAAAAAAAATTGTCCATCTCAGTTCTTTTCTTGTTTTTTTCCTGGGTCTCACTTCTCAGTTCCCTATCTTTCTCTAATTTCTCAGCATTCATTTCCTTTTTTATCCATATATTTTTGTATTTTTCACTGTTTACTAGTTTTGCCACTTTTGATAGTACTGCTATCATTTGTGTTCTTAGTTTGATTTTCATTGGTCTTTTTTTTTTTTTTTTTTTGAGTATGTACCCATCCTGTTTATGTCATCAATTTCTGTATCTAGGTTTTGTCCTTCTTGGACCCCTTTAAGAATCTCCTTTGCAATTTCTTTCTCTTCCTTTGGTATTTGTGTACTTTGTGTTTTTCATTTATACCATAAACCACAATGCATTTCTTTTTGTCTGCTGTGTCTCTCACCCAATTTTCCTTCTCTTTGATCACCTTGATCACTCTTTCCTTTGCATTCTCTTCTACCTGCTGCTGTACTATTTCTTTGATTGATAGTTTTTGACTTTCACATTCCTTTTTCCACTGGTTTTTATTTCATTTAGATCAGTCTCTTTGATTGATTCTTTCATTTTTTCAGTACCTGCTTTCAATTGTTCTCTTACCCCATTCTTCAGTTCATCATTTGTATTCCTAACCTCGTTTTCCTTTCTTTAATTTTCTCTTTTTATTGCACTTAGTTCACTTTTTAGTTTGTTTACCCTTGGTATTACCTCGTTTCTTGTATGTAGGTTGGTTACTTCTAGTTGTAAAGCTTTGTAGTCTAGTCTTAAATCGATCACTTCATCTGCTAAATTGTTAATTTCTCTGTTTCGTATTGCTCTGTTAATCCCAAAATCTCTCTCAGTGTCCAAGGTTTCTCTATTGTTTCCCCTTGCCTCCTAAACCCAAAGAAATACTCATCACTTGCGTACCTGCTGGTCACTTTGGGAGTGTTGTTTAAACATGTTTTTTTCATGCGTATTACTCCCCATGAGGACTCAATCCTGGATTCATCCAGTCCTCTTTTTGTTGGTTTGTCCTTCTTTATTGCTTTCCATTTTGTATTATACTGGATCGGATCCAAACCCTGGTGGTCCCACGAAAACATATTGTTACTCTCTGCAATAACAACAGGGCATTTTTCCATGTGTAGTGTGTGTGTGTGTGTGTGTATTACCTAGTTGTATTCTACGTGATGGGAGCTGTGCTCATTGTGACCCATTTTTGTATCTCTCCACGTCCAGTTTTTTCTTGAAATCGTGTATAGTTTTAGCATTCACTGTTTCACTGTTCAATTTGTTCCAGATATCGATCACTCTGTGTGGGAAACATTTCTTTTTCAGGTCTCTTCTGGAACTGTCTTTCTTTAGTTTCTTTTCGTATCCTCTTGTTTCCCTCTTGTCCCATTTTAATAGGTCATCTCTGTTGAGAACTTCCATCCCTTTCATAATTCTGAAAATTGTCAACAAATCGCCTCTTTCCCTTCTCTGCTCCAATGTTGACAACTGTAATTTCTCCAATCTTTGTTCATATGTCAAGTTGTTGTTGTTGTTGTTGTCGTTCCCTAGACTGTCTATCCGAGCAGTCCTGTCTCCCCAAGGAATGCCATAGCCGAAACTGGGTTTTCCCACAAATCCTTTATAGAGCGTATGTTGTGTTTTTTGCGTGCATGATTGTGTATAATGCAGTCTTCCATTATGTGTTGTATGGTATGGGGTGAAGTGTTACATCCTGGGCAGCTGTTCACAACGCGGTCATCCAGCCTCTTCTGGTAGCTTAGAAGTGCTGGGTGGTGACCGCACCGCAGTCTGGCCAAGTGGACTCTGTCCTTTCTTGGGAGAGAGGATGCAGAAGGGTGGATATCAGGGGGTCTGGCATGCAGCAGTGTGTTGTCTTTCAGTGTGTTAATGGAGCGGTGAGTGATATGATTATGAATATGTTTCCGGAGGCTGGTATTTGGTGGTTGTGGAGGAAGAGAAGAGAGTATCTGTGCGTGATAAAGGTCTTTGGGTGTTGTTTTAATGTTTCTTGGTGTGTGTGGGTGTTCTGCTATGTAGTGTAGCGGGTGTAATGTGTTTGTGGTGGCTGCGGCAAGTGTTTGTGTGCCTCTCATGTCGAGGTGGTCCTTGACTTTGAGGACTTTTGTTTCATGGTGTAAATGGTCTGTAGGTGTTGTATTTGTGCAGCCTGTAATTGTTTTTAGGGCTTTGTTTTGTATGATTTGAAGGGTGTTGTGGTGTGTCTCACTGAGATTAGGAGCCCATGCAGGACTCGCATAATTCAACACTGAGCGTATGCATTGTTTGTATATTGTTATATTAGTTTCTTTGTTTTGTCCAAATGTTGTTCCAGTGATTGACTTAAGTGCGTTAAGTCTGGGTGTGCATTTGTTTTTTATGTTTGTGATGTGTTGTTTGAAAGACATGGATGTATTGTATGTTACACCAAGAATTTTCGGTGTGTTTGTGTGTGGTATTAGAGTGTTGTTGATGTAGAGATGAGGTATGTATTTGTGTTCTTTTGTCCAGTTGGTGAGAAGTGTTGCTGTAGATTTGGTTGGAGCTATATTGAGTCTGTTTGTGATGAACCATGTGTTGAGTGTGTCAAGGTATGGCTGGATTATTTCTGCAGCTTTGTCTGTGTTACGATGTGTGCATGTGATTGTTATGTCGTCTGCGTAGGAAGAGATTTGTATTTCTGAGGTGTCTGGCGTGGGTAAGTCATGCATGTATAGATTAAATAGTGTGGGGGATAGAACCGAGCCCTGTGGTACATGTCAAGTTTGATAGTGTGGGTGCCATTTTTGTCGCTGCTCTTTGGATTCTTTCTAATTTTCTTGTGTTTTTCTTTGTGCTAGGTGCCCACATTGATATAGCATATTCTAATTTCGGTCTTATCAATGTGATAATTATTTTCTTAACCATCTCATCCATGTAGTCGAAGGCCACTTTCATTGATCTTAATAGGTTGTAGGTCTCTCCAAATAACTTATTTACATGTTTGTTAGGTGTCAAATCACTTGAGATGATTACTCCTAGGTCCCTCTCTGAGTTTACTTTTTTGACTACTTTGTTTCCAATCTTATACTTTTCTGAAACTATTTTTGCCTCTTCCAAATTCCATTATGCTACATTTCTTGATGTTGAAGTTCATTTCATATTTCCGGCTCCATTCCCATACTTTATCCAGGTCATCTTGTAGCGATCTGCAATCTTCTTCTGTTTTCACTCTCTTGAGTAATTTGGCATCGTCAGCAAAAAAGTTCATGTAACAATTTACTCCTTCATCCATATCATTTATGTATATGGCAAACATTAAAGGAGCCAAAACAGAGCCTTGTGGGATGCCACTTTTTACATCTTCCCATTTCAAATTTTTGTCTCTAAGTACCACTCTCATTTTTCTTCCAGTTAAGAAATCCACCCATTCCAACAGTTTGCCTTGAATTCCTCCTATTTTTTCAAATTTACTTGTTAAGTTTTTATGTGGTACCTTGTCAAATGCTTTCTGCAAATCCAAGAAGGTGCAGTCTGCCCATCCATTTGTATATATGTATATGTGTGTGTGATTTTTTTTTTATTTGGTTTAATATTACAAAGTACCCCTCTCAGAGTGAGTTAGGGTGATGCCACCCTATAGAAGGCTTTTTGAAGCAGGGAATTTAATGTAGTATGCCCTTACTATGAACTTTTTACTTTCAAAGCAAGACTTGATCTGCCTCACTCCGACCTCATGCCCAAGAACAAAAGAAAAGAAAGAGTCTAAGTGTTAGTGAAAAGAAACCTTTATCTGCATTCCTGTTGTATCATACCTGAACATTAATAATAAAAGAAAGTTTTTGCAATCTGTAGAGTGCATAGTGTCTCCCTTTTTCATGTTCTGGGTGATGGGTGTGTAAGAAATTATTTTTGCATTGGGAAAAGACACTTTTTTCTGTATATCTTTTACATCATACTGAATGTTAGAAAAAAGTTTATCCAATATGTAGACCACATTATGTGTACCCTTTATGCATTCTTGTGGTTGAAGGGTTTGATTATTTGTGAAGGAAAATAAAGAATTGATTAGAACTGAATGTGTTGCACACATGAAATGGAATGTTTAATGTTGATAATGCTAGCATTTCCAGAACTAGATTTTATTTGTTGGCCTTGAGTATGTCTGATTCATAGGTAAAGAACATTAGTTTCTAAATAAATTTTTATCCAGATCTTTATAACTTTTTTATGGCTGCATGCATGGTACAAAAAGTAGGAACTTTTGTAATTACAGTAATTGCAATAGAAGTTTCTGACCCATCTCTGAATATTGCTTATTCTATCATAGGGATTTTAAATAAGTAGTGATTGAGATTACATGATAAATATTGTCTTTAAATTATTTTTCTAAATAGCTTCAATGTGAATAAGTTAACTGAAGAATGTTAGCGTATTTACCTACCTACTTATCTAATTTCAAAATCTAGTAGAGATGTTCCTGGGGTCTTTCTTATTTTTTCATTTGTTTGTTTATTTGTTTTATTTTATCTATTTATTCATTTATCTATTTATCAAGTTTTATATATTGTAGATTCATTAATGGCTTTAGATTGGACTCTTCTTTTAGGTTGTTCCATGAATTGGCACATCTGTATTGAAAATGGTTTCTTGATATCCTTCAAGCACGTAGTCTTTTTTAGGTTTGTTTCCATGACCTTGTGGTGGTCTTCTCAGTCTGTTTTATCCACTCCTTCCCTCACCTGTACCCTTCCACCTTTCAATGATGGCAGGTCCAGGTGAGGGAAGCAAAGAGGTGCATAGATATAAGGTGGAGAATATTAGCAAGAAAAAAACTTTTATTGGAAGCAGGTAAAAAGATTTAGGGTGGGGGTAAGTCAGGTAGACTAGAAAGCAAAGGGTGGAGATGGACAGATGCTAATGGAAATGAAGTTAGAAAGGTGAAGATAGGTATAGTATTTTGGGGAGTTGTTGAATGTACTGTAGAGCAGGATAAGAAGGCTTTGATCATGGCAAATTGAAATGCCAGGACATTAGGAGAGATAAAAGCTGATAAGACACCTGGGTTAGATGGTTGTCAAATGGAATGGGAGGAGTACCTAGCTGTAGTGGAATGATTAGTGAGATTATTTAATGTGTGCCTAAGGAAAGGAAACTTGAGGGAGGTTGTGAATGGATGGTAAATTGATGTAACTCGGAGGGATTTTTTCTTTCCTGCTTTATAAATTGAGTGGTTGAGGAGGAAAAAGTTGCCATGTAATGAAGCCATGGGGATGAACCAGCATCAGCTGTTGGGAAAATCCAGTGCTTCTAATCTCTCAGAAAATCCTGTTTTTCCAATCTGGCTTTGTACAATTTATCTGCAAGACTAGGAACATATGTGATTGGTGCTCTTTGTATTCTCTTGATATATTCTTTACTTTGTGTTGAGACAGTGCTCCTTCTGCAGTATAGGATGATACTATCTCTCTCTCTTTATCTTCCAATATTGTTAATCCCATGGTTACTAAAATGAGTTTGCAGGTCAAGAGAACCCTGTCAAGTTTTATCTTCATTTTTGTGTCAACAGCTTTCGAATACTTGAGACTTGGAGTAAAGGGTAGGATTATGAGAATTTGATTACAATATTCTTTTATGTCCAGTGCACTCCTCATTACACTGTCTTTAATTATTTATTTCATATTTTTTTAACTGCTATTATGCAGTAGCTGAATTCCATTTTGGTAATAGAGATTGAAGGTTTTTGGTTCATTTATATTATATTATTTTATTTTATTTATTTATTTATTTATTTTTTTTTTTTTAACTTGTTACTATAATTTGACCCTTTGAAAAGAAATAATTCTTTTCTCTTGAGAATGTTGGGCATGAAGAAACCCATTACTCAATGATTGCCTTAGAATGTTCTTATGTGTATCCTGCATTGTGTGTAAACTAAATGTTCAGTGATTCAACCTTCTTCTCCTGCCAGGAATGTTGGTGGGAACATACGTGATGGCATTACAGGGTTTTCAGGGTAAGCGTCGCATATTTCTATTGCCACCAGTGCCTTCAGTTTACGTCAGAATCAAGTGGAATTCAATATGCCTAAATAGCATTACAGTGGCTGTGTGACTTTAGTCATATTTCACAAGAAATGTGTATGCGCTTACGTATATACATATATATTAATTTTCCATAAAAAGCCAACTTTGTGACAGATTTCGTAATATGAGGATTTTGTTTATTAGTCAGGAATTCATTAAAATATAAATTGTAAACTTACTATTCACATAGCCACTCATTTATAGAAATGCATGATAAATCCAATTCAGTTTGCCTCAGAATGCTCAGAATTATCTATATTTATTTTTCACTTATTTCCATCCATGACATTTTAGAGCATAGATATTCCAGTGTTCAAAACTTTGCATGAAACCAGTTTTGTTTCCTGCGACTTGCTTAGGGCATTTAGTGTGTTTTCTAGACATTAGCACACAGCTTCATAGCCAATATGCTGCCTGAAATTACTAATACATTATCAGAGGTAATGTCACTTTGAAATCAAAGTGAAATCGTCAAATATAATTTTGTAAAGAACTTAAAAACCATCATGCAAGTCTGGTGGGGATCTGCAGTCCATTTTATTAGTTATTGTATGGAAAAATATTAATAAGTTGGAATTACAGAATACATTTTCCTTGATGTGTATATATCCATTGCGTTGACAGACCTTGAAAAGGCTGGAACTGAAAATACTTATGATGAGAATATTAGGACAGAGGGCAAATATTTTAACTGTGTGGGTTTTCTTTTTTTGTTTTTATTGAGAATTTATATTGAGGTAAAGTACTAATGCTCATTGATATAGTTTCCAATTACATTTATATGAATACTTTACTTAATATCATGACTATATATTCTTTAAAGCAAAGCATTGAATACACCAAGGAAAGCTGGGTATTAACAGAATGTACTACATATAACAGCAGTCTTGCTGTTTTAACCAGTTTAGTACGATGATGCTCGCATAGATGTCATGAAGCACAAGTAGGTTCATGAGGGTGCTGGCATCAGCATCTTGATTATACAATAAATCCTTGATATAACGGATCTCAATATACCGGATATCAGATATAACAGACAAAAAATCTGACTGGACAAACCCTCGCTATAACTGATTTTCATCTATTATAGTGAGGGATCCTCGGGTATAACAGATCTTTAGATATGACGATAGACCTGTCCCCATGTCATTCGTTATATCGAGGGTTTACTGTAATTTCTAATTCTACTGATTTCTAACACTGGACAAACTTTGGGATATAACAGATCTATCCAGTATTTCCATCGGATATAACGGATCCTCGGTTATAACGGATCTTCAGATATAATGACAGACTGTTCCCATATTGTCTGTTATGTCAAGGGTTTACTGTATATATTTTTTTGCAGTTGTACACGAGTTACCCCCGGATTCTGTGAACTGGTTTGATCATGTTTTCTGTGTGTATTATTACTCAGAGTAAAAGAGAACAAATAATACAGCAGTGACTTTATATCTTATAATACAAGTAATGTGATGAATTGTATGTTTGGCAGCTGCATGCAAAAATTTGAGTTGTACTGAAGTGGTTAAGACATGATGATAATTGATGCCTCGAGTTTCGTTGACTGGAAACTCACAGCCCAACAATGGTCAGCAACTGTCCTGGGGATACTCTCATAGATCTCGTTAGGAAGAAATATTGGGCTTTTGTCTTGAGGATCAGTTTCTATATCAGCAGCTGGTGGGAGGAAGAGGATGGGAGCAATTGCTGATTGTCAATTTTCCTTATGTAAATTAGAGGATAGTTGAACCAGAGAGAAGGTGATCTTAGGGATTGTCTAGAGATCATGTGCCAGTCACTTAAGGCTGCACCTCAAAAGAGAGGTGACATTATTGATGAGAATTTGAAGGCAAATGGTGGAAAAATTATTCTCACAATGGGTGGAGGGGTGTGGAGTGTTTTCAGGGATGGAATGGGTGGGAATGATTTTATGCCTTATCCTTTTTGGCTACCTCCCTTGTAACGGGGGAAAAAGCTTTGGTATATGTATGTACAATGTCTCGAAAGTCCACCCAGTGTGGACTCCCATCATTAGTCCTATTGACTACATAGGCCCATGGGTGAGTCATCAGTGGAGCTGATATATACACAAATTAGAAAACAAGGGGGAAATGTGAACAATTTCATGTAGAGGAAAAGGAGTATATGACCCTGTTATGGCAGTAGGGGTATTTATTCACCTGATTGTACATACATACATATACCAAAGGCTCTCTCCCCCTTACAAGGGAGGTAGCCAGAAAACAAAGGCATAAAATCCACTCCTACCCATTCCATCCCCACATACTCCACTCCCATTCACCACCTCCCTCCCTCTTATCTTGGCTTCTCCTGGATGACAGGTCATCTCTGCATCTCGCCCACTACTCTGGGTGCAGTGTCGCAAAACACAGCACATCCATAGCAAGGCTGCTTCATTAAAACAACAATCCCCCCCCCCCTCCATCCCCTCATGCAAAAAAGAGAGAAGACGGGTAGAAATCCCTTCGGGCTGCGTCAAATTATTTTTTCACACATACTCCCTCACCCCCCACACAAGGTGTGCAGAGATGGTGTGTGGAACAAGAAGGATGGGAGGAAATAGAAGGAAGGGTAGTGAGTGGTGGGATGAGGAAGCAAAGAAGGCTGTAGAAGAGAAGCGAGCATTTACAGAATGGTTACAAAATAAAATGAGAGAATTATATGAGAGGTACAAAGAAAAGAAAAGAGAAGTAAAGCATAAGATAAAGGAGGCAAAGAGGAGTGCAGATGTGAAATGGGGTAAGAGTATGACAGAAAATTTTGAAAGTAATAAAAAGATGTTTTGGAAAGAAATTAAGAAAGAGGAGGCAAATCAAATAGAGAAAAAAGGTAAAATGTGCAGATGGAGAGATGATAATGGAAGACAGTAAGAGGAAGATGGGCAGAGTATTTTAGGAAATTGTTAAATGTGAAGGAGGATAAGGAGGGAAAAGGTAGTTGCAGTGGGTAGCACTAAGAAAATGATAGTGATGAATGAGGAAAATGGAGGAGAAATAAGGAAAGATGAGGTGAAGGTAGTTGTTAAGATGATGAGAGCAGGTAAGGCACCTGGATTGGATGGGTGTCATGCAGAATGTCTAAAAAAAAAAAAGGAGGTAGAGTGATGGTGGACTGGCTGGTGAAGTTATTTGATATTTGTTAAACCACTTCAGTATGACTCAAATACTTGTGCGCAGCATCAGCTGCCATATGTAATGTGCATCACACTACTTGCATTATAAAATATAAAGTCACTGCTGTATTACTCATTCTCTTTTACTCTGAGTAATAATAAACACAGAAAATATGATCAAACTAGTTCACAGAATCCGGGTGTAACTCGTGTACAACTACAAAAAATATAATCAAGATGCTGATACCGGCATTTTCATGTAACCACTTGCGCCTTATGACGTGTACATAGGCGTCATTGTACTGAAGTGGTTAAGAGAGGGTAGAGTGCCGGAAAACTGGAGGAGTGCCTGTATAGTTTCACTTTTCAAGGGGAAAGGGGACAGGTGTGAGTGTAGTAGTTTCAGAGGAATCAGTTTGTTAAGTGTAGTTGGGAAAGTTTATGGGAGAATTTTGATTGGGAGGATTAGGAGAGGAACAGTGTGGTGAGGAACAGTGTTGGTTTAGGATAGGTAGGGGTTGTGTGGATCAGATTTTTGTGGTAAGACAGATATATGAGAGCTTTAGGAAAAGGTAAGGATGTTTTTTTGGGTCTTTATGGATTTGGAAAAGGCTTACAACAGGGTAGACAGGAAGGCACTGTGGGAGGTACTGCAGATACATGGGATAGGAGGAAAGCTGTTCAGAGTAATCAAGAGTTTTATTAGAGTAGTAGAGCTTGTGTTAAAATCAGAAATGGAGAGAGTGATTTGAGGTAAAGGTGCAACTTTGCCAGGGATGTGTTATGTCGCCTTGGCTGTTCAATTTATTCATGGATGGGGTGGTGCAAGAGGTAAATGCGAGGGTAATGGGTACGGGATTGGAGATGGTTAAAGGAAATGGAGATAAGCCAGTTGCCGTTTGCTGATGACAATGCGCTTGTGGCAGGATCAGAGGAGGGATTGAGGAATTTAGTGACAGAGTTTGGAAAGGTGTGTGAAAGAAGTTGAAGATAAATGTGAGTAAAAGTAAAGTGATGAGATGTACAAGGGGAGAAAGTGGCAACAGACTGGAAACAAATATTAAGGGAGAGAGACTGGAGGAAGTGGATAGTTTAGATACTTGGGTATGAATGTGGTGGGAAAAGGAGGAGTGGAGGTGGAGGTAGAATGTAGATTGAGAGAAGCAAGTAAATCCTTGGGGGATTAAAAAGTGTAATGAGAAACCTGATTGTATTTATGCAAAAGATTATACAGTGGAGTCCCCAAAGGTGATGTGCTATTACCGGCATTGTTCAACCGATTCATGAGCAACCTCCCTACCCAAGACCCAAAGCACAACATGAGAGCTTTCACATATTCAGATGCCCTAACCATTGTAGCTTTACAGAGCAACTGCAAACCGTCTACAATAACCTGCCCAAGTATCCTGATCTTGCAGGTGTGGCATCCCTCTAAGGCTTGTTATATTTTAGTCATAGGGTCATTATGTGGGGGAAATGGAATAAGACAGATTAGTACAAAGAAGGTGCCAAGATAAGAGGGAGGGTGGAGGGGAGTGGAATATATAGGAAAAGGAATGGGTGGGAGTGTTTTCTATGCCTTTTTCTTTTTGGCTACCCCCCTGTGTAAGGGGGAAAAAGCCTTTGGTATATGTATGTAGTATAAAGAATGTATGAGGCACATATGGAATGAAGAAGAGGAAAACCAAAACCAGGATAAAGACAGACTATCTGAAAATCCATTGCTCTAGATCTCTTTTGTATGAAACCTGTGGCTTCAAGGAATCCAGCCACAACTGTTGGGTTGATCCACAGGTCACTCAGGGAAGAGATTGTATGGAGTTGTTTGGTTGTGAGAGTGTAGGACAATGTAAAATAAGACCCTCGTTGTCTCTCATGTGGTGACTTCTTCTTGGGCATGTAGTGTCTGTGTTAGTATCGTTTTAGTTGTGGATGGTCATTTGAGTACAGTTGGGCCATTGTTACTTGTGTGTGAGATTAGTCTTTAGTTTTCCTTCTTTAGTTTTGTTATAACTTGTTCTAGGCCATTCATTCTTCTACAAAGGAGATGAAGGCCATCACTGGAAAAAATTGTGTAGAGAAAGTTATTGTTTCTGATTATTATGGATAATTTCCAATTTTCATTTTATTGGGTTGTGGGGAAAATATGTACAAAGGTAGGATCTACTAAGACAGCTATTGTATGTCCCTTATGTTGTTCCACACCCCTTGTTAGCAAATGAAACTGTTGGAATTGATTTTGTAGAAATGGTAGATGGAAAACAAGTGTCTAAGGATAAGTTATTAAACCAATATAGATATGTGAAATGCTTTTATTATGAACAGAAGAACAACACCCTCAAGTGAAACCTTACTAAAGGAGATGAAAATAATTAGGAAAGAGTCATATTATTACTTTTACTGAAAAGAATGGAAAAGTAGAGAATAAGAATCCCTCTGACATCATCACAAACTTTTTTTCCTTACCTGCACAGTACATAAGTAATGGACTTGACGGGTACTTACACGTGGTGATTCTGCAAGATGGACAGCACAGTTGCCCATTTTCAGAACCCATCAACTTGTTCACCTCCAAACTTATGATTTTGTGCGGGTTTTGGCTCTTGTATCTTAATGAGAAAGGTGGAAAGGGAAAGCCATGGGTCTGGATCTGATTCTTGAGTTTTATTCCTGACCGGTTTTGCTCTTTGCTTCTGCAGAGGAATGTAACTCTGGGATGAAACCGGCGGTATACATAGGGAGGGACGTGAATCTGGTTCCCTATGTATACCACCGGCTTCATCCCAGAGTTACATTCCTCTGAAGAAGCTAAGAGTGAAACCAGTCAGGAATAAAACTCAAGAATCAGATCCAGGCCCATGGCATTCCCTTTCCACCTTTCTCAATTTGTCACAATGTCTCAACAATTGTATCTTATTGTATATGTGTCCTTGTCAACCTTTCACCCCTATGATAATGTGTTTAGAATGATAAAATTTTGATTTTTTTTTCTGTTGGTAATTAATGTAGTAAGTTTCATCATTACTTGATTAAATACAACCAAAACATACTTTGGTATTGTCCAAATGGCAGTTTTTGTGTTTACTTGCATACGAGGAATTTCAGATGAATAAAAATATTACTGGGTATTTTGACTGTGAACAGGTAAATTACCAGAATTGGTCCTTCCAATAGCATTGTTGTGTTTACATTATCCCTATCCCATACATTGCAACACACTCCATAATGGCTTTTTGTCAACCCTTATTTACATACATATACCAAAGGCTTTTTCCCCCTTACACGGTAGGTAGCCAAAAGACAAAGGCATAGAAACCATTCCCACCCATTCCATCCCCTACATACTCCACTCTCCTCTACCCTCTTCCTTCCCTCTTATCTTGGCACCTCCTGGATGACGGGTCATCCCTGCATCTTTTCCGCTGCCCTGGGTCAGAGGTAGTGTTGCAAGGTGTATAAGGTGTATAAAAGGGGTAGGAGTTTTCCAGCCTGTCTATAAACATTCTCTAAATCTATTAAAGCTCAAAAGACATCCTTATCTTTACCAAAAACTTCTTGCATAACTATCTCACTAAAAATACCTGATTTGCCTGCTTTTTCCTCTCCTAAACTCACATTGCTTTTCCCCAATTGTTTCCTCTGTTCCCCTCTTAATCCTCTTAGTTAACAGTTAACACCCTTCCATACTATTTAATAACTACTGTTAACAGAGTGATCCTTCTAGAATGACTACATTCATTCTAATTCCTAGTTTCCTTGTATAGTGGAACTATACATACATTCCTGCAGTCCACTAGTTAATTATATATTATTTCATACAATGTTTATGGTTTGTTCTTGATCACATAGAGTGGATTACAGTCTAATTTAGAAAATCTTAATTTTTCCATTTATGTACTAATATCACTAGAAACTATGAAATTTCTTTTTAATTTTGTATTCATTTATTTTAACAGTTTGGATAAGGGATTCTCAACTTGTAGTTTGAAATTTAATTATGCATACATATGTAGATGATATATATTTATGCATGTGTATACATAGAATGAATGTGTCTGAAAGGGAATAAAATGGCTAACACTGCATCTCGGTAGTAAAAGTTATTATTGAATGAAGCATCATAATAAAATCTTATGTATGCATGCCATAGGCTAATGACACAAATTAATCTAATAATTAAACCCAGCTGTCACTGCTACTAGCAATTTGCTCCATGATAAATTAACCTAAGTTTGAGTTAATCAGTTCATTAATTGTTGTACCAAGCTTCACTTAATAGAGAATCTATGGCTCCACAGTGGCTGACAGTGGTCCTAATAATTTCCCACATATTTCTTTGGAAGAAACTTTGGACTAATATCTGTGTTAGAGGGGGTTTACACGGTCAGATGGTTTGTTGAATGCGGTTCGACAGACACATGTTTAAAATGATGTGTGAACGGGGTATTTGGTTGTCAAACACGTTGGGTAAACCCCAAATACCCCATTCACACGTTCACACATCACTTTAAACACGTGTCTGTCAAACCATGTTCGACGGATCATTAGACTGTGTAAACTCCCTCTTATATTAGTGTGGGACTATTTTTATGTCACTGGCTGAAAGTGGTAAAGAGAGGAGAGTAATTGCTAGTTGTCAGCTCTCCATGTTTGAAAAAGTGTAAGAAATAAGTTGAGAGATATTTTGAGCCCACTTCAAAGGCCAACTGTCACGCTTAGTTTTGAATTTACATATGTCTTGTATAAATGTGTGTGTGTGTATGTATATATGTATGTATGTAATATATCAAAAGTCCTTTTGTCCTTATAAGGGTATGGGTCAAGTCAAAGCACACACATTATAAATAAAATTTGTTCTCCTAACCCTCCCATCTCAGCACCTGTCCCCTGCCACAGTGTTTGACTAAAAAACAATGCAGCAAGACACAGCTCCTCCATAGCAGGACCTGACAGCTGAAGCTGGTTTACCCCCATTGCTTCACTCTATGGTGACCATACCCTCTCTCCCTCCATTCACTCTCAATTTCTGCATTTTCTCTTTCCTGCTCAATAGACATTCCTGATGCATCCAAAAGCCCCCTTCTTCCCATCCATCTATCTCATCCTCAGCCTTTCTTTCAGGCTCACTCTTTCCACTTATGCTTTCCACGCCTTC
Source organism: Oratosquilla oratoria (assembly GCF_046742065.1). Lineage (NCBI taxonomy): Eukaryota > Metazoa > Arthropoda > Malacostraca > Stomatopoda > Squillidae > Oratosquilla > Oratosquilla oratoria. The sequence continues at coordinate 83,122,854 of NC_134780.1, forward strand.
TTTGCTAGTCTCTCCTCGTTTACTCTTTCTTTATGCCCAATCCACCTCAGCACTCTGTTCTTTCCTATTCAACAACATTCTTCTGACCCCCATTCTCTACCTCATCTTCTCATTTCTCACCCTGCCCATTCATGAAACAGTTATCATATTTCTCAAACAATTGAAGGAAATAAAATAGAATATATAAGTAAACTAGAATAGAATAAGATAAGAAAAAGAAAGAAAATAATAATTTTCTTCCTATACATATACCAAGGGCTCCTTTCTCCTTTTAAAGGCAGTTCACCCACTCTCACTCATTACATTCCTATCCACCCTCCATTGTTTTCCCCTCAATTACATTACAGTAAGTCCTCGTTATATGGTACATATGCATTCCTGAAAACCTTACCGCAAATTGAAATGACCATATACCGAACCCATTATAACATGTAATAATAGGATATGGCAGACGTACCTTTTCCCTGCTCTTTCCTCTTCAAAATATCTAGCGGATACCGTATCTGTGAATTTTTCTTACTGTAAATAGAATCAAGGGTAGTAATTACCAAATACCGTAACTGTGAATTTACCGGATAAAGAATTACCGGATAAGGAGGACTCTCTGTACTGGTTTTGGCTGTACAGAGTGCTGTGAATAGAATCAATCCTTCATACAATCGTCTTGTTACATTCAGCTATGAGGTGCTAAGATGGGAGGGAGGGTGGAGGGTGGAGGGGGTGTGGAGTGTTTTCATGTATGGAATGGGTGGGAATGATTTTATGCCTTTTCCTTTTTGGCTACCTCCCTAGTAAAGGGGAAAAAGCCTTGGTATATGTATGTATGTACATTCATTCCAGACTACCAGTTTCTCGTGATATGACCATTATCATTGAAATATTTGCCACTAGAGAGACTTTTATAAGGTACAGAATGGTGTTTTAACACTTTGTGTAGCTGTATCTAACCTTTTTGTAGACCATGAATTCTTCCTCTTCGTCTTTTTCTTCTTCTTCATCATCTTTGTCTACATCTTTTTTCTAATTTTTCTCCCCCCACTACTAAAGACTAACATTTATAGAGGACTATATTGCTATTAATGTTCTGTATACTGATAGAATTAATTTTCTAACATCCTTATTTTACAGCGGAAAAAAATAAAGTTGTTTCCTCTTTATAAGTAAACAAAAAAGAAAGTCCACAAATATGTGGCTGCTGAGAAGGGGCAAGTGTTTAATAACTTGTAGTATCCCCCGTTTGTATGTCATTTTGCCAACCTTTGCCTAACATTCTCCCAGAACTGTGATTAACAAGCCCAAGGAAATTGCACATCTCATCAAAAACAAGTTTGGGTCTGCCGACAACATTAAGGAATTGGCCAGTGAAGATGATCGTGATGAGGAAAGGACCCATCATGGCTCAGCGACACTTCCTCCGGGAACTTCCTTAGGCTCAACCTTCACCAGGTACGACCTTCCCCAGATCGATTATCTACAATTTATTAGGTATATAGAAACCCCATTAAGGGATCATAGGTATGTTGGCACTCGACAGTTTTTTTGGTAATTTCGAATTGACCGCCCATGGAAGTTGAATATTTTTTCATGGTGCATGGTGATCACAATAAGAATAGCAGTTTTGATCTGCAGATATTTAGATAAACGAAAACTGTACTCAGAGTGAAAATAGTTGGGATTGACCTGGTTTTTAGATTATTATGATGTTTGCATAAACTTGGACACCATTTGCAAGCATTCCCCACCAGATTTGCTGATCTTCAAATACTAATACTTCAAATACTCATACATGCAGAGGCAATTTGAAAGTTGTTCTGTGAGCATGGTGATGGCAGTGGAAACGTAGACAGTATTGTTTGTTGTGCTATTAGTAGAGAAACCTTTATCCCTAGTTTTAATGAGATGGACAAATCTCAGAGGTTCAAGTCATCTTTTAAATTTTTTCCCCAAAGTGCTGCATGATACAAAAACAGGTTATATGGTTTCTATGTGAATTGTTTATGCATTTGCTTAATCCTTAGTGAGATTTATAATTTCTTGTTTCTGCATGACTCCCACATAAGTTACAATTCCTCTTGTAAGAGGAATGGCTAAGTCGAAGCAGACGTTCACTTGCCAAAAAAAAATAAACTCTTGTCATCCCCTCCCCTCCTCCACACTGTAAGTCAAATGTTATGCATCATGACTTGATGGTGCACTGGTAGCATTCACAACTGCTACTACAGCAGTCCAAGTTCGAATCCCGCCCAGGGCTGAAATAATTTCAGTATCACTACGCTGCGAGTCCTTACTCCAACTCTCGTTGGCAGGGAGTTGGGGGATGTGTTTGCGTGTAAGGTCACAGCCTTACCCATAGATCAGTCACACATGAGCTTTGAGCTCTCATCTGGGAGGGTAGTAGCTGTCAATCATGAGTCAAACATGTTATCCAAAACCATGGTGAAAGGTATATTTCATCTGCATTAGGGACCGTCAGCCAAAACTGGTTTACCCCCCCAGCTTCATCATATGGTAACACCTCCATACCCACTCTTCCTTGACAACATGGATCAGATACAGAGACCACCCCTGTATCCCATGCCATCCATTTTACGATTCATAATTACCTTCCATCCATCCCTGTACCATGCTAATTGACATTCCACATGCATCAAAAAAAGTCTTTCCATCCCATCTACTCATCTCATTTTTTGTCTTTCATTCAAGCTTATTCTACTTTCTTCTGCTTTCCATGCAGTCCTTGACAGTCATTCCTCATTCTTTCTTTCCATTCACCCAAACAACTTCAATATTCTATGGGCTAGCTCATTGGGCAGCTTCCTTCCAATGTCTGCTGTCTGCCTCACCTCTACATTTCTCACTCTCCCTATTTTTGAAACTCCTGTCATACAACTCAGGCACCTCATCTTACATACATTATCAATTCCTTTTAGCTTTTCTTCTGTTCCAGGTCTCTGCTCCAAACAGTACCATGGGTACAGTCATTCCATAGAACTTTTGATTGCATTGATTCACAAACACCTGTTTCTCATATTTTTCATCCCACCTAGACATTTATTCCAGTCTGCAGTCACCTCAGAATCCATTGAATTCATGTTACGTGTGACCTCAAATATTAGAAAGAAAAAAAAATGTCCATATTGATTTGCACTCTTTCGTCTCCTGTCTTGCAATTGCACTATTACTCTCCTCACCCATCACAGTCATTCCCCTGGCATCTCCCAGTTACAATAACAGCCTGTCTATCATTATCCACACTCAATAACTCAAAATATTTATCCCATCTTCCTCTTACAGCTCTCATGTCCATTGCTCACCCTTACGTCTGTATTAGACTCACCTTTTTTACTCTCCTTTTACTTCCTTACAAAACCTCGCTTTAATCTTTTCAAAGTTCTCGGATAAATAGGTGCCTTATGGCACATTCACTCTTCTTTTTACCTCTCATCATTTGCCTTACTTGCACATTCTTCATTCTGTACCTTTCATATATATATCTTTATTTCTTATTTGTAACCAATTCCTCATTCGCATGTGTCTTTTCAGCCACTGGAGTACTCGCCTCTTTATTCTACCATTCATTACCTTTCTTCAGTTTCCACCTACAGTGAGACCTCTCATTAACAGACGTTAATTAGCTGTGTTTGCGGTGTTTTTGCTGTGTTTTTGGTGCTGTTGTTTAGTGCTGTGCAATCACTATGCCACCCAAAAACCACTCCAAATCAACGGATTATTCACATCAGCGGACACCGTCACCCCCCTTTTAGTCTGTTAATGAGAGGTCAATCTGTACTCGCCTCTTCATTCTACCATTCACTACCTTTCTTCAGTTTCCACCTATTTGTCTCATCCCACACACCTTTATCACACACTTCAGAACTTCCTCCACAAAATGCAATCATTCTTTTTCTACTCACTCTTCTGTCTGCTCATTCATTACATTGCACATATTCCCTAGACTTATTGTTTATTCATGTTCTTTCTCCTCATCACCCATCTCTCATTCACTTTCATCACCTCTGCCTTGCAATCAATGTGAAAAAAAAAAGACGAATGGAGATTACAGAAAAAGTTAGATTATCTCATGGAAGATATGAAAGATAAGGTGGCTATAAATAGCATTTGTGATAACACTGTGTGAGGTCTATCATATAAGATGGAAGAAATTTGATGGCCACGTATGACAAGAATGCATGCAGGAAAATAGTTTGTTAAGAACCTTGGAAAAGTTGAAGAGGATGCAGTGGGTTTTACAAGTTAACATCTGTGATTTACATGGACAGATTTCCTAAGTTTCTGTTGCCTGTGTCATTGGCAAGACGTTTGTGTATTATCTCTGATATGCCTACAATTTAGGGACATACTGAAAATTTAAGTAAATTGCATCTCTTAGGGACCACTTTTGATTTGAAACAGCAAGTGGCCTGGTTATGGGGACCTGCATCACTGCCTTTTGGTTTTACAGTTCCATTTAGCATAGAATTATGTACTGGTATACACAAGAGAGTTAAGTGGTTGGAACAGGCTCTATACATCCTCTTTTGTGTCAAAAAGTTTTCAAGCTCAGTGAGGTATGTATGTACATTCATGGCAGCTGTCTTGTAGTCATGGTATTGTATAGTTATTGTTTGGTCATCTACATCTATGAGTGCTCTTCTATTTTGTTGTATTTGGGGTTGGGTGGCATGTAACATTACTCTCTTTGCTAGACAAAAAGTTCATCTACTATTACTTGTTATATATAATGTTTCCATGATCATTCAATCCATTGCCCCAGTTTTTTCCTTGCTGGAGACTTATGGTCCCCAAGATAGTGACTCTACATTGTTTTTTCCTTCTGTTAATTTTGTCACATTTAAGTCTTTCTTGGTCAGAAATAGTACTCCCCCCTCCTTGTTTTTTCTTTCTATTCTTTATCCAGCAGTTGTATAAACCTTGTCCCACAGTGTTAGGTGGTAGAACCTTTTAATTTAGTTTCTACTATTCCCATTATGTCTGGTTTTTCTGATGCCAGGTAATCATTTAGTTCATTCAGTCCTGAGATCATTCCATCTATGTTGGTATAGGTTAATTTTTTTTTTTTTTCTTTCTCGTCTTTTTCTGTCTGCTTTGTTTCCTTTTTCGTGATATACCATTTTCTCAGCCTCAGGTCCACCACTTTCCAAAAAAAAAAAAATTCTTTTCAGTCTCAGTTCTTTTTTAATTTTTTTCATTCGCTTCATTTCTAAGCTCCTTTTCTTTTTCTTCATCACTCATTTCTTTCTTTATCCATACATTTTTGTGATTTTCACTGTTTGCTAGTTTTGCTGTTCTGGATAGTACTTCCTCTGCTATCATTTGTGACCTAAGTTTTACTTTTAGTGGCCTATATTGTTTTTCTTTTGAGTATCTACCTATTCTATATGTTTCCTTGATTTCTTTACCTAAGGTTTGATCCTCCTCTTGAATCTCTTTTAGAATTTCTTTAGAAATCTCTTTTTCCTCTTTTTCTCTCTCATACCTAGGAACATCATGCTTTTCTTTAATACCGTAGATCACAATGGATCTTTTTTCATCCACTCTATCCCTAACCAAATTTCCTTTTTCTTTAATTACTTGGATTACCGTTTCCTTCGCATTCTCCTTAACTTGTTGTTCCCCTGTTCCCTTAAAACAGTGGTTCTTAACCCCTGGGTCGCGACCCAAATTTGGGTCGCCAAGCCATTTTATTGGGTCGCTAAGGGTTTGCAGAAAATAATTATTTTCCCACTACAAATATATTATAATTATATACTGTAATAATTAAAATACATGATGCCTAGTTTTAGGATTCTAAGCAGACCATGATTAAATAAAAACTCCAAAGCAGAAAATTTATTTGAAGTGTTTTGAAATTTCAATGTATATCTATGTAGGCTTGGGTCGCGATGCTTGATTTGTGCAAAATTTTGGGTCGCTGCCAAAAAAGGTTAAGAACCACTGCCTTAAAAGATGATTTTTGACTTTCCTGTTCCAGTTTCCACTGTTTCTTTATTTCTTGGAAGTCATTTTCTTTAATCCTTTCCTCCACTTTCTCAGTCACTGCCTGTATATGATCCTTCATCTCTTTCTTTAATGCCTCATTCCTATTCATATCTTCATTTTTCAATCTTACATTTTCTCCCTTTATCCTATTCAGTTCCATTTTCAATTCATCTATTTCCCTATTATTTTCTCCATTGGCTCTTCTTGATATGGCTACTTCTTTATATATACTTTTGCATTCACTTTTCAGTTCAATTATTTCATCTAACAATTCATTTATTTCTCTATTTCTTATAATATTTTTAAACCTGGGTTCTCTATCCATGTCTATCCCTCTATACATATTGCTATTGTCTCTATTGAACCCTGAGAAGATATTTCTACCAAACCTTTGGTATGTCTTTGGGGTCTTGTTCAGACACAATAGGAAAACCTTAATGCAAGCTGAGCCCTGTAACAAGCATATTGTGGTGTTAACAAATTACTGTGGTGTTTATTCAATGGCCTTGTAACTTGAGAATTTTCCCTTGACTGGGTCAAACCCCATTTGACATTGGCACACGTGAATCCTTTTCACAAGCATGAGGGTGTGGTCCTTAGTGTAGATGCCTTGCTTACTCTGACCTAGGGTCAGGCTGGATTTGGACAAATTGTTATACATATATTATGTAGTACAACATATACTGCAACTTCATGAGTTTGTTATTAACACCTCTGGAACATGGTATTGGTCAAATTGACCTTGAAAAAAAAATTCTTTATCTAATCTTTTCGCTTCTTTCATAACTGAATACCAGAATTTGTTCTTCAGTGTTGTGAAGATTTTTTTTTCCTAGTGTTGTTCACTGTTGTCTGTTTTTTACACAAGCATCATAACAAACTAACTGGTACTTTACTTTTTTTCATGTCTTGCTCAAACTGGGATTTCGTGAAATAGCACAACTCTTCACACTAGCACTAATAATCCTAATACCAGCACTACAACCACTACTGCCACTTACACTTCTTCCCATGCTACCACCAGCACTTCATACCATCATGCCACCAACAAAATTGGTTCTGAAGAAGGGTCTGAAAGTAATTCCTCAGTTACGAGTGAGAGTGTCCCTGGGGCAGGCAGTACGACATTAGGGCACCTATCTTCACCTCGCAATAATCAGCAGCATGTAAGTATCTTTCTTCTAAGTATTATTACCTTTTCTTTGACTTGGCTACCCCCTTATAAGGGGGGGGGGGAAAGCATTTGGTATATAGATAGATATTACCTTCTCTTCCTTCAAATTCACTTTTCAAGTCTCTTAAAAGGTTAAAATATCTTTGTAACCTAATAGTTTTTTGTTGTGGATTTAATTGCATAACCAGAGAACTCATTAAAATTCTTAATCTTGTGGATAGATGTTTATTATTCAGTTATAAATACATAATTAATCATTTCCTCCCTGAAATAATTACCTTGTATTTTTAAAAGTAAGTAAAAATTATGTTACTAATTTCATTTGCATAACACATTTATACTGGATTGTAGCATAAACAAATTACCCAATTGTATCATATTTATAATTAATATTCTACGAAAATATTTCCAGTATTTACATCATATTAGTCTGTGATTAAATGTAAATATAGACTATTTCACTTAATAAAGATGTAGCATAGACTTAATGAAATGCTAAAAGACATTCATGATTTCTATTTTCACAAAAAGAAGGACATTCTTTGTACAGTTGGCAACATATGAACCTTATACATATTTAGTACATGGTAGATGGTTCCAAACAATCAATATCACTACATCCAAAATTAGGTCAGCCAGTTACAGTAATTAATTGTATAAGTGCAGGATGGTCTTTTCATGTTTCCAACATGGAACATGTAGTATATAATTGGGCTGTCCCACAGACCTACCTGGGAAGAAATATTAACTTGTGTGGCACATTTTTTATTTCACTGGCTTATAGTAATAGGAGGATGGGAGCAGTTGCTAGTTGTTCATTCTCTTTACATGAAAAGATGGAGGAAGTACAAAGTTGATAGGAAGATGTCTTAGGCTTAGCCCAAGGGATTGAATGTCAGCCTCTTGGGGTTGCACCTTCAGATGGAGGTGAGGATTTAGATGGGTTTTGGAGATCGGCAGGGAAGTGGTCCTCCCGGATATTTGTCTCCCAAGACCCCCCATGGCTAGTCTTGAATGTGATTAGTGGCAATTAACTACACTGCTCTAATCAACCCCAGTTTCTTCGCCATAGCTGCCTTTGTCCACTTGGGCTAGCTTGAGTGACCTTAGGACAAACTTAACAGATATGCATCACCATTCAAATGTTGTAGTTCTAGTTTATGTGCACCTTGCATACTCCACAAGACGTTAGATATTATCATGGTTTGTTTAGAACTTAGTACAAAATTTTCTCCCCATAGCCTTTCTTGATAAAACTTAACTACTCATCTTATACTATGACCAATACACCACTTACAACTTCTGTTCCCTTGATGTGGAAGATGAAAGTACCAATTGTTAACAATCCTCTTGTCTCCCTCACAATACTGAGTTCATTTAAACACATCACATCGTAGATTGTGAAAGGTGCCACATGCCGCCATTCCATCACAGGACATGTAGCAGGTTTATGTTGCCACTGATACATTACCGTTCATATTTATTGCAGGATTGTATAACACTATTATATACTTTGCAGATGGGAAGCATTGATGTGGGATACTATGGCTTACCTACTGGCATGAGTTTAGAACAAGTGGTGCAGGAAATGTATGATAGAAAGGAAGAATGTGGCCGTCTACGTGAGGAAATAGAAACTATAAAGGTGAGAATTCAGCCATGATGAAAGATTGAAAAGACAGGAAGTAAAAATATAAAGTTGGAAGTCCTCAGGGTAGGACAGTTCCATTCCTTACTAGAACTAAGAAATATGACATTTTATGGGACATTGTGGGCATCCATTGGAATGCCTTAAAAAAAAAAAAGAAAAAAAAAAAAAAAAAAAAAAAAAAAAAATATATATATATATATATATATATATATATATATATATATATATATATATATATATATATATATATTGCTATGCCGTATTGGGTATGATAATCCTTAAAGAAAATACATATACCAATGGCTTTCTCCCCCATACAAGGGAGGTAGCCAAAATCAAAAGCATAAATCCACTCCCACCCATTCCAACCCCACATACTCCACTCCCATTCATCACCCCTCCCTCCCACTTTTTTTGCCTACTCTTGGATGACAGGTCATCCCTGCATCTCACCCACTGCCCTGGGTCAGAAGCAATGTAGCAAGACACATCACATCCACAGCAAGGCTGCTTCATGTAATTGGCGACCCCCCTCTCTGTCCCATTATGCAGAAAAAGAGAAGACAGGAGGAAATTACCCTTCAGAGTGCATCAAAATATCATTCACACATACTCCCTCACCCCCCAATCTCCCACCCACTCCCTTCCATGCATCACAGCATCGTCCATACACAACCGTTCTCCACTCACCCCTATCTTCTGTCTTCTCCCTTCCTTCCTCAACAGACTCCTCTTTTTCCCAATATCCCTTTCACCCCATCCATCCATCTCATCCTTGGTCACCCCCTCATGCTCCTTCCGCCTCTGCCTTCCACACCTCTTTTACTAATTTTTCTTCACTCATTCCTCCCATGTGTCCAAACCATCCCAATACTCTTTCATCAACTCTATCCCCCAACTCCCTTTCCACCCTTGTTCCCCTCCTCATCTTGCCCCTCACATTATTCAGCCTAGTAACCCCTGTCATACTTCCCAGACATTTCATCCCAAATATATTTAAACTCTTATGTTCCATGTTTCTGTCCCATACAGTGCTGTTGGCACAATCATCACTTTATACAATCTCCTCTTAGCATCCATTCACAAATGTCTATTTCTCCTTACTTTTTTAATCCCCCTAGGCTTTTACTTGCTTCTTTCAATCTGCATTCTACCTCCACCTCCACTCCTCCCTTTCCCAACACATTCACACCCTTGTATCTAAAGTTATCCACTTCTCCCAGTCTTTCTCCCTTAATGCTTGCCTCCAATTTGCTGCCATCCTCTCCCCATGTAATCATATCACCTTACTTTTATTCGCATTTATCTTCAACTTCATTCATTCACACACCTTCCCAAATTCCATCCCTAACTTCCTTAATCCCTCCTCTGATCCTGCAACAAGTTCAGTGTCGTCATTAACAACAATTAGCTTATCTCCCACTTTTCTCCTTTTTCTTTAACCGTCTCCATTCCCCAGCCCATTACCCTTGTATTTACCTCTCGTACCACCTCATCCATGTATAAATTGAACAGCCAAGGCAACATAACATATCCCAGATGAAGTCCCACCTTTACCTCAAACCACTCACTCTCTCCATTTCTAATTCTAACAAAGGCTCTACTACTCTCATAAAAACTCTTGACTGCTCTGAACAGCTTTCCCTCCATCCCATATATCTGTAATACCTCCCACAGTGCCTTCCTGTCTACACTGTCATAAGCCTTTTCCAAATCCATAAAGGCCCAAAAAACATCCTTACCTTTTCCTAAAGCTTTCTCACATATCTACCTTATGATCTGCTTGGCAAATGGGACTCATGATCAAGGGGACCCTTGATCGAGGCTTCACAACTGCCAGATTTAGGCAAATACAAGAATTTGAGTCTATGTTAGAAAATTAGAGAATGGGAGACAAGACACAATGAGTATTGCTCCTTTCCTGTATACTACAATTAGGTAAATACATAAATGTGATCCACGCAACTCCGATCTGTCCTAAACCCACAGTTTCTCAGCAATTGCTCCCTCTGTTCCTCTCCTAATTCTCTCATTCAAAACCCTCCCATAAGCCTTCCCAACTACAAACTGATCCCCCTGAAACTACTATACTCATACTTGTCCCCTGTTCCCTTGTAAAGTGGAGACAAGCACTCCAATCCTCTAGCACTCTACCCTCTTTTAGACAAACATTAAACAACCTTACCAGCCATTCCACCATCACTGTACCTCCCCTTTCTAGACACTCTACATGACACCTATCTAACCCAGATGCCTTACCTGCTCTCATCGTTTTAATAATGATGTTGTGATGCATGAGGTGGAATGGGTGGGGGGATGGGGGGGTGAGGTAGTATGTATGAGAAAAATTTGATGCAGCCCGAAGGGATTTCTCCCCGTCTTCTCCTTTTCTGCATGAGGGGATGGAGAGGGGGGTTGCCGATTTAATGAAGCGGCCTTGCTGTGGATGTGCTGTGTCTTGTGACACTGCCTCTGACCCAGGGCAGTGGACAAGGTGCAGGGATGACCCGTCATCCAGGAGGTGCCAAGATAAGAGGGAGGGTGGAGGGGAGTGGAGTGTATTAGGGATGGAATGGGTGGGAATGGTTTTTATGCCTTTTTCTTTTTGACTACCCCTTGTAAGGGAAAAAAAGCCTTTGGTATATGTATATATGTGTCATTTTAAGAAGGTGTAGATGGAGAGATGATAATGGAAGAAACAGTAGTAAGAGGAAGGTGGGCAGAGTATTTTAGGTAGTTGCATAATGTGAAGGAGGATAAGGAGGGGAAGGCAGTTGCAATGAGAAGCACTAAGAAAATGACAGTTATAAATGAGGAAAATAGAGGCGAAACAAAAAAAAGATGAGGTGAAAGCAGTTGAAGAAAATACAAACAAAAATAACAAGACTCCTGTGGCTAATATTAATGTTTCTTTGTTTCAGCAAACTTTAACCTCAGAAGTAAAACTCCTCCGGGAGTGTATAGGAGAAGAAAGATTCAAATATGAACGACTAGAAGAGCAGGTTAATGACTTAACAGAATTGCACCAGAATGAGATGGAAAACCTTAAAACTACTATGACTGATATGGAAGAGAAAGTACAGTACCAGAGTGAAGAGAGAATTAGAGATTTGCAAGAGGTTTTAGAAAATTGCCACACTAGGGTGAGTAGATCAAATTATATGTGTTTGTTGATCAAGAAATTTCAAAAGCAAAGAGGAATTACAACCAATAAAATTACAAGTGCATTCAATTTTTTTTCTCTTTTTTGCTCTTGAATGAGCTTTACTATTCCTTCAGTCATTACTTTATTTAGTGGTATGGAGCTATGCTGTAAAATAATGTAAAAGCTATGTGTATTTTTGTGATTAATTTTGTGAACTTTGTGGGTGGATATGCTTAAGCACGGACCAAAGAATGAGTATCTACATGTCAGGTCCTATAAACTGGGCATTGGAGTGAATCATGGTAAGGTTTATGTACAAAAATCTAGAAAAAAGAAATAAAGTGACTAGAATACCATGAATATAATTAGGGATTTTAAGTTCAGAAATTTTGTTCAGCATAGCCATTATTCTCACATTGTTAGATTGTATGATTTGTAAAAATGAGACACCAAATGTTTGTCCATTGAATAGATTATTTAAACTTTAAGTAGCTTTCAGGAAAGTTCATTCTAATTAATTCCCAGGAACCATGCATGATAGAAAAAGGGAGATAGTTTTTAGTTAATCTGAAAAGGGAGATAGTTTTTAGTTAATCCGAAAAGGGAGATAGTTTTTAGTTAATCCGTTATTTTATATAATAGTCATAAACAAACTAGTGAAATAGATGTTTTTCTTAAGATAAGTATAAATTTTCTAAGCCATGTTTACACCAGAACATGACTAACCATATGGAATGTATGAAAAAACCTTTTACTTGGAGCTGACAGGATGCCTATATATTTTTATATATATTTGTTACAGATTTCACGGATGGAGCACCAACAGGCTCAACAGCAGCAATACGTTACTTTAGAAGGTTTAGAAAACAGTAATGCTAGAGCCATTTTTGTCAAGCTCATTAATGTACTTCTAACAATCCTTCAGGTTAGTATTATCTCTAGTCTCTCTCTCTCTCTCTCTCTCTCTCTCTCTCTCTCTCTCTCTCTCTCTCTCTCTCTCTCTCTCTCTCTCTCTCTCTCTATCTCTGCTGTGTTTTTTGTTTTGTTTTGTTTTTTCATAAAAAGTGGAGATTGCTGTTTTCATTTGTATGATAATGAGCAATTTACATCTCATGTTAGTGTATTTATATTATTTTCTGGTGACAGATTACCTCTGATTGAAATTCTTCAATCCTTTTCTCCCTTCATTTTTGTGATTATATCATATCCCATTTTATATCTCTTTGATAGTGTCTTTTGCTCGGGCCCATTTCCAAGATTTTTCATTTCTTTGCATCGAATTTCATTTTCCACTTTAATTCCATTCATAAACCTCATCCAGGTCTTCCTGTAGCAATTTACAATCCTCTTCACATTTCACTCTTTTCATGATCTTGGCATCGTCAACAAATAAGTTTGCCAATCATTAATATACAATAAGAACATTACAGGTGCCAACACTAAGCCGTGTGGTCAGTGGCAGATCTAGGATCAAAATTTGGATGGGGTTAACCTGAATTTTGTAAATATAGATGACACTTCCGGGGGGTGGGGTACTTGAATTTTGTAAATATAGATGACATTTCCTGGGGGGGTTGGGGTTGGCTAACCTGAATTTTATAAATATAGATGATGCTTTGAGGGGGGGGGGCTAACCTGAATTTTGTAAATATACTGTAAATGATACTTTTAAACAGATGTACTCCGTAGCATGAATACAATGATTTTGAATATAAATTGAAGTAAAGTGGAACCTCGCTTAATGTGCGTAATTAATTCCGGAATCTTACTTGTAATGTGAAACACTTATGGAATCAACGTAAAATAAATAATGTGTCCCATGCTTAAGAAAATACTCAAAAATAATTTGTAATATTGTCTAAAATATTTTTCACGTTATTAATGCATAGAATAAAAAAAATTTAGCGTACAATAATTGAACCTTGGAAAGAATGAATAATTAATAAAATAGAATAAAAATAAATATAAGTGCTGTTGCAATTTAAAAAAAAAAAAAAAAAAAAAAAAAAAAGTTCCTGGTGTAAGGGAGACGGAGACAGTGGGGAGGATTATTGAGAAGGAGGAGAATCTTCCACCAAGGGAGATTCCTCTTCACCTAAAGTCACCAATAAAGTTCTCTGCTGCCTTTTTGTCAGAGCTTGCTGCTTCACTGTGCCTCACAATGCTTTGGATACCAATTTTTCTTTTAAACTTCTTGAACCACTCACGGCTTGCTTTGAATCTTCTTTGTCCGTTGTTGCTCCTGGCATTTTCTTAATGAGGTTGGCCAAAATTACTTTTGCCTTCTCACAAATGATGCTCTCATTAATAGTGACACTCTTCATTTGCTTCTCGTTGATCCAAATGAGAAGCAATCTTTCAACATCATTAAGAATGTGGCCATTGTATAGATATTCCTATCACTCCCTTTGGAGCATTTATTGCCTTAATCTTGTCCTTGTTCTTGAGAACAGTGCAAATTGTTGAGGTAATCTGATTGTATGTGTGTGCGAGGTCAGCCATACTCACACTTTGTTTTCACTTCTCATTGATTTCATGTTTCACTTCTATGTTGATTTGTCTTCTCTTATCCCTGTCTTCTTGCATTTTTTCTTCTTGGACATTTAGTGTATTTTATTCATTAATTATTCTCTGCACTCTCAGTATCCAGCTCAAGATCCTGTCTGCCCCCAAGCTCTTTCGTACTTCCAGGTTCCCAAAAAGTTTATTCACTTTACATTCTTCGTTTTTAATGTTACATCATCCATAAGTCTACACAAATAAGATTTTTATTTTTTTACTCTAACCGTGTTTATCTTTCATACCATACATACATACATACATATACCAAGGCTTTTTCCCCCTTCCAAGGGAGGTAGCCACAAAAGGAAAGGCATAAAAACACTCCCACCCATTTCATCCCTAAATACACTCCACACCCCTCCCACCCTTCCTCTCATCTGAGCACCTCCTGGATGACGGGTCATCCCTGAACCCTGCCCACCGCCCTGGGTCAGAAGCAGTGTCGCAAGACACAGTACATCCACAGCAAGGCCGCTTCATTTAATCGGCGACCCCCCCTCTCCGTCCCCCTTTGCATATAAGGAGAGGACGGGGAGAAATCCCTTCGGGCTGCGTCAAAATTTACTCACACATACTACCCCACCCCCACCCCCCCGCCTATTCCTCCTCTTTTATACCATACTAGCAAATATTCTCTATCCATTTTATCAACGCTTTTCTCAGATATATATCATTATCATGTCACCTCTCTTTGTTCTTCCAATGTGGGAAGTCCCAGTTTTTTCCATTCCTCACATGTTTTGTCTTACATATACCAAAGGCTTTTTCCCCCCTACAAGGGAGGTAGCCAAAAAGAAAAAGGCATAAAAACCATTCCCACCCACTCCACTCCCGTCCACCCTCCACCCTCCCTCTTATCTTGGCACCTCCTGGATGACAGGTCATCCCTGCATCTTGTCCATGGATGACCCGTCATCCAGGAGGTGCCAAGATAAGAGGGAGGGTGGAGGGGAGTGGAGTGGATGGGAATGGTTTTAATGCCTTTTTCTTTTTTTGTCATAGCTCACAGAAAGTCAGATATAGATGTCAAAGGGTTTGAGTTTGAATAATAAGGAATAAAGCTATGAACTTTGACTAATTTCTTGCTTGTTGTCTTGTACAGGTGCTCCTTCTGGTTGTGGCCACAATAGCAAATATTCTAACACCCCTCCTGCAGACCAGAGTTCGTCTCATCACCACAGCAACCCTCCTCCTGTTCCTCATCTTCTTGTATGTTCAGTGGCCAGAAATAAGAGTGTTATGGGAAAGATATAGACAATTTTTACCTGTGAACTGATGGCATTTTTAAGTAGCTCCTTAGGTAAGCAAACTGTTGACAATATGTACAGCTGTGATGATATGGAACTGAACAAAAGGACTTCTTGAAAGATGTGTTTGTTTAGACATTATACAAGTGCAAAGCAACAAAGTGATGAAAGGAAAAGTGTCTTGGTGTGGTAATGGAAACTTTATGAATAATACAAACCTTTTGTGTAATCATGTTTATATTTGATAGAACCAATTTTTTATGTGAGCAAAGTAAGACCTAACAGACTCATTTAATATGAAAATAGTTGTCTTTATTTTGCAAGGATTTGAAATCTTTATCTACCAAGTGTAGTAAGTGGTAGACAGAGAAAGTGTCTGGTGAGATGTTATAGTGTAGAAAGTGTTGAGATTGTCTTGTTTGAGTGTAGAGGAGGGGCCCCAACTAGTGTAGAGAAAGGGCTCCAACTAGTGTAGCATGGGACTGTAGTGCAGGGGTTCTTCAACCTGTTGCATAGCTTGTCTTTGGGCCATAATGGTCTATCAATCTCATAGCGTAAATCCTCTTATCTGCATCAGCCTAGAGATAGAAATCCGTTTCTTGTTTATGTAGGTCCTTGAAATTTTTACTTTGGATTTGCATGAACAAGAAATTGGGCCCAAATCACAATCTCTGGGAAACAACACCAATGCTGTTACTACTACTATTACTACTACTACTACTACTACTTCTTCTACTACTACTAATATTGATAGATTGTTACTGGATGAACTAAAAGGCCAAGACCTTAGTCTGGTTTTACTTAAATGCCTTTAGAAAGCTGAAGCCGTTGTTACTCTTGTTGGATTCAATATAGGAATATGGTGCTTATCCCTGGTGCACACTGGAGGAAGAGGGCAGTAGAGTAAGACAACAAATCTGAATGTCCTTAAGTCAGAAACGAGTTAATGCAAGTTTGCCCTGCTCAACTTTTTTCTCCTTTTTTTCAGATCTGAGTTTTATTTAGGCATACGAGTCTACATATGCTTTTCTTTAAAACAAAGGGTCACTAAAACTAGGCTAATATAATTAAAGTACAAATTCTTCAAATTTATATTTGCAGTAAAAGTAGCTGGGTCATTTGTGTAACAATTTTTTGTTGAATTGTTACTGACTGATGACTTAAGGACACCCTACACTGTCATGCAAGTGTAATTAGAGTCAAAGTATTAGATTTTCAGCAAAAGGAGAACAAGAAAAAAAAATTGTGCATACATAAGGAAGCCTAAGCTAATGCATAATGTTCAAGTGAAATACTTGAGAATTGGCTACTTGATGTTGATAGACATTGCCTGTTGAAACTGCTAGCCCTGTTCCTACAGGCGAGGGAAGGCACGCAACTATTCCGCAGAGCACAATACTACCTTTCACTCCAAGGTTCCTTCTAGGCTCTCTTTTTATACATTTAGGTTCATCCATTTTATTTCTTGGTGTATATTGGCAATATTGTTTCTTTTTGACTTGTGAACCACATAAGTATTTATTGACCTTGTAAATTTTCTTCAGTATAATTCAGGTTGGAAGTGCTTTAGTGTGCTGGTAGCTGTAGAGGTGGACTGTTCCCACCATTGATATTACTATACCACACCAAGGTGTACAATAGCCATTGGAATGCGGCCATTTTACTGGGAAGGAACATCTCAGACATATAATACTCTCGATGGGTGTTGAAGAAGCTCCATGTGTGCATTGCAAGGACGCCCACCATGTTCACAATGGAAAGTCAAAAGAACTACGGATAAGATTAATTATCTGGTGACATTACTTTGCTTTATTTATTTTTTCTTCTTTTTAAGAAAAAATATAATGAATAATTTATAACTTGAACTATTGTGATATCATGGCTGCTTTTTCTTCAATGCAGGCAGATCTCAGTAGCTTAAATACATTTCACACAGTAACTCCACCAAAGGTGAAGACAATTTTGGCAATTATAAGAAAGTAATAATGAGCCTGCCCTGTAGTCTACTTCATGTGTTACTGTCTAGTTGCATGATTTTGTTGTGTTACCTTTAAAGATCTGAATGATGAGTATGTATTATATACAACTCGAATCATCTACGTGCACACTCATGGAACAAGTAATTCTTCAACATTAGAGACCTATTTCTTACATACATCTCTCAGCACTTCATTCTCTCACTCTTTTCCAGTTTACTTGCCTCACATATTTGTTTATGAAACTAAAGCTAAAAAATTACTTGGCTAAACTTTGTTTGAACTATTCAGTTGAGAATGTGCTAGATAGATTTGAAGTGTTCATAAAGGATAAGTTGCCTAACCTTTACATTCCAGAACCAATCTTACAGAATCACATGGGAGAACAACAATAATAAAGTCAAGGCAGTGGCTTTGCCTAGTCTTTGTACAGCGGGGGAGGGGGGCAGTGGGCTGTTAATTTCTGTCAAAAATGTCATTAATAAAGACACATTCAACTTGCTCTTTCATTATTTAGTCTAATTTCAGCTCATTGGAGCCACATTGAAATTAGAATGTGAAGATTGTTTTTGTCAACTTGGACAAGTGTGCAAGTTTTTTGTTGTGGGCATATTTAGATTTCCAATTTTAGAAGATAATATGCCTATTCAGGAGTGGCTTTCCATCCCTTTGCCCTTCTCCCTAACTATCAAACTATGCCACTGAGTCCAGTCTTATTATGTTGCCCATTCCAAGCCAGCTATGTGTATCTTACCCCACCCTTAGCTCTCACACTACAGGGTTGGGGTGAAACTTAAGAGCATTATATCTGCTGGGGCAAGATTAGGTGTTCAGCTGGTTTTGAGTGAAAAGAAAAAAAAGATATATATATATATGCCGTACTCCCTTATTTGGAGTCTTGATCTTAAATAGGAATTTCCAGTAGTGGTGAAAACTACAAAGTTTGCACACTTAAGTAAGTTTTGTATGAAGAAATATAGAATGTGCTTTAGTGATGAACTCTTAAAGCAGAACTGCCTTTTCCTTTTGTGTTGAGTGCTGTTTTGAGGTATGTTTGGCTGAAAGGCCTCAATGTGTTGTACTTGTTTTTACGGGCAGACCATGCCTGGCTGGGACTCTCAGCTCTTGTGTAGCCAAAATGTGATGGTGGTCGGATCGCCACCATAATGGTTGGTTCTGCTAACTGAGGCAGTATTAGTCACATTAGTTACACATGGTTTTAAAGCTATTGTAATCAACATTTTGTCCAATTTTAAAGATGCTGGTGATAGACATACAGAGCAGATCAGATGTGTGAGGGTTGAATCTGATCCTCTTTTTGTGCAGTTGCAATGATTGCTGGTGATGCAGTGTGAGGTGACACAGGAGTGGGTCAAGGGTAAAAACTCCACTACACTACTCCGCGTGGGTTCCCCCTCCCCAGTCCCCGCACTTTCTCGACAAGCTTTAAGTTGTAGTTCATTTCCTTGTAACACAAACTGCTCACCAGGATTCCCAGCCCCAACATGAACGTCCAAATGTGGCCATAGTTTCTGTAATTTATAATGTACCTCCACAGCCTCTCTCTCATGTAAGCAGCATTTCTAAGGTATCCCCAGTTGACCTGCCTATCATAAGCTGCAGCATGTGCAAGGTATCCTGTGGCATACCCAAGCCATTCTACAGCTAACCTACTTACTATAGTCTGCAACATGTGTTGGGTGTCCTGTGACATATGCAAGGTATCCTGTAGCTGGTCAGGGGTAGCTTTCACAGTGCTTGTGATGTCTGTGGCATGTTTATGATAGTCCACAATATCAAATTCTGGTATCAGAGGATGTGCACAGAATCTTGAAGCATGTGCGGATATCTGATGGCATGTGCATGGTGTCCAGCAGCTCATTAAGGATGCCCATCATGGTTGTCTAGCTGCAGTTCCAACAGGAGGTACATATGCCGGAGTTGGGGTCTTTTTTGCAAGGCAGTATGTTTGTAAAAAACAAAAAGAATTATGTCATAAAAACACACTTTGAACAACACATATTTGCCTTCATTTTAGAAAGTTCGCTGCATCAACCTGGTATATATATATATACATATACATCCAAGGTGTTGGTGGCTGGCTTAGTTGGTGATGTACTGTTTTTCTACGCTGTTTTCATACTGATGACCATCCCTAAAACATATTATATCCCTGTAGATTACTGCTGCACTGTATTCAATCCAGTGAGTGCACACGTGTCTAAAAAAAAAAAAATGCCTACAGTATATACGTGTTGCCATTTTCTCTCTTGCCTCTCTTGTGGCCAGACCAATAATAATGACATGATGGCAGTACCCACCCAATCTTTTGTTATGCTGGCAACACTCAAGTTTTAGTCCCTCTAAGTAGTTCCTTACTGTTTTAAATAACTATCAGTAATAAACTAAAGAATAAAACTGAGTTTTATTATGTAATCCTTTGTAGTCCCGTGGTGTGTATGATTTAATCTTAATAAAACTGCAGTAGTCAATTAGAAGTAAGACCAGTCTGCCGCAACTCTGACTTCTGCAATATGATCTATTATGTAAATATCACAATGCTTGTTGCTTCAAATTTCACTGAATGGAAGATTGCAGCCTCTGAGCTTTTCTATAGATTGTTCTGGGAAGAAACATTGGTCTGTTGTCTTCATTGCATTATTGTATTTACCTGATTGTAAGAGGGCATAGACTTTCCTTGAAGCTTTCCTTCCTGGAGGAAAACTAACAACCGCATCATCACCTCCTTGTGGTGCCCCTGGAAATAAACTCCCCCTCTGGGGTATTGGCTGCTTGTTATTGTGGCAAAGTAGCATGCAGTTGATACTTTAAGGTCTATATGGGGCGCCCCTACGGACCAGAGCCACACATCATTTTGTCTATGATAGAGGAAAACTCTTCATAGAGAAATGATGATACTTTTATACTACGACTGTCTCTCTGTTATGCTGTCCCCCAACCCCTTGCTGCTGTCCTGTACAGGAGGAAATAGAAGGAAGGGTAGTGAATGGTGGGATGAGGAAACAAAGAAGGTTGTAGAAGAGAAGAAGCGAGCTTTCACAGATTGGTTACAAAATAGGACGAGGGAGTCATATGAGAGGTACAAAGAAAAGAAAAGAGAAGTAAAGCAAAAGGTAAAGGAGGCAAAGAGGAGAGCAGATTTGAAGTGGGGTAAGAGTATGACAGAAAATTTTGAAAGTAATAAAAAGATGTTTTGGAAAGAAATTAAGAGAGGAAGAGGAGGCGAATCAAGTAGAGAAGAAAAGGTAAAAGGTGCAGATGGAGAGATGATAATGGAAGAGAAGGCAGTAAGGGGAAGATGGGCAGAATATTTTAGGGAGTTGCTCAATGTGAAGGAGGATAGGGAGGGAAAGATAGTTGCAGTGGGAAATGCTAAGAAAATGACCGTGATGAGTGAGGAAAATGGAGGAGAAATAAGGAAAGATGAAGTGAAGGCAGTTGTTAAGATGATGAAAGCAGGTAAGGCACCTGGTCTGGATGGATGCCATGCAGAATGTCTAAAAAAAGGAGGTACAGTGATGGTGGACTGGCTGGTGCGGTTATTTAATCTTTGCTGGAGAGAGGGTAGAATGCCGGAGGACTGGAGGAGTGCCTGTATAGTTCCACTTTACAAGGGAAAAGGGGACAAGTGTGAATGTAGTAGTTTGAGAGGGATTAGCTTGTTAAGTGTAGTTGGGAAGGCTTATGGGACGATCCTGATTGAGAGGAACAGAGGGAGTAATGGTGAGGAACAGTGTGGATTTAGGACGGGTAGAAGTTGTGTAGATCAGATCTTTGTGGTAAGACAAATATGTGAGAAAGCTATAGGAAAGGGGAAGGATGTTTTTTGGGCTTTTATGGATCTGGAAAAGGCTTATGATAGGGTAGACAGAAAGCCACTGTGGGAGGTTATGCAGATATATGGGATAGGAGGAAAGCTGGGAGCTGTCAAGAGTTTTTATGAGAGTAGTAGAGCTTGTGTCAGGATTAGAAATGGAGAGAGTGAGTGGTTCGAGGTAAAGGTGGGACTTCGTCAAGGATGCGTTATGTCGCCCTGGCTGTTCAACTTATACATGGATGGGGTAGTGCAAGAGGTAAATGCAAGGGTAGTGGGTCAGGGATTGAAGATGGTTAAAGAAAATGGAGAAAAGTGGGAGGTGAGCTAGCTGTTGTTTGCTGATGACACTGCACTTGTAGCAGGATCGGAGGAGGGATTGAGGAAGTTGGTGACAGAGTTTGGGAGAGTATGTGATAGAAGAAAGCTAAAGATAAATGTGGGTAAAAGTAAGGTGACGAGATGTACAAGGGGTGAAAGTGGCAGTAAACTGGAAGTGAGCATTAAGGGAGAGCGACTGGAGGAAGTGGATAGTTTTAGATACTTGGGTGCAAATGTGGCAGGAAAAGGTGGAGGTAGAATGTAGATTGAGAGAAGCGAGTAAATGCCTTGGTGGATTGGAGAGTGTAATGAGGAATAGACATTTGGGAATGGATGCTAAGAGGAGACTGTATGAAGGGGTGATTGTGCCAACAGCACTGTATGGGGCAGAAACATGGAACATAAGAGAGGAAGAGAGAAGGAGTTTGAATGTGTTTGAGATGAGGTGTCTGAGAAGTACGATGGGGGTTACTAGGCTAGATAGAGTGAGAAATGAGGAGGTGAGGAGGAGAACAGGGGTGGAAAGAGAGTTGGCAGATAGGGTTGATGAAAGAGTATCAGGATGGTTTGGACACATGGAAAGAATGAGTGAAGAAAGACTAGTAAAAGAGGTATGGAAGGCAGATGTGGAGGGAGGGAACATGAGGGGACGTCCTAGGATGAAGTGGATGGATGGGGAGAAGGGGGCTTTGGGGTGAATGGAGAATGGTTGTATATGGATGATGATGTGATGCATGAGGTGGAATGGGCGGGGGGATGGGGGGTGAGGTAGTATGTGTGAGCAAAATTTGACGCAGCCCGAAGGGATTTCTCCCCGTCTTCTCCTTTTATGCATGGGGGGTCGCCGATTTAATGAAGCAGCCTTGCTGTGGATGTGCTGTGTCTTGCGACACTGCTTCTGACCCAGGGCAGTGGACAAGGTGCAGGGATGACCCGTCATCCAGGAGGTGCTAAGATAAGAGGGAGGGTGGAGGGGTGTGGAGTGTATTCAGGGATGGAATGGGTGGGAATGATTTTATGCCTTTTCCTTTTTGGCTACCTCCCTTGTAAGGGGGAAAAAGCCTTGGTATATGTATGTATGTAAGAAGTTGATAAATGTATGGAAGTGACTTGAAACTGACATTATATTCAGTCACTGTCAAAATTTTCCTCCCATTGTCTAAAAATAACTTCATTCTTCCTATTACTAACCCAGTCCTCTAGTGAAGGTATGTGATGGTTGGGGTGAAGTCTCTAGTCACAACCTACACAGTAAGTAGTGCTGACCCAGTTGTCAACCTGTACTGGAATTGAGGGGGCAGTACAACTCGAGAGGAGCCTGCAAGATTGCCTGTCCAAACAACTGGAAATCTCCCCCATCCACAATACCCATCCAAGCAGTTGAAGGATCAAAATTGGAGGTACAAACATATACCCATCATATCCCAATACCAACTACCTACACCAAACCCTATATAAGCCTTCTACACCTTCCAAATCCCCTTCCAGGCCCAAATGGAATGAATAAGTACATATAGAATTTGGATACACTGGTAACCACACTACTCCTTTCGAAAACGTTACCAAATTAAACTGAAAGACTTCTGAATGTCGCAACTAACATTCCACCAACCACCAAGTGTATACAACCCAAAAAATTCACCATATAACACTAAACCAAATAATTATGCACTTCATCCTACAGTAGAAAAATTGAGGACTTATCCCTAACTAGGAAAACACTAAACCTGATTGCATCTGTTAGGATGCACTAAGATAGTAGCGCCAGTAAATGGCAATCCATAGGAACCACGGCTGTTTCCTTCTGCCCTTATGATGCTCTCAGTGTCTGTATTCACATGTATACAATAGTGGAGCTTGTTAGTGTTTAACGCTGGAAGTCCGAGTTTTAACCTTGTTCAGGGAGTGAAGACTTCACAAACACTGCAAACCATTACAGTCTCCTCTGTGCAAGGCGATAGAGGTGTGATGTAAGGTCCCCGCAAATTGGACTATACAAGCTCTAACTCTCATTCATAAGAGTAACAGCTGTCAGTCGCAAGCCTAGCATGTGATCCAGTACCGTGGTGAATAACTACTCTCAACTACGACTTTTTTCGTTTTGTATTTAACTGCTGCTGTTGTTTGCGGACGACACTGCGCTTGTAGCAGGATCAGAGGAGGGATTGTGGAAGTTGGTGACAGAGTTTGAGAGAGTGTGTGAAAGAAGAAAGTTGAAGATAAATATGGGTAAAAGTAAGGTGATGAGATGTACAAGGGATGAAAATGGCAGCAGACTGGAATTGAGCATTAAGGGAGAGCGACTGGAGGAAGTGGATAGTTTTAGATACTTGGGTGCGAATGTGGCAGGAAAGGGTGGAGTGGAGGTGGAGGTAGAATGTAGATTGAGAGAAGTGAGTAAATGCCTTGGTGAATTAAAAAGTGTAATGAGGAACAGACATTTGAGAATGGAGAGTAAGAGGAGATTGTATGAAGGAGTGATTGTGCCAACAGTACTGTAAGGGGCAGAAACATGGAACATAAGAGAGGAAGAGAGAAGAGTTTGAATGTGTTTGAGATGAGGTGTCTGAGAAGTATGATAGGGGTTACTAGGCTGGATAGAGTGAGAAATGAGGAGGTGAGGAGGAGAACAGGGGTGGTAAGGGAGTTGGGAGATAGGGTGGATGAAAGAGTACTGGGATGGTTTGGACACATGGAAAGAATGAGTGAAGAAAGACTAGTAAAAGAGGTGTGGAAGGCAGATGTGGAGGGAGTGAACATGAGGGGGCAACCTAGGATGAGATGGATGGATGGGGTGAAAGGAGGTTTGGGGAAGAGGGGAAGGACAGGAGAGGACAGAAGACAGGGGTGAATGGAGAATGGTTGTATATGGATGATGTTGTGATGCATGAGGTGGAATGGATGGGGGATGAGGTAGTATGTGTGAGAAAAATGTGATGCAGCCCGAAGGGATTTCTCCCCGTCTTCTCCTTTTCTGCATGAGGGGACGGAGAGGGGGGTCGCCAATTTAATGAAGCGGCCTTGCTGTGGATGTGCTGTGTCTTGCGACTGCCTCTGACCCAGGGCAGTGGACAAGATGCAGGGATGACCCATCATCCAGGAGGTGCCAAGATGAGAGGGAGGGGAGTGAAGTGTATTAGGGATGGAATGGGTTTTATGTCTTTTTCTTTTTGGCTACCTCCCTCGTAAGGGGGAAAAAACATTTGGTATATGTATGCATGTATTTAACCTCTATACCCTCTGGTTTTATTATTTGATTTGCCATTCTCCTAATTTCACGTGTGCACATACGACATTCACAATGTACTTAATATAAAACAAAATCAGTTGTCCTAATACAGCTATAAACATATCCATAAATAATTCCATCCAGTCACGTCTGCATTCATAGTTTCATAAACGTAAGCTAGTTGGTGTCAGTCAGATTCTACTAAAATCACTGTTCTGTGTGGTTGATATTAGGGTCCACAGTCAAGCTAAAGAATGTGTTCGTATTGATCGACGACATGCCGTCACGGTTGTCAGTTCCGAAAATGTAAACATTTGGTGCTGGGATACGCGTCTGTAGTCAATTTTTAAGAACTTTCCTGTTATTGAAATGTATCAATCCTTCAATATTATCGTGCGTTGTAAATTATTTCCTCTAATTCTGTTGAAGTATCGTATTAACCTTTCATTTTCGTCGTGCAGTAATAATTTCTCTCTTCCACACATTTCCAGACAATTTTATTCATCTGATGCAATTTAAGACAAAATGGGACCCGCTGTAACCCGAGTCTGCCTCTTTCCTGAATAAAATTGCCTTTCACTAACTGAAACAAATATTTATAATGGCGTTGCCAAATTGACCCCGAGAATATCAAGTGAAAAAATTTCGCGTTTCCTTTTGTGTTTCGAACTAGGTGAAATTAATCTCAAATAATGTACAATTCGCTACAGTAGTTGTATAATGGTGGCAACAAAATTAGTTTCAGATTATTTACAATTATCGGCAACTACAATTAATTGTCAGTGTCATTTAATTGTGTTAATTGCCTGGAAGTATCATAAAACCACGAATAGAATATACATGATGCAGTTGGGAGGCATGAAGAACTATTACAAAATTCACGTATGATACTCGTGTGTTACCATCTACCATATCATTTCTCGGGGAGTAAATTTTACCCCCTGCCTTAAAATAGTTGGTATAAACGTATAAATAAAATATAATTTGAGAAAATAACCAAAATATGGAGCGTGGACTGACGCATTTGCCATAATTACACACTGTCACAACTGGCCCAATCGTCGGGTATTAATGGGTCAGTTCCGTGGTGTACGAAACTCAAAGCGCCATATGTATTGACATTTGACATTCCCAACAACTGGGAGGAAACAGCAAGAACCACCGTCAAAGAGGGAACAGCGACCTTTGAGTCAAGAAGGTCTGCAGAGCTGGAGAAAAAAAGAAAACGACGGAAAGAGCGACAACAACAGCCACGGCCAGCACTTCCTCCCTGAACTGTATGTCCACACTGCGACCGATCTTTCCAGGCACGAATCGTTCTCAATAGCCACCTTCGCACAAACCGATAATAACTCATGAAGACCATCTTCGACCACGAGGGATAGCCACGACGAATGTAAGATTGCGGGCATTAGTAGTTTGTCACTAGTTCATAATCAAGGATGTATTTTTTTTTTTAGAAGTTAAAGTTAAAGATAAATGAAAAGATAATTAATCAGAAAGGAAACCACAGGAAAGTCTTAAGATTTCACGTAGCTCTTGATTCTATCAATTGTCACTAGAAGAACGTATTCGGATAGCGAAATTATTTAGTTATTTTTACTTGATTATGCTGGTTTCCATTTGATAAAAGCACAAGAGAAAAATACACATAGTTTCGTTAAATATATTGAAGCTGAAGAAATGAAAAGGTACAATTTTATTTCGTCTAAACAAAACGATCGCATGGTCAGTTTCGGAAATGCTTCCTCTGAAATGAACATTTTGAAAAAAAAAACGATCACATATGTGACTTAAACATATATGTAAAAACGTTATCTAATTTTGTATTTTAGAATTAAAGAGATTAAATTCATTTCGATGGTACACTCGTTGCATCGAGAAATGGCCGTTAGGGCGGAACACTGGGAGTCCCCCTGTGGTGCCACATATAATTATTTTATAATTTGATTTGATTTTATAATTCTATTTTATAATGTTGCCATATACAATTATATTACAATTTTTTGTCACACACCATCAAAGCAATGTTTTCTATACAAAGGTTTCGTTTCCTCGAGTCTAGACATGGCATATGAGCAAGAGAGAGCGACGTTGCCGCTACATCTATTCTCTAGCCCCGCCCCCCCTCACACTGCATTCAGTATGAGCCGTGCGGGCCGTGTTATCTGTGGAGATGTGGCACCACCGGGAAATCTCCTAACCCCGCCTTAACGGTCACTTCTCGTTGCGCTGACTATAGTAATTTAAATGTTGTGTATGTGCAGTCATTCACCTCAGGAATTGAGAAGTTCGTGCGTAAGGACTTTTGGTTGCGCGGCCTAAAGTTAGCAGATTCAGAAACGGTTCTTTATATTAGTGTTTAATGTGATTATTGGCTTTAGTTAATTGAGTAACAAGATTGGAACATTTCTACGTCCCTTTGATCAGTCTCCTTATCGTGACCTGTAACTTTGGTAAGTAAATAATTATTTACATAAGTAACCGAGAAAAAAAAACAATAAAAAATAGAAGTATGTATAATCTGATATTTTAGTATATGTAAATGATATCAAACAGAGAAAATAACGAACCTTGTATTGAATAAAACAGGAAAAAGCGTGTAGCTTTGACGGTCCACCAGATATGCAGCAAAGAATACACGGTTTGGGAAGCTACTTAGTAATTTAACAATTTTCTTTCGTGCCTTCCAGGGCCAATTGTTCAAGTAACCAATATCGCATAGTTGATATAAAAATAACGGTCGCAAAGTTTTCTTACAAATATTCTTAGAAAAAAATTAATTGGAATAATGGTAGATGATATATTGTTTAATCATAAACGTCATATTTACAATTTCAGAATATGTATTTCATGTCACAACTTTGCGTTGTGACACACGGCCTATTCTCATTTTCTTTCGACTTCTTTCAAACCGCAGTTACCAAATACTTTCGCTCAAGGGACTCGCCGACACCGTAGGCTTCACATTTTTTCGTCTCCTTTCAGCCCTTTTCGGCTATCAATTTCCTCTATGGAATTGCCGGAACTCTTAAGGCCTCTAGCAACTACTTCCCGATGTTTTTTCTTCCCCTTATCTCCAATTGCTGTGCCAATTTGGCGGTCAGTTGCATTGCCTTAACGAGTTTGAGAGTCTCATATTTACTCAGTAATTTCCTCCTCCCTTTCGTTCAAGGTGTCTCTACATATGCCTATGATAGAAGACATCACGAATGTTTTACTGCTAAGATTGGAATATCACGACCTCTCAGTTTTACTGTTTCTCCATGTTGTAGTTGTAACTTGCTACTTTATGATTAGGATTGGTGTATTCCACCCAAGCGTTACAGTTCGAATTTGTTCTATAACGGTCCCCCCCCCCCTGCGCGCATGCCACTTCTCGTATAGGCTAGATAATTAGGCTAGTTAATTATGCTAGTTGGGATCATATAGTCCTCTCTCGTGACTAGTGACTGCCCCAAAGGACTACTAGAAATGATTCGACTCCCACATAAACGTTGCACTACATTCCCTTCGAAACTGGTGATTTGAAATTAGGAGCACCAACACCAGTGTATGGGCATAGGCAGTTGACCCGCCGCCCGCGGACAGTGCCGGGCACCAGGCAATTAACCTCGAGTTCATTCAAGGTGAGGTGGGCCTCACGTGCTCTCGGAAGAACAAAACGTGTCCCACTCTTCCGTAGGATGGCTATCGAGGATTTTACACCTCGATCCCTACCCGTGTAATCACCATCATCCATACAATAGTGACTCATGTAACGGAAGCCCCTGAAGCCTATTGAATCGGGGCCAGGGGCACGGGTGGAAATGACGTCCCGACCCCCCTGGGCTTGATCGGTGTCGCGACGAGTTTCGCCTTCAGTGACTATAAAAACACAATCAGCGTGCATGTCAAATCCATTCCAGTGATTCAATAACAAGGACACAATCCTATTCGGTGTGGTGAGATCTGGAAAAAAAAAGTCTTCGGAAACGGGTCCGCTTCCCGCCACGAGGTGTGCCACCAACGAGGACAGCCATGATGCCCGCCGCCCTCAGTGCTACGTGTAAGTTGGTGCGAACGACTGATGAGCGATGGAGCAAGTGTGTTACTGAGTGGACGCCGCGAGATAGGAAGCGTGGAAGAGGGAGACCAGACAGAAGGTGGAGAGACGAGATCGAGAAGTTTGCAGGAGTGACGTGGCAGAGGATGGCACGGTCGTGTGAATCATGGAATGCTATGAAGGAGGCCTTTGTTCAGCAGTGGACTCAGGATGGCTGATTTGATTGATTGATTGATTTACAGTATTCTCGGAGAGACTCCAGAATAAAGTGAGGTATTTTGTTGATTATTAGTTAGGAATTAAAGCGCGCAGGGCTAGCCAGGTAGAATACGTAAATCATTAGTAAAATCGGAACATTTAATTAAGGTGGAACTCTGAAAGATTCAAGTTGCATGTCAGTAGCGATCGATTGTAGGAATAATTTTGATAATTAAAAACCTCAGTGTAGTATGTTCTGTTTGATTAGACTAGGATTGCGATCTACTTTTTTTTTTTTTTTTTTTTTTAGAAATGCATGCATAGAAGGGAGCGCGCGTGGTCTCGGCCGGTGACTCAAATCTCCTGGATCTTAGGTCCCAATGCAGCTATACCCCTTCGCCCATTCCCCAATAAATGAGAATTCTCACGCCTCCTACTCCTCCTCCCACTGTTCAGGGATTCCGGGACATTTCATTAAATGTATAATCGGCGCAAATTAAGTCAATTCAATACAATCTTAACACCTTCGCAGTCGATACACTTACATATTATCTGTTTATTTATCTATTTACTTTTTATTTGTGTATATTTTCTTAGTAACTTGTGTGTGGAAGATACTAACAATGTATGACTTGGATAGGTGGTGTGTGCGTACGTGCGTGCGCGCGTGAGGTCACGTGATCTTTCCGTGATTCCGTCGCTCTATCAACACCGAGTAGCTTTAGTGCTCATCAAAGAGACATGTAATCGATGAATGCGACTTCCATGGGAACGCTGTTGATCGCGTGTTCGTTCGTTTGTGAGTACCAATCCGTTACTCCGCCTGTTGCATTGTAATTAAAGATGATGATGATGATGGACGTGATGATGTCACGTAATTAAATTTTATTTTCTCCTCTCTCTCTCTCTCTCTCTCTCTCTCTCTCTCTCTCTCTCTCTCTCTCTCTCTCTCTCTCTCTCTCTCTCTCTCTCTCTCTCTCTCTCTCTCTCTCTGTATTGGTGTAACTGACAAATTTGCTTGAATTGGACTCGGTGGAATTAGCCATGCAAATGAGTGACTATTCCCACAGACTGTTTTCCCAGCAATGAATTTCCAGCGTTTCTATCCCCGGGAGGGGAGGGGGGCAATATAGCACCGAAAAATAATCAAGGAGAGCTTTAAGAATGGAGAGAGTAGAAGTTAGAAATAATCGGCTTTTATTTTTCGTTGAAAATTTGGTGTCGTGTGAGAGTGAAGGAGTATAAGGCCCTGTCCACACTAGCGGTTTGAACCGCACAGAAGCCACGGCGTACCATATATAGCAGTATTTCCCAATTTTTTTTGGGGCATCCCCCACCTAATCACTTCTAGAATCCTGATCCCCCCCCCCACATGTGGTGATTTATAATTCTTATTTAAAAAAACGAACTCCGTTTCGGGTGAAGAGGCTTTAGACACCTATTATAATACATGCATTAGGAAATTTAAAATTTGGAAAATACTTTTAATCAAAGTTAATAATTGCACTTATATTTCATAAAAATACTGTTTTAATGCCACGAACACAATATACGAAGGATTGGGAAACTTTTCAAAATGAAATTCCAAAACTGTTTTAAGGTGGATGTTATTATCCAGGTGGCAGTGCAATCGAGGGTAATTTGAAAATCGAAGACAGAATGATGAATGAAATAAATGTGTGATTGCTACATTTTTATTTATTGGAATGTTACGGCTAATAGATCACAAGAACATAGACTTTGATTACCAAAACATCTAAAAATCAAATTGCCCCCCCCCCCCTTGTCGCCCCACGTTGGGAACCACTGGTACATAGTCAAGGAAAAACCGCGCGGTTGTGTTTGAACGCCATCATTGTTTTACATTGTAACTGAACCGCCGCCGTTCAAACCGCTAGTGTGAACAGGGCCATAGACGTTTAGGAAGTGGGTTAATTAAGCACAATCCTGTCAGGTTCTAAGTTCAATTGACGTGTTTGGCGCTAACCAGAACGAAATGCGTAGAGTTCTCTACCCTCTCTCTCCCTCTCCCTTCTCTCTCCCCCCCTCTCTCCCTCTCCCTCTTCCTCTTTCTTTTTTCTCTCTTTCTCTCCCTTCTCCCCCCTCACTCTCTTTTCCTCTCCCTTTCCCTCTCCCTCCCTCTCTCTGTATCTTCTATCCCCCCTCACTCTCTTTCCCTCTCCCTTTCCCTCTCTCTCCCTTCCCCTGTCTCTCTCCCCCTACCCCACTCTCTCTCTCTCTCTCTCAGTAGTAGTATTTAGAGGAAGATTAAGAAGACGGAAAAAGATATTTTGAAGAGGCGAGCATGGAGGGCAAGATACTTTTTTTTATTATTGTTACGAGTCGGCTTAAACAGGTGGAAACAGTAGAGCGGCGTTTCCCAACCTGGGAAGCGACGATAGCGAGTGCTGGCAAGCTATGCCTCCATACACATTCCTTGACCATTCTAGTAATAAAGTAAAGACAATTTCTTCCCGTCTTCTCCTGTTCTGTATAAAGGAGGGTTGCCGATAAATTGAGGCGGCCTTGCTGTGGGTGCACTGTGGCTTGCTGCATTGCTTCTGACCCAGGGCAGTGGGCGGGATACAGGGATGACCCGTCATCCATGAGGAGCTAAGATGGGAGTGGGGAAAGGGAAGTGGATGGGAGTGGATTGGGTGGGAGTGGGTACGTCCCTTTGACTCGGCTACCCCCTTTATAAGGGGGAAAGAAGCTCTTGGTATGTAGATATAGATAGTAATAGGATAGTAATTAAGGGGTGATTAGACCTGACTACTGCAGAAGGTGCCCTTACGCTCGTTACACACTTGGCGTTTTTTTACCGAGCGTTTTTTTTTTTACCGCTGCCGCTCTAACATAATGTAGCGGGAAAAACACTTGGCGTTTTTTTCACCCACGCCACACATTTGATCACTGACCACCGTGCAAAACGTCGAATGTAGTGGCAGTGAGCGGCTGCATTGCTGCCGTCGGCGGTAAAAAAAAAAAACGCTCGTCCATTTTGCCGCTCAATGTGTCCCTCGCAATAGCTTCCTACGCGCCACTACTGGTACGGCGGCAGCGGTAAAAAAAAAACGCTCGGTAAAAAAACGCCAAGTGTGTAACGAGCGTTAGGGTCGGGAGACGCTGTGTTGGCTGACGTTGGCAGCGTTACAGCTGGCTGGCCTTCCGGGACAGTTACTGTATTATATGGTGGCGACCAAGTTGAGTCGGAGAGGTAGGAAAGGAAGCTGATTAATTTCTTCTTACTCTTCCTTTCCTCTTTTTCCCTCTTTCTTCTTCCTCTTTTTCCTCTTCTTTTTCCTCTTCTTACTCTTCTTTATCCTCTTCTTACTCTTCTTTTTCCCTCTTCCTCTTCTCTTTTTCCATTTTCTTCTTCTTCTTCTCTTTTTCCTTTTCTTCTTCTTCTTCTTCTTCTTCTTCTTCTTCTCTTTTTCCTTTTCTTCTTCTTCTTCTTCTTCTCTTTTTCCTTTTCTTCTTCTTCTTCTTCTTCTCTTTTTCCTTTTCTTCTTCTTCTTCTTCTTCTTTTTCTTCTTCTTCTTCTTCTTCTTCTTCTTCTTCTTCTTCTTCTTCTTCTTCTTCTTCTTCTTCTCCTTCTTCTCTCATTTTATTGGAAACTAGAGGCCTGGATAGGAAAGATAGACGATAGTATAGGAAAATAAGAAAATCAAAGTCATAACCAGAGAGGGCGGGGGTGGAACGGGAGGAGAGTGGGTGGATGGGAAGTCTGAGTGTATGACGCGGACACACACACACACACACACACACACACACACACACACACACACACACACACACACACACACACACACACACACACACACACACACACACACACACACACACACACACACACACACACACACACACACACACACACACACACACACACACACACACACACACACACACACACACACACACACACACAAGGTAGTTTTTTGTGAATACAAATTGTTTGTATTTAGAATGAGTGTATGTAAGGTCCAGTATTCCCCATAGATCGGTCTATGTACGGGTTTTGAGATCTCATCTGGGAGGATAATAGCTGCCGATCAAGAGCCAGCACGTGATCCAGGACCATGGTGAATATGTACCCCCTTTCTCTCTCTCTCTCTCTATCTGTCACACACACACACACACACACACACACACACACACACACACACACACACACACACACACACACAGCACACACATACACGGCTCGATGACCCAGTGGTAGCGTTCACAAACGCTAATCCAGCGGTCCGAGTTCGAATCCCACGCAGGGCTGAAATGATTTCAGTATCGCTGCGCTGCGAGCCGCCACTCCAACTCTCGTGGGCGGGGAGTTAGGTGTATGTAAAATCACAGCATTACCCATTGATCAGGCAAGTATGAGCTCTGAGCTCTCATCCGGGAGAATAATTGTTGATCACGAGTCCAACACGTGATCAAAGACCGTGGTGAATCACACATTTGTTGCCAGTGTTATCATCTTTGTAGCTGCATCTCCCTTCGATGACTAGCGTGCACATGAGCGCACGCACGCATATGCTACAAGGTGGTAGTTTCGACGAAGGCTACAATCTCCCAAGGGACATGCATTGTTCAGTGACCAAGCTAACCGACCTTTCCGACTACGCCCGTTTGACGACAATAGATTCTCGGCATCTAGGGTCAAGTCCTCTACCTTGAACAATGGCCCCAGCTGCGTCTCGGGTCAGCCACCTGCACCGGGTGCAACCGACGCGACCCAACTTTCCAAATATCCTTATGATATGGCAACAGCCTCCTTATTATATCATGATTGTCAACCTTTGTATATATGTACCTAGAATATGTTTCTGGCAACCCTCCGAGCTTTGTTGAGAGCTTGCCGTCTATTTTGTAGTTAGAACTTAACCTGGAGAATTAAAGCCCGAGTTTCTTTCCGCCCGAGTTTCTTTCACCACCAAATGTAGAGTACCTCAACCTACACCAGGTATGACAACTGGGGAGTAAAAGACGGGACCTCACGAGTGTTTCTCCTTTCCTATTTCCTACAGTTAGATTTACGCACAAGAGGAGAATCAGGATTTTTTCATTCATTCTCACTTTACATACTAAGTCTCGAACCTAGAATAAGTTAATAGATAAGTAAATAAATGTATGAATAAATAAATGGATAAAGTAAAAAAAAGCGATTTGTGTATTGGTTGGGGCGATAGGACCGAAACCTTACCTGTCTAAAAGTAATTCCGTTCCTTGCTCAGCAAAGAACAATCGATGCGGCGAGGAGAATGGTTCCGACCTACCTTTGCTCGAAGAGTCGTTGACTGTTGTCCTCAAAACCGTTTTTTTTTTTTTTTTTTTTTTTTTTTTTTTTTTTTTTTTACGTCGCGAACTCCCTTTATCAGGAGGCAAGGTCGGTGGACGGTGCCGCTTACAGAGAGCTTGGTAGCGTGGAAGTTAAGAAAAAAATGCTCTTGGTCCAACTCGCCGGAGGCAGAGTTCGAACTGCCGTCGCTTCGACCTTCGCCACAAGTAGCGACGCTCTAATCTGCTCGGCCAGCGAGTGGTAGTATATATATATATATATGTATGTATATATACATATATATATATATATATATATATATGTATATATATATACACATATATATATGCTGGTACATTGTGACAAGTTGATGAAGGTGGAGAAAGAAGTCACAGGTCTAGTTCCGAGTTCTTTTTCCACCTGCAACATACATATATATATATATATATATATATATATATATATATATATATATATACACATATATACACTGTGTGTGTTTGTGTGTGAGCATGTGAATGCGTGTACAAACGATATAGTAAACATATTTGTGTTTTTTTTTTTTCAAAGTACAGGTTAAATAATATGCACATTTATTACCAAGCTATATTTATTAGTCATAGGCAGTAACACTGGTAAAATGAATGTTTCATATGTATACATATTGTATAAGAATGTACATGAACAACGTGTACATATATATCATATACTTAATATATATATGCATATACTTAATACATACGATATATGTATACAGGTAATATGTATATACATGTATTTACTGTAGATACAAAAACATATGCATACATGCTCAGTTTATGTATATATATGTATATATACATATATACTTATATATATATATATATATATATATATATATATATATATATAAGTTGTGTGTGTAAATTGATGATACGCTTAGCTCACTTCTATATGAGTCTTGGACTTCATGATATGACCGAAAACACATGAGGATATGTACGTTTTCATAAATAGAAAATGAGATGAAGATAATAGGCACCCTTTTGGAAATTAATTTCCTTCATATATATATTCTGGTAAAGCATCCTTATGAGCCACTCTGTCTTTGTTTTAGAGCAGCTGTTCTAAACTATCTTAAATGACAATCCCCTCACCCCGTTTTCCCCCCATCAGAATCACACATGCACCCATCACCCCATGTATATGCAAGAGAGATATATTTTCATATATATGTATATTTATTTGGCTACCCCCCGTGTAAGGGGAAAAAGCCTTTGGTATATGTATGTATGTATATATGTGTTTGTGTTATTCCATAGATAGATATGTTTTATCTATATATTTGTTCTATTGATATCTTCATAGAAAACGGTTTGGGGTATTATTGGGTTATACTTTGCTCATGTGTAATGGTAGATGCTTGTTCTTGGAATTAATTCATTATTCTTATTAAACGATGATTTTTGAGCAGAGGACTTCTCATCCCCAAATTTGGAAACCCCCTTTAGAGAAAAACAATTTGGAATTAGGAGTTGAGTTCTTGTGTCTTGTTTTATGTGGAACGGGCCTATCAGCCGAACTCCATTTTTTTTCTGTTTAATATAATTGTGCCCTAAACAGACCCTTCATGGGAAGTGACACAAACTTAGTTAAGGATTGACTTAGTTTAGGTTAAGGAGAGTTTAGGGTAGGAAGTGTTTCCGGTATGTGCAAACTATAGTCCATCGACTCTAACTTGAGCCCTTTGGGTGTTAAGTACAGGACGCTTCGGGAGCCATTTTGTTCAGAGTATGGAATGACTACACTAGTGGCAAAATTAAATAAATAGATAAATAGATATGTAATACTGCTCAAACTATTCTCCGGATTTTACACTTAGTTGGTCAAACAGAGTTTTGTTTGAGGGAAAGTCAAAATCCTTTCAGAACCAGGTTAACGGGACATGAATAATAGTAGCTCTTTACCATAACCATGTACATTTTATTAAATAGGCCTGATCTAAATAGGCCTGCGCCTGAAGGCTCAAGTTAAAATCGATAGAGTATGGAATAAGCTGTGAATAATTTTGAAGTCAAACTAGTACCGAGAAAAAAAAAATTGATTTTGGAGTAAAACTAGTTTATATACCAAGAGCTTTTTCCTCATATGAAGGAAGTAGCCTTGGAGTAAAGCTAGTCAGTAAAGAAAATAACTGGAAGTCAAACAGATGTTTTCGTTGTAGGAAAACAAAATGAAATACATAACAAAGACAGTCTGGCATCTTGGTGTACAGTCGCCTTCACTTCTGCAGTTAGTTTCCAGGAAAACTATAGTATATAATATGACAAAGCTGTTTTCTTGATATGTGGCAACGTACACGCTTATGAAGACAGTGGAAGTATATTAGAAATATGATTTTTTTTTGTGTTGATTTGCGTTATGTTCATATTGCTTCGCTATCGCCTCTTGGTAGACTGGGAATAGCAACGAGACAGCAATAGAAGAAGTACAGCTGGTTATCTATCTCTCGGTCCTTTTTTTCCTCCTCTGCATCAGTATCTTGTCCCAAATAACCAGCGCTTCTATCCTTGGGGACATTATCGCACCAAAGAGGTGGAGTCTAAAGGGTCATTTACAGGGTCAAACTGTTTGTCAAACCCGGTTTGTCAAACAATTGTTTGAAGTGATGTTTGACCGTGTGAATGGGGTCTTTGGTTGTCGAACGCGTTTGACAAACGTGTTTAACAACTAAATGCCCCATTCACACGGTCAAACATAGCTTCAAAAACTTGGTCAACAAACAGTTTGAACGTGTAAATGGCCCTTTAGAGGTGATAAAGGTCTAACGGTTCGTCGAACGCGGTTCGACAGACACGTGTTTAAAGTGATGTGTGAACGTGTGAACGGGGTATTTGGTTGTCGAACACGTTGGTTACACCCCCAAATACCCCGTTCACACGTTCACACATCACTTTAAACACGTGTCTGTCGAGCCGCGTTCGTCGAACCGTTGGACGGTGTAAAGCCCTTCTAACAGAAAGGAAGGGTATTAGAAGTTAACAAGTGATCAACATTCTTTTTTGCCAATACAAAAAAGCGTCACCGTTGAAGAGGATTATTGCAGTTGTGACGTGTTGGTCGAGGAATGTGAGTGGAATGAACTTCTCCGCTTCCATTTGCCATTACAGGATTCAGTAATAACGTGATTTGTTATATGCAATGGCGAGGATGTTACTTATATACGAAACAATGCTATTCTTCGTTCTCTTAAGCGTAAAACAGTCTACTTAAGGGGATTACATTCTAAAAATGGGATTGGATCATTCTTAATGAGGGTTAGATCCTTTTTAATGGGATTTGATTTCTCTTAAAGGGTTCAAATCCTTTAAAAAAATAATCCAGACCCTTTAAGAGGGATCTAACTTCTCTAGAAAGGATCCAAATCCCTTAAGTCAGGGGTTCTCTAGAAAGGATCCAAAATCACTTAAGGCAGGGGTTCTCTAGAAAGGATCCAAATCCCTTAAGGCAGGGGTTCTCTAGAAAGAATCCAAATCCCTTAAGGCAGGGGTTCTCTAGAAAGGATCCAAATCCCTTAAGTCAGGGGTTCTCTAGAAAGGACCCAAATCCCTTAAGGCAGGGGTTCTGTAGAAAGGATCCAAAATCCCTTAAGGCAGGGGTTCTCTAGAAAGGATCCAAAATCCCTTAAGGCAGGGGTTCTCTAGAAAGGATCCAAATCCCTTAAGGCAGGGGTTCTCAAGAAAGGATCCAAATCCCTTAAGTCAGGGGTTCTCTAGAAAGGACCCAAAATCCCTTAAGGCAAGGGTTCTCTAGAAAGGATCCAAATCCCTTAAGGCAGGGGTTCTCTAGAAAGGATCCAAAATCCCTTAAGGCAGGGGTTCTCTAGAAAGGATCCAAAATCCCTTAAGGCAGGGGTTCTCTAGAAAGGATCCAAAATCCCTTAAGGCAGGGGTTCTCTAGAAAGGATCCAAAATCCCTTAAGGCAGGGGTTCTCTAGAAAGGATCCAAAACCCCTTAAGTCAGGGGTTCTCAAGAAAGGATCCAAATCCCTTAAGTCAGGGGTTCTCTAGAAGGGATCAAAATCACTTAAGGCAGGGGTTCTCTAGAAAGGATCCAAATCCCTTGAGGCAGAGGTTCTCTACAAAGGATCAAAATCACTTAAAGCAGGGGTTCTCTAGAAAGGATCCAAATCCCTTAAGGCAGGGGTTCTATAGAAAGGATCCAAAATCCCTTAAGGCAGGGGTTCTCTAGAAAGGATCCAAAATCCCTTAAGTCAGGGGTTCTCTAGAAAGGATCCAAAACCCCTTAAGTCAGGGGTTCTCTAGAAAGGATCCAAATCCCTTAAGGCAGGGGTTCTCTAGAAAGGATCCAAAATCCCTTAAGGCAGGGGTTCTCAACCTGGGGTTCTCGGGACGGTTTACTGTGGGGGGGGGGTACTTAGACGACTGGCGAAAGATGACTTAAACATTTAAATCTGCAGAGAAAGAAAATAACAGTTATAGAAGAACGGGCCGTATCATGCCATTACAATTTAAACCATTTGATATCCATTGCGGTACCATTGTATATCTAATTAGTCTTAATATATTACCATTCTATGTTCTGTGTCAGGTTAATGGAGGTACGGGTCGATGGTCTGGGGCTCTCGGGGTACATAACAGGAAAAAGGTTGAGAACACCTGCTTTACTGGAACGGTTGTCATGTGATTTTGTTATGCTGTGTGAGGCAAGACGACGGTGATGGAAGAGAATATTGTGGGCGGAAAAGATGTCTGTGCGCTTCAAGGAGTCCGCTCGTGGTGTGGCAAACGTTGTGATTTACTACCAGCCATTCTGCCAAATCAACAATAGTACATGCCTCTCTCTCTCTTATATCCCGTCTATGTGTTTATTATTATTATTTTTTTAGTATTCTGTATATAGTAAAGGAAGCTTTATAGTACAATGGGTATCACTTTTTAGGATGATAAGAACGATTATCTATACCCCATCCCACTTGTCTCACCTGTCACACATCCTCGACGTGGCAACATGGGAGGAGGGGCGCTGCCACTTATACCATTTATTCAAATTGTTATGAATCTAAAAAGTTATGCTCATTGTACTGTACAACTTCCTTTGCTATATACAAAGATATATATATATAAAACAATTTCAAATAGCACACGGATGAGAAACACGAGAGAGAGAGAGAGAGAGATTGATTTGGCAGACTGGCTAGTAGTGAATCGCGACGTTGCCACATCCTGAAGGGTGTGGAGCGCACAGATGGGCTGGATCAGGAACACTATGACTGACGTTTGGACTACACGTCTTCTTCAGAGTCAAGATTTGTAATCGCAATGTCAGGAATTTAGTGTACCTGATCCAGCCGCGTACACTCCTGCCGCCTTTTCTACCCAACTGTCTCGCTTTCTGAGTATTCTAGTACTGAACCCGGGCACCTCGCATCACGTACTTGATTAATCTAAATCACCACGGTAAGTTGGACTGTCCGGATCAGATAAGAAAGGCATGCATATGCTATATCACAATTACGTTAGGTATTAAACGAAAGAAGAAGAATTATATTTCAAGTGGATTTGGGGCTCTATAGTCGAGGGTCCCCGTTTCATCATTGCGAAGAGGGTAGGTTGTTGGGTTGGGTAACTGTAGGGAAATACCTGATAAAGGTCATTGTTTATCCTCTTATATTTTTAATATTATATATATATATATATATATATATATATATATGTATATATATATATATGTATATATATATATATATATATATATATATATATATATATAATGTTTCATAAACTGAGGCGTGCTGGTCTCGCATTCGCTTAGTTGTGGGTTCGAATCCCGCACTCCTCTCCGATTCTCAGCAGTGACTGTTGTTACCTGCCCCAACAGTCCCTAAAGCGCATATACATAGGGCAAAGGTGACGGCTTCGGCCGCAGCTACTCAGCGCCTCCTGGCGTATGATCCTGACATTTTTGTGTTTTTTTTGTAAACGTAGTTGATAGGAGTGGAAGTATAGCCTGTGGGCCACCACATTTCAAGAAAGTGTTGCCATATATACATTAAGAAGCAGCGTTGCCACATATACAATGGTCTCCTCGGAGCCTGTAACTGCAGAAGTGGAGGAGACTGTAATTAATTGGCAAAATTAATAGACAATAAAACAATGATAATAATAATATAATATGCAGTCATTCAAAATTTTGTTTCCATATTCAGACATGAACCCATAAACGACCTGCAGTCACCGTTGTGTGTGTATATATATATGTGTGTGTGTGTGTGTGTGTGTAATATTCTGTCTGTCGCCAGGAGATTTTAATCAGCCGAGAAAGCTTCTCATCCACTCATTTTCTTTTCGTTCTCACCCTCCCACTCCCATGAAGTGGGAAATGAGAAACCTCCTGTCAGTTGCGGCAAGCCGCTGTTTTCTTTTTAGGCCGATGTTTGGGTCGCCTCCCCGCCTCGCCATGTCTGTCGGGAACCAACGCAAGAAACCCGCAGCGTGTCCCGGGAATCGAACTCACGACCACATAGTCATGAGTTCGACACGGTATCCACTGGGCAACCGGTCAGTTAAGGGTTAGAATTGAAAACGCCCATTTGTTTCTCAGGGCAGATTTTCAAAACAGGTCGCTTGCAAAGCGTAACCCTTTTTTTTGGCTCAGGTGATCAATTTGAGGTCATTTGGCGTTGGCGAGTTGATGGCCTGGACATGAATAATCGAGTGGACATGCACAGTAGACCTTAGGGTGCGGGCTTTGGAGTCATTAAAGTTTGGCTTTGTGTTTTGGTTTGTGACACTTGAGGAGTTCGCCTAGGGGCGGCGTTGCTAAGGATGCACGAAGGCCCAGGGAAAGGACCCGTTGGAAAGAAAACATTCTTGACTTTATACATGCACAGTTAATTATGTATTCATGTTCGTGTTGATGTTTGTGTCACATGTACCAGAGTACGAAATAGGCGACACGTGTTTACAAACAAGAGACCATAAGGCGTGCACTAGGCAGTTCCATGTTCCTTATCATTTGTCATCCCTATCCATATAAACAAGTACAACGGGTACAGTTGACTGTCATTTGCCCAAGCTGTATGTATAGGCTCTTTGTCATTTTCAAACTGAAGAGGCAGAGTTGGTGATTATGAATGTGACTTTGAACATGCATTTATGTGTAAGTGTATGATATTGTTCATAGGTACTTGCTGGTGGGGGGGGAGGGGGAGGGAGAGCCGACTTGCACAGGGTTCCACGAACTGGCTAGGAGACCCAAATCACCACAAGTCACGCTGGTTCTCGATCCGGTGGTAAGGCACTTCTGGTATTGATCACTTCGCGCGCGAAGTTCGCGGTTGGCAGCACGGACTTCGTGGAGAAGAATGTTAGTCTTCGAAGAGGAGGGCTTTGGCTTTCCCCATGTCATCCTTCTTCCCGTTGGTGAGCCATTTCCAGAAATTGCGGAAGCTTTCGTCGTTGTTTAGCGAAGAACCGAAGCTCTTCCCGAGGTCGTTCTTCCCGCCAAGGTTCCCCCAGTGACCGCTGTTTCTCCTGCTGTCCGGTCGGCTCTTGTTGTTCTTCTGATTGGGATTCTTCTTAGGGTCGTCTTCGTTG
This sequence comes from Oratosquilla oratoria, assembly GCF_046742065.1. Classification (NCBI taxonomy): domain Eukaryota; kingdom Metazoa; phylum Arthropoda; class Malacostraca; order Stomatopoda; family Squillidae; genus Oratosquilla; species Oratosquilla oratoria. The sequence continues at coordinate 83,165,116 of NC_134780.1, forward strand.
TCGTTGTCGTCTTTGTATCTTCTTGCGGTTCTTTGTCGTTTTCGTTCTTCCTCCTTGTCTTTCCTCCTGTCCTCCTCCTTGTCTTTCCTCCTGTCCTCCTCGTCTTTCCTCCTGTCCTCCTCCCTGTCTTTCCTCCTGTCCTCCTCGTCTTTCCTCCTGTCCTCCTCCTTGTATTTCCTCCTGTCCTCCTCCTCCTCTTTCCTCTCCTCTTTCCTCTCATCCTCTCTCTCCTTATCTTCCTCCTTTCTCCTTCTCTCTCTTTCTCTTCTTCGTCTTCTTTCCTCTTCATCTTCATCTTTCCCTCTTTTCCTTCGCCTTTCCTCCTCTTCCTCTTCTTCCCTTCTTCGTCTTGCCTCCTCTTCTCTTTCCTTCCTCCTTTTCTCATCCTCTTCCCTTTCCTTCCTCCTTTTCTCATCCTCTTCCCTTTCCTTTCTCCTCTTCTCATCCTCTTCCCTTTCCTTCCTCCTCTTCTCATCCTCTTCCCTTTCCTTCCTCCTTTTCTCATCCTCTTCCCTTTCCTTCCTCCTCTTCTCCTCTTCTTTTTCTTTCCTCCTTCTCTCCTCTTCTTTCTCCCTTTCCCTCCGCCTTCGCTCCTCCTCCTCCTTCCTCCTCTTGTCTTCATCGTCTTCCCTTCCTCTAGGGTCTTCCCTCTCTCTTCTCTTCCGCTCCTCCTCTTCCTTCTTCCGCTTCCTCTCGTCTTCGTCCTTCCTCTCCGTCTCGTCCTTCCTCCTCCTCGCCTCGTCGTCTCGAAGCCTCTTCTCCTTCTCCTCCGCCTCCCTCTTCTTCCGATCTGCCGACTTTTCCGAGATCGAGGGGAGGTTCGACGAACTCTTCGGCTTCTGCTGTTGGGTTTTCGAAGTGGAAAGCTTCTCGATGCCCCTCTTGGCCATGATGAAGTCGGCCAGCGACTGCCGCTCCCCCATCCTGCTGTAGGAAGAAACAAAAACGCGCGTTAGAACCTGAAGAAAGGATTACCGAAGTAGTGAGGGTGGTTGCGAACTTTATTTTATTTTATTTTTTTTTTACTTAGGTCCGGATCCGGAAGCTTAACAGTGCCGGATATGTTCCGGATAATAAACAACATTGACCCCGGAACACCAAAGAAAGGGTCACGTTTCGTTGTCCTCTGTGTCACAGCTCTGGCCATATTAGATATAAGATGACCGTAGAAATTAGTATTAGTGCACAATATCACTACATAATATTACATATATTAAGATAGTACAAAATATTACATAACAGCATTAGCACACAATGTTCCATACCCAGGAATATCTTAATATTCTTATATTCGTTTACACTCGTTCTTGATATTCATTTTATCAATATATACATAGACAAAGAAAAAATAACAGATTGTATAATTGAAAAAAAAACCGCATCAGGTTTTCAGCGTTTGTGTGTGTAGATGGGCGTGTCTTTGTATACATAAACAAACCACACAAGGTATTCAGCGTTTGTGTGTGTGTGTATATTCACCTTTCACCTTGGTCTTTGGATCACGTGCTGGACTCGTGATCGACAGCTATTTCTATCGCGGAAGAGAGCCCAGAGCTCGTATGACCGATTTATGGGTAATGCTGTGACCTTACACGCACACACACACACCCAACTCCCCGCCCATGAAAGTTGGAGTAACGACTCGAAGCGCAGCGATACTGAAATTATTTCAGCCCTGGGCAGGATTCGAACCCGGACCGCCGTAGTGACAGTCAGGGACTCTATCAACCGTGCCACCGAGTCGTGTGTGTGTGTGTGTGTGTGTGTGTGTGTGTGTGTGTGTGTGTGTGTGTGTGTGTGTGTGTGTGTGTGTGTGTGTGTGTGTGTGTGTCTGTGTACATAAACAAAACACGCAAGGTAATCAGAATTTGTGTGTGTGTATGTTTGTGTAGGGGGAGTGCCATTGTATACATAAACCACACAAAGTATTCAGCGGTTTTTTTTTTGTGTGTGTATTCACTTGGTCTTTGGATCACGTGTTGGACTCGTGATCGACAGCTATTTCCCTCCTGGAAGAGAGCTCAGAGCTCGTAGGTCCGATCTATGGGTAATGCTATGACCTTGCACACACACACACACCCAACTCCCCGCCCACGAGGTCAGAGTAACGACCCAAGGCACAGCGATACCGAAATAATTTCGGCCCTGGGCAGGATTCGAACTGTGTACTGGGAGCACTTCTACTTCCCAGTTCAGCGCTCTACCAACTGTGTGTGTGTGTGTGTGTGTATTTACCTAGTTGTATTTTACGGGAAGGGGAGCTATGCTCGTGGTGTCCCGTCTTCATATCTCATTTTATCTAAACTACTATGTGTGTGTGTGTGTGTGTGTGTGTGTGTGTGTAGAGGGCGTGTCATTTTATACATAAACAAACCACACACATGGTATTCAGCGTTTGTGTATGTCTGTAGGGGGCGTGTCTTTGAATACATAAACAAACCAAGGTATTCAGCGTTTGTGTGTGTGTGTGTGTGTGTGCAGGGGGCGTGTCCTCACCGAGACATATGTTCCCCCCATGGTACTGTTCTTCATGTTTTCGACCACGCCAAGCCGTTAGTCACGACAAGAGTAGTCATTACTGGAACGATAGTCATCTTTCACAGCCTTGCTTCCATTCTCGGCCTTGTTGACAAAGATCGGGCGAGATTTTTTTCATCAAAAGTGTCTTCCAAGAGAACATAAGAATGGAGGAGACTGTGAGAGACCATAGGGCCTACACTAGGCAGTTCCATGTCCCATACCGCCTGTCATTCCCATCCATAAAGTTATCTGTCTCTTAAGACAACCGATAGTTTCAGTGCTCACTCCTACATGGTTACTAAGTCCATTCCGCTGGTCATTGGTTAAGAAATAGAGTAGACTTAGTACCTATGTAGTGAGCGCTGAAACAGCTGGACGCCTTAAGAGAAGATTGGGTAATAACTATGGATAGGGATGACAGCTGGTAATTGACACGGGACTGCCCAGTGTAGGCCTTATGGTCTCTTGGAGTCTCCTTCATTCTTATGCTCCCGTGTACTCTTAGAAGCGCAGGAGAGAACGAAATCTATTCCACATGGTTTGCTGGTATAGTGGTTAGTGTCGTTGCCTGCTATTCTGAGGTATCAAGATCGTGACCCGCTTACAGCGCGAAAACTCCAAGGTCAAACGTCAGTTCAAACACTTGCTTGACAAACCGTTTGATCGTGTAAATGGCCCTTTACGATTCGTTTGGAAACGCCAAAGCAATATGCTAAAATGTCTCTCGTTATTTGTTGTTTTTAGCTGTTTAAGTTTATTTATTTTTCATTTTTGTTTTATTTATTTTATTTATTTATTTATTTATTCATTTTTCACTTATTTTTATTTCTAGCAAATATTCGTGCTTGTTACCCTTTACCTGTGCAAGTCTTATTTTCCTCTTCAAAGCGAATTAATTTCTCTCCGAAATTGAACTTCAACTGCAACCGGTCATTCTGTAATCACTGCTTTTATCTATTTTATGTAAGACGGTAACACTGCGAACGCTGTTGGTCTCAAATAACTATGAAGTCCATTTCGTTCTCTGCTGTTTACAACCTACACGTTTTTGGAGGAAAGTGGGGCAATACACGATCAATATTATTGTGCAATATTCCGCATTGTAAAATATTATTGACGGTATAGCCTAGGAATGGTTCGTGATGGTTAGGACAGGAGACAGTAAAGTCTGGAACCCCTCTTTAGTCACAACCTAAATAGCAGATGGTGTCGGCCAAGTGGTCAATGATATTGTGCAATACGGAATATTGCGCAATAATATTGGTCGTGTAGGGCCAGCTTTTGTTTCGTTCTCTGCAAAATTAACTTACACTTCGCCTCGCGTCATTTCTGTTCTCCAAACATCCCAATTTGCCTGCCATGTTCTTCCTCATGTTTTGCATCGAAGTCACTGACTACAAACGTGTATTTATTTATTACTTATTGTTTATTTTTTACTTAATTTTTTATTTGGCCTTCACCAACTTACATCGATAGATCTTCAGAAAGACGTGAAGAAAGTTAATTGTAAATTACCCGAACTGTACTGTCTATAGATGTCCCTGAATTATGGTACAATGCTCACAAGGAAGGAGACTTGAAAATACCTTAACAGCCACAGAACTATTTGTTTGTCAAATTATATATATATATATATATATATATATATATATATATATATATATATATATATATATATATATATATATATATATCTGTGTGTGTGTGTGTGTATGTATATATATCACAATAACATGTTCGGATCATGAGCCCCATTTTCTGTAACCAAGGTCATCGATATACAGATCGGTCGCCATGCAGCCGTCTTGACGTCATATCGTTTGTAATATGTTGATGACGTCAGCTGAGCCGCACGGGACAGGAAAGGCTCGCATTGACTGAGGCGAAACCAATTTCGTTTGTGCTTTCTTACTAAACTAGTTTTTGCACAGAACATTGTCAGACATTTTGCACCATTTTTATTATGAAAAAAAAAAAAATAGTAATAATGGTAATGATTGCGCCCTTGGAATATGAATATCAATCGGACACAACATTAATTTTTTTCTGCGTTGTATAACTTTGGTTGCCTGTTCTATCAGTCATTAAGGCGTAGTCACCTTGCTTATCAGCTATTATGAATTAATTATAACTGCATTTTTCATTGCGGTTTCTTTAGCGGGCAGTCATATACCCAATATATTTTTTGTATTACGCAATTATGTTTGCATGTACTAATCTTCCTTCACTCATTCTTTCCATGTGTCCAAACCATCCCAATACTCCTTCACCAGTCCTGTCTGCCATCTCCCTTTCCACCCCAGCTCTCCTTATCTCGTTTCTCACGCTGTCCAACATCCTAACCCCCACCATACTTCTCAGACATATTTAAACTTTTCCTTTCTGCCTCTCTTAAATTCTAGGTCTCTGACCCATAACAATGCTGTCGGCACAATCACCCCTTCATATAGTCTCGTCCTTGCATCCATTCCCAAACGCCTATTTCTAATGACACTTTTTAATTCCCCAAGCCTGAGAGAAGCAATTAGATGCCTCGGGGACCAAGGCATTTATTTGCTTCTCTCAGTCTACAATTTATCTCCACCTCCACTCCTCCCTTTCCTGCCACATGCGACACCAAATACTATCCACTTCCTCCAGCCTTTCTCCTTGGAAATACTATCCACTTCCTCCAGCCTTTCTCCTTGAAAACACTATCCACTTCCTCTAGCCTTTCTCCTTGAAAACTTACTTCCAACTCGCTGCCATCCTCTCCTTGTACATCTCATCACCTTCCTTTTATCCACGTTTACCTTCAACTTTCTCCTATCGCATATCCTCCCAAACTCCGTCACTAACTTCCCTAATCCCTCCTCTGACTCTGCCGCAAGCGCAGTGTCGTCAGCAAACAACAACTGGCTCACCTCCCTCTTTTCTCCGTTTTCTTTAACCATCTCCAGTCCCGTGCCCGTTACCCTCGCCTTTACCTCTCGCACCACCCCATCCATGTACACATTGAACAACCATGGCGACATGACATATCCCTGTCTAAGTCCCACCTTTACCTCAGACCATTCGTTCTCTCCATTTCCAATTCTAACACAGACTCTACTACTCTTGTAAAAACTCTTGACTGACCTATGCAGCTCTCCCCCAATCCCATGCATCTGCAAAAACTCCCATAGTGCCTTCCTGTCTACCCTGTCATAAGCTTTTTACAAATCCTTAAAGGCCCGAAAAGCATCCTTACCTTTTCCTATAGCTTTCTCACATATCTGCTATGCCACAAAAATTTGATCCATAGAGCCCCTACCTTTCCTAAACCCATATTGTTCCTCACCAATTATTCCCTCTTCTACTCTCCTAATCCTCTCAATCAAAACCCTCCCATAAGCCTTCCCAACTACACTCAAGAAACTGATCCCTCTGAAACTACTGCACTCACACTTGTCCCCTTTCCACGTGTAAAGTGGAATTATACAGATATTCCTCCAGCATCGTCATATACTGGAATGTATTCCTGTATATTTCCCCCCTTGTTTTTTTTAATTTATATCTTTCTTCATCATCGTCGTCGTCGTCATCACCATCATCATCATCATCATAACCATCATTATTATAACCATCATTGCCATCACCATTATCATTATCATCATCATCAAGAAGACATAGTAGGGAATAACAATGTTCCCAAATCCAAAGTCTATCTGTTCTATCCCCTCAACTCTCCATTTGGCGGGGCTAAGAAGCCTCCCCAAAACCTAGAAAAAGTCTACTTTGAAAACAAATTTATTATTCCACACACACACACACACACACACACACACACACACACACACACACACACACACACACACACACACACACACACACACACACACACACACACACACACACACACACACACACACACACACACACACACACACTCTTTTTTAGCATCTAAAAGCGCCCTGCCCCTGAACCTGTGAACTAAAATAATTATCACACAACCTTGGGACTCGACAGACAATCCCTTTGAAACATTTGCAAAACCATCCAAACAAAACTTAAAATGGATGCCAAGTCTTCCCTCCTCAATCACAGACCCCCGAATATTAGACTCGGTTCACTGTCTCTGCCCACTCATAAGCACAGATGGTTACCAGAATACCCCAATGAAATGTTAACGATTTTATGTAGAAAGTGGATCCCCCCGTCAAGCATTCGTCGTTCATTGAAACCACTTAAACGTATCTACTACTTCAAGATTTCCCCTTACTGCCTCAATGTGTTAACACGATCTTCGACCCATTAACCTTTTAGAAATTTGACATACGCTCGCATTGTACCCGTCCATATGGCATGAAAAGTATAGACTTGCTCTCTACACTAAAAATAGCTGACAATGTCCTTCAGTCACAACATTTACCCAGGCAACATGATTACTACCTACAATATGTCCTTTCCCTATCTTGGCCATACTATAAAAAATATACCAATCGATATCAAGCAAGAATATCTTTGCCACCTAACTTCCCATTCATCTGCGAACATGTATACAGATGGATCACGTTCTGACCATAGAGTGGATTATGCAGGAATATCTTTCATAGACGTTGGATCTGGAACTCTTTCCTTACCTCCTTCATGTCATTCGTTACCGCCAAAAGCTGTACTCCCCTTGTTGGTTTATTCCTTATTTACAACTTCCCCTCGTCCACCGTAAATAATCATCTCAAGACTCACGAAACTCCCAGGAACACTCCACTCTCCACTCCCACCACCCGTTGATCCACAAGATCCACTCGTGGATTATCCGAGTCTCCTTCCACATCCAACCTCCACCCTTTTGTTGGTTGCCATTTCGCGTTGGCATCCCGGATAATGAACGGGCCGACAAGGCAGCTCGAGACGCGGTGTCAATCCCGTTTGGACGCTTCCAGTCCAGTGCCTGCAACAGTCTATCCTACCCTCTGGTCCACACTACAAAACGTGTTGCAAAAACCCTGGAAGGAACACCCGACAAAACAGACAAACCTCATAAACGCCTAATATGGCCTTATATGGACCTTTCTCCTACCAATGTAATCGACGCTTTGAGACAGCACTTAATAAGCTTAAGAACATGAGATCCTCGTCTCACTTTATGCCCATCTTATGACTAGAGAAGGCCCTCCCACCACCCACTTTCTCCCTATTACTATGTGTCTTATGAGGTAAAACAATTGAAGTGAATGGAGAATGGCTGTGTATAGATGATACCGTGATGCAAAGATGGGAGGGGATGGGGGGGGATGGGGTGTTAGGAAGTGGTTATGTATGAATGATAGCATAGTCTGACGCAGCTCGAAAGGATGTCTCCCCGTCTTGTCTCTCTCTCTCTCTCTCTCTCTCTCTCTCTCTCTCTCTCTCTCTCTCTCTCTCTCTCTCTCTCTCTCTCTCTCTCTCTCTCTCTCCTTTTGCATGAGGTGACGGAGAGGGTGGGGTTGCCGATTAAGTGAAGGACTTGGTATGGATGTGGTGTGGCTTGCTGCATTGTTTCTGACCAAGGGTAGTGGTCGGGATACAGAGATGACCCGTCATCCATGAGGAGCTATGATGAAAGGAAAGGAAAGGTGATAGATGGGAATAGAATGGGTAGGATCGGGTACTTGCCTTTTGATTTGGCTACCCCCCTTGTAAGGGGGAAAAAGCCCTTGAACTATATAGACAGAATATCGTCTCCAGCGTCTTTTGAAAGTGCGATACACACAGGACGTGGAATACCCAATTAAATGGGATATGTCAGTGAACAACACGAGAGTGGGAGTTAATAAAAGCGTACCAGTGTTAGAATTAACTTCATTACAAGAAGACGTACAATTATAATTTTGACTACTGCGTTTGGAGAAGTATCAGATGAAACAGTGAAGAAAGAACAGAAAATTTGAAGAAAAAAAAAGTGAGTGAAAATGATAGTGACAACTGGTATGGAAGAATGTGGACTATATAGGGGGAACAGCTAGTAAGGAAAGTGGTATATTATAATGAATAGTACAACCACAAGGAGGAATATTTAGGGATAACAAAATAAACACAAGGATGTGGTAGACAGTGATGACATTGGGTATAGATACTATGAACCTGCCAGAAAGGGTGTACAAACCCAAGACAGTAGACAGATTGCAAGGATCGATAGAGCTAATTTTTTCATCGACTTAATGAACGTAAGCAAGGTCCAAATTGTTAGTTAAACTCCAATATTATAACCCTTGAACTAATCACGATAAACAAAATGGAGACAGAAGAACATAAGATTGAAGGAGACTACAAGAGAATATGAGGCCTACGCTAGGCAGTTCCATGTCCATTACCAACTATCATCCCCATCCATAAATTTATCTAACCTTTTCTTAAAACAATCTAAAATTCTCTTAGTTCGTCGTTCAGTTTCTCACTGTGACGGAAGAGTAATTTGACATTTGAAAAAAAAAAAATCGTAACTGAAGTCGTTTCTACTCAATAGAATAAAATTGAGTTTGTTGGAAATAAAACACGCTGGAATTTAAGTAAAATGAGAAAATTCTTAAAATGAAACATCGCTTTTAAAGAGGTGATGTTCTTGATAAGTTTGGGATATGTAGATAACGAATAAAAAGTGTGAAATTGGGATAATGAAATAAAAGATTAAAAGATGATAAGACATTATAGAAGCTGAGTCATTGCAGAAATGACCCCCCCCCCAAAAAAAAAAAAAACAGTAAGGATACTGAGCGACCTAACAATTTTTTTTTTACTAATATTGTTATGATCTATAAGTTTTATACATATTGTAATCTTATTTCTACAACCTATTTGAATTTATATAATACCCGTGAAAGTACAGGTTCTTTGGGTTATAAGTAGTACTTTACCAGCGTCGTAGTACTTATGATAGTACCAAAACACACTGCACACATAGCAGAACATTTCAGGACTGGACAACTTTTTTCGCGTACATGACACAGCATTTTGTTCTCAGTATTGTTTGTTTAGAGTATGACATTTTACACAGTCAAAGAGAAACATCCATTTTTGTTTCTGGTAGGCTTAATTTTTTCGTGTAATTTGCCACTTTACTGTATTCTTCCTATGTATCAGATAAAGACATGAAACATGTCTAGTCTTTATTCTATGTCTTTTTTTCCACCAAACACTATTTCCCTCACAAAAAAAGTACTTCAGTGGGGGAAATTTTTAACACAAAAATAAGAAGTGGTTTTTGATTCACAGCAGTTTTGTCCCACATATAGTCATAGTCTGTCCTCTTGTTCACAAGCAACAACTTTTGTCCATTTTTAGGAACCTTTAAACACGCAATACGCCATGTTTTACACCACTTGGCCAAAGAAAAAGAATAACTTTTAGAAAATAAATTACTTCATCGTTGTTATTGTCACTGGAAGGTTCAGCGTCAGACCTTGTGTTCACGGATTCGGCGACTAAAGCCTGTCTTTGCGTGACGTGGGCTTGACCAGCAATCTGAAGAAGTACAGCATGTGACAGACTATCGATCAGAACACAGATTTTCGTGTGTGTGGACAACCCATTTCTTTTTCTACTTTTTCCAAAAAAACAACGAACCGACACAATTCACAGTCGTTATCACCGTAACGGTTTTAACGGTTCCAGGATTCAAATTACATCTGGAAATTTTGTATCAATTCTTTTCTTTATCTTTCTCATCCTGCTTTGGTAATTCGGTTTTTTGTTTTCCCTACCTTTTTCTCTTACTCAGCATCATTGTCTTTTATGAGGGAAACCCCCCCAACAGGTTTCGGATTCTTAAGGAGTCAGGAGTGGATGTTGCACCCAAGGTGTTCAACCTAATTCTACACTCATCGTCTGCTTGCATTCCCCTTATGACTCAAGCAGCTCAACGTTTGAAATAAATGACGATAGACAAGCGCATGCGATCTTGTCTCCGAATATCATATACTAATTGTCTTCGTGAATTAATTAATTACTGGGGCTCTGTCATCACACCTATTAATTTAAGAGAATAAAGCGTTAACTAAAATTGGAAGGTTAACTACGCCTTGGGGATTAAAGACCTTGGTAAATAGAGTCACGAACAAAAGTTTTGACACACGTTAAGGTTTCCACAACGTCAATATGATTTGATTTTGTCAAGTGCGTGATATGTTTTCCTATGTACTGTTGAGCTTAAGACTACGTTATTTTCTTGAATAGATAAAGAAAAAAGACAATTCTCAGACAAAGAATTTTTATTTTGTTATGAAATTTTCAGGGTGGGTAAAAACTTTTGTATGCGACTGTACTTGTTGGTGTCGCAGTTCCCGCCCTATTTCAAACAAGAGCTGAGATTTTTCGCATGGTCAGCAAACACGGTTTTTGAAGGTGGCGTCACACTAGGCATTTCTCGCTAGCATGCTACTTGCTTTTGCTACTTGCTTTTGCTACTTGCTTTTGCTTCTTCGTTTGAGTAGAAATGACTTCGATGACGATTTTTTTTTCAAATTTCCAAATGTCAAATTACTCTTGCGTCACAGTGAGAAATCAAATGACGAACTAAGAGATGTTAAATCTAGAATACGAATATTAGACACATTCTTGAGATGTTCTTATGGAACTCTAGATTACTGTACCCGAGGTCGTTTTTATATTCAAACGAAGTAGCAAAAGTAAGTAGCATGCTAGCGAGAAATGCTTACTGTGCCGCCAGCTCAAATTGATATTGGTAATTGGTGGTGTTTTGCGTTCTTTTGGGTCACGTGACCCATTTATTGATCATTTTCTCTTCACTTCTGGTTTATTGAGAACGAAGGCTGCTTTGTCTGCATTGTTTTAAGAAGTCTCAAAATCTATTTCATGTACTGCTTACTTTATTTGTTTTTTTAATTTGATTTGATTTATTAATTTATATTTTGTTGGTTTATTTCATTATTATCATTATCATTATTATTGTTATTGATATATATATACTCATTTATCCATTTCATTGTGTTTATTTGTTTTTATTTATCTGTTTTATTAAATATTTATTCTATTTATGCATCTTATTTTTATTATTATCATCATTATTATTACTATTGTTATTATTGGTTTATTTATTTATCTTACTTCTGTTTATTTATTATATATATATATACTGTATATAGATATATATATATATATATATATATATATATTTTTTTTTTATGGCTTTATTTTCCATTTGAGTCGTTCTTTGCACATCTTCCGTGTTCGAACCGCCAAGCTGGGTATGGTGTCCCTTCACTGTAAGTCCAGTGACCTAACCTAACCTAAGCTCCCTGTCAGTCCAATGACCTTAATCAGGGACGCTGTTCGTGACAAGCACTCGTCCAGGTTCGATTCCTCCTTGTCGATCACGACAACTGGATGATCGACGGAGACTCGAAGTCTTCAGCCGTGTGATTAGTCACTGCCTTGGATCACGTGTAGGACTCATGATCGACAACTATTGCCTTCTCGGATGAGAGATCATATGTGGCTCGATCTATGGGTAATGCTGTGACCTTGCACACACACATACACACACACACACACACACACACACACACACACACACACACACACACACACACACACACACACACACACACACACACACACACACACACACACACACACACACACACACACACACACACACACACACACACACACACACACACACACACACACACACACACACTCTCAGTGGTAGAGTTCCCGCCTGCCACTACGGCGGTTCGGGTTCGAATCCCGCCCAGGGCTGAAATAATTTCAGTATCACTGGGCTGTGAGTCGTTACTCCAACTCTCGTGGGCGGGGAGTTGGGCGTGTGTGTGCGCGTAAACTCACAGCATTACCCATAGATCTGTCATATATGAGCTATGAGCTCTCTCCCGGGAGGGATATAGCTGTCGATCACGAGTCCAACACGTGATCCAAGACCATGGTGAATCACACACCGAATTCCTTGCCGACCAGAGTTGGAGTGCCAGTACGTGTGTGTGTATACATACACACACACATATATATATATATATATATATATATATATATATATATATATATATATATAAAAAAATATATTTATGTAAGAATATATATATATATATATATATATATATATATGTGTGTGTGTGTGTGTGTGTGTGTGTGTGTGTAACGAAGAAAAACGTTAACACCAGGCTCGACGTTTCGATTTCAGTTCAAGGATCATCCAAAGACAAAGACCATCATAGACAGTCCACCCACTTTCCCGGGATCTGTTGTGGAAGAGGAAGAAACGCGTGACTGGAAAAGCTATAGCCTCGTTGACACAGGGCTAGTTTAGTAGCTGCTAGTGTGTGTTATCTGGAAGTTAACTTGCCCGTCAAGTAAGTATTGACACTAGGATAGTTTAGAGACAAGTTGACATTGGCCACGTAGAGAGGTAGTTTACAAGTCGTCAGTATTAGCGGCTACCAAACTAGCCCCGTGTCAGTGGACTTATTGGATGGCATGCAAATACAATATCTACATATATCCAAGGATGAGTAAAAGATAGAGAAGTTAGATGAAAGTATATAAAAGAAATACATTGCTCATATTGCCATTGCGTAGAGAAAGTTGAAAGTAGGTCATACGGTGCTATTTAGGAAAGGTAACGCGACCCAAAGGGATGTTCTCCTCATCTGTTTCGTTAAAAAATGAAGGCCAAGTGTATATGCAAACTGGAATGTAAATTTTGGGTGAAATACAATTGGGTCATTAAAGTATCACGTACTGCTGTGTCATCGTGTATGCATGTGTGTGTGTGCATACCATATATATATATACACACACACACACACACATATATATATATATATATATATATATTATATATATATATATATATATATATGCGAAAGTAACCACTAGGAAAAGTAAACTAACGAAGCAGAGCGCTTTCGTATAATTACATTTTCAATGATGATACAACGAAGGCATTTTTCCTTTGTATCAGCACTGAAGATGTAATTATACGAAAGCGCTCTGTTTCGTTAGTTTACTTTTCCCAGTGGTTACTTACGCATATATATATGTATGTATATATATATATGTATATTGCAGAACCCACAGGGAAAATAAAGTCGGAATACTAAACGTTTTCGTCTATTAGGAAATCCTCTGAGGATGTCGTAATAGACGAAAACGTTTAGTATTCCGACTTTATTTTCCCTGTGGTTTCTGCAATACACACACACACACACACACACACACACACACACACACACACACACACACACACACACACACACACACACACACACACACACATATATATATATGTATAATGTGTGTGTGTGTGTATAGAAGAGATGAAAGGTATGAGATTTTTTTCAATGTTAGATCTTAAGATAATGTTGCGTGACGCTGGTCCGTAGTGGTATCACTGACGTCCCTAGAATACCGATTATACAAAATATGCAAGCAGTACCTCGGTCGGGGTCCCGGCCATGAAGAAGACGAATGTGGAAGAAGAGGAGGAGACGGAGAGAAATCTTTGATAAAGAAGAAGAGGAAGTAGAAGAAGAAGAAAAATCTTGGGTCACGGTTTGTCGTCGTCGTCGTCGTCATCATCATCATCATCATCATCATCATCATCATCATCATCATCATCATCATCATCATCATCATCATCATCATCATCATCATCATCATCATCATCATCATCATCACCACTTGGGGGCGTCATACGCCAGGGAGCGCTTTGCTTCACTCGCACGCCGGCGCCAGTCCCCTTCACGGCCTCTCCGAGGAGCAAGCTTCCATGCAGGCACCCTTCCTTCCTTCCGTCCTACTCTAAACAACTCTCAAAAGGTTCGATCTGCTTGCCCCAGCAGCCAGGAATCCTGTGTAGGCGTCCACTCCTTCGTCTCCTCCTCCATCGAGGGTTTTCTCTTGAAGTGGCGACCTTGTCAGGAATAGGATCAACAACATGGAGACGCGCCACTTGATCCCTCGTAGCTGGAGTTGACGCTCACGAATTATGTTGAAGATAATTGGATTAGAGCCCTAGATTGAGTTTCATAGGACAGTCTGGTTTGATGTGAAGTAATTCCAGCGATTCCATCATTATTCTCCGAAGGCACTTACTACCAAAGACATCGAAACGCCTCTTCAAATCACGTCACGCAACGTGTCATATGACTCATAATCACATCGAGTCACGTGATTGGTTGACTTCGTGGTCCAAGGTGAGGAGGAAAAGGAGGAGGAGGAGGAGGAGGAGGAGGAGGAGGAGGAGGAGAAGACCATTCCCCCCACAGGCTCCCTTGGCGTCTGATTAAGACTGATAGGAAGAAGCCCTCCTATAAACATAAGGAGATATTACATGTGATAGTATGCCAAGCATATGTTCCGCTCGTTCAACAGGAGTGGAGGGAACGATAGAGGGAGGGAGGGAGGGAGGGAGGGAGGGAGGTAAAGGTTAGGGGAGAAAGATTGTTTACATTTGTGTGAGAGAGGTGGAAGAACGGGTTAGAGGATATAAAAAGCGTGCCACTGTGTGTGTGTGTGCGTGTGTGTGTGTTTACCTAATTGTAGTTCACAGGAATGGAGTGACGTACGCTGTGGTACCGTCTCCTATTCCCAAATCTTTTACCCTACCTGTCCTAAAACACATGTACACTTATGTCTTTGATTTCCAGTTAT
>NC_134780.1:83185265-83200265 GCF_046742065.1 Oratosquilla oratoria
AAAATTTATTTTGTGCATTTAGAATTAAAGCTGTTAGGCTACTACACATTTCATATAAATCGCTGAGCGGAGTGTTGACCCCGTGCCCGCAAGTGACACTCCGTGTCCCGACCACTGACCGCCCTAATGACGTCCGGACTGACCGTGTATCTGACCCCGCCACAGTCCATTGGGTCGGTCCGTAAGTGATTAAATGTCTTATATACCATCTCATCTTATCAAAATTGGCTCTCCTGAAGTCCGTTACTTGAACGTAATGCGTGATTTTTTATTTTTCCCAAATAATATTAAATCTTATTTCTTGATGATTGCTAGATCGTAGACTATCTCCCACTTTTACGTTATACGTTAGGTGCTCATTATAAGTTAAAAGTCCAGAGTATTCTCGCTCCTCGTAGGATCGGTAATTATTTGTTTTAGGAAAGTGTCCTGCACGCACTACGTCTAAGAAAAATTTCGCTTCCTTGTCTCCTACTAAAATTTCCCAGTCAGTGTTTCTGTAATTAGAATTTCCCATAATCACAGCGTTTTTGTACTGGGACTCCCCGCGAATTTCATGAATCAGGGGATCAGTCTGCTCAGTGCTAAGGTTAGGTCTATATAGGATGTCAGTAATAAGTTTCTTATTCTTGCCTATAATCTCTACCCAAATAGATTCCGTACTATCCTCTTCCTTAATCGAGTTGTTGATAATACACTTTATTGTATTTCTAACTAAAAGTGCTACTCCTCCCCCACTCCAGCCAACCCTGTCCTTGTGAAAAAAAGAAAAAAGAAGAAAAAAAAATTATATATATATATATATATATATATATATATATATATATATATATATATATATATATATATATATATATCTCTCTATCTCTATTTCCGTAAGGGAATTTCTATCAGCCATATTGATTCAGGATTGAGTAATAGCTGTAATATAAACTCTCTCTACGCATGCTTTACCTCACAGTAATTTTTTAAAATTAATTACGCCCTTGCTGTTTGTATAGTAAACTTTTAGTTTATCTTTCCTCCACCTGATTAGGTGGTTCTTTTCACAGTCCCTCTCTGAGCTGTTTCTATTGCCTAAACTATATGCCGATACTTCACCCCACCCCCCCCAACTCCCACGTAGTCTACCCGAAAAAAAGCAGGATGCCTACTTTTCGGCTAAGGGGTTCAGCAAGTAGCCGAAATCCTCTGGGCGACAAGTGCACCTCATCCCTTGTATTTAGATGATTCTTACCGTAAAAGCTATCCTAGTTGTCGACAAATGCCCATTCATTGTCCTTACAATGTTTTGCCAGCCTGCGATACATTGCAATAGCCATGGAATGCTACATGCCTCCAACTCTATGCCTCGGAAGGATTCCACACACAACAGGAACCCCTCCCTTATTACTAATCTTATCTAGCGCATCCCGGAACCGCGCAAACAATTCCTCACTCCCTAATTTACCTATGTCATTCCCCCCAGCACTCAAGCAAATGATGGATTTCACACCTTCACTCTTCAATCTTGTCCCTTACATCACCTATCCCCGCCCCTGGGAAACACACTTGGGTCCTATGCTTCCTATCTTTGTCGCAGAAGGCCCTATCTAAACACCTCACCTGGCTATCTCCTACAACCAAAATCTTACCTGTGGACAGGGATCTAGCGACTGCCCTACCCTTCTTATCTTGCACTGTCATTTCTTTTTTTTTGTAAACCCGTGAGAGCTTGAAATGAGTTTCTGAATTCAAGCGGGCCTGGTGGGGGCTTTTTACATCTCACCTTTTCCCACCCAAGTTCCAAACATGGTTTGTCGTCCGTGTTTCGGGCCTTCGAGCTAAGAACTCGATACTCCTCTTTAAGACCCTCAACAGTCTTTTCTAAGGCAACAATTCTATTTCGTAGAGATTGTACTTCTTCGGCGCTGATCACTGAAACACAACCACTCACCATCTCACTGAAGCAGCTAAACGAGTTTGACCTGACCTGAGTGATGCCTATGCAATGGGCTAAGTCATTGGTCACTTGTTACGCCTGAGGTGGGTTCGAGTCCTTAGCTTGACCACGTATCAGTTTCCGTATATATGCTTCCATCGAGTGAGCCACACCGAATGGATGAATGAAATCGTTTGCCTAGCAAATAATTTTGTATGTATTTACTTTTTATATATTTATTTATTATTTCATTGTATTTATTTATCTATTTGTTGATCTATTTATTCATTTCTCATCTTCGTCTTGAGCCACACCAAATGGATGGATGACGTTGTCTGCCGTTAACCAGAATAAAATAATTAAATACTTTATTGTTGTGAAGGAGAGGGCAGTGAGGTAATTTGAGACAGTCAGCCCCTCCCCCTTTGGTGGAATAAAATCGCTAGGCGACACTCACATGAGGGGATGTTTCTAAGATTCCCCTCTCTCACTCTCTTTTTCTTTCTCTATTTTTTCTTACTATCTTCCTTACTCTCCCTTTCTCTCTCTCTCTCTCTCTCTCTCTCTCTCTCTCTCTCTCTCTCTCTCTCTCTCCTTTTCTCATTTATCATCTATCCTTTTCTTACTTCTCTCTCTCTCTCTCTCTCTCTCTCTCTCTCTCTCTCTCTCTCTCTCTCTCTCTCTCTCTATCTATCTCTCTCTCTCTCTCAAAGGATTACAAAGGCGGAGCATGCCGACAGGAGACCTTTTGGTCCATATCTAGGTCGGATGTGAAAAAATCATAATAATGATAAACAAATAAATGAATAAATAAAAACAGATAATGTAAATAATAAATAAGATAAATAAATGCATGGGTATAGTTAAATAATAAACAAACAGCAAGTAGTAAATAATGATAAATTGATATATAGCTAATAATAAATAAGCATCAAACTAATAATAATAAACAGACCAATTATAAAAAAAAATAAACAAATAATATAAAATAAATAATAGTCATTACAGCATCTTGCTTAGGTGTTTATCTAAATGATTCTTAAAGCTTCGAACTGAACTACATTGCACTGCCTCTGCAAGAAGTTTATTCCATTCATTAACTACACGGTTGGCGAAGTTGTTTCTACCCACTTCCAAATTAAATCTATTTCCGGACAGTTTGAGACCATTGTTTCTTGTCGAATTCTCATTCAGTGTGAAAATTTTGTCGCTTTTAATGTTATTAATTCCCTTTAGAATCCTAAAGACCTGTATCAAGTCACCTCCGAGTCTATGTTTTTTAAGGAAAATAGATTCTCTCCCAGAAAAGGACTTTTGAGGATTAAGCAGGAGTTCTTTTCCTTTTTTCTCTCTCTTTGTCTTAATTTTTTCGACTTTTATTTCTTCGTATCCTTCTCTATCTTCTTCATCACATTCTCCCTCGTCTTCTTGTGTTTTCTTCGTATTCATTTTTCATTTTTCTTCATTTTCTTCTGCTATGTATTCATTCTTTGTACTCTTTCTTCATCCTCTTTATTTTCTTCAGTGTCTTTTTCTTTTCTTCGTCTTCTTTGTTTTTTTTCTTCTTTCTCATTTTTTGTCTTCTTCATCGTCATGTTCTTTGTCTTCATCTGTTTTCTCCCTCTTTGATTTTTTTTGTCTTCTTCATCGTCATGTTCTTTGTCTTCGTCTGTTTTCTCCCTCTTTCATTTATCTGTTTATTTTTGTCTTCTTCATCGTCATGTTCTTTGTCTTCGTCTGTTTTCTCCCTCTTTTATTTATTTTTGTCTTCTTCATCGTCATGTTCTTTGTCTTCGTCTGTTTTCTCCCTCTTTGATTTATTATTGTCTTCTTCATCGTCATGTTCTTTGTCTTCGTCTGTTTTATCCCTCTTTTATCTATTTATTTTTTTGTCTTCTTCATCGTCATGTTCTTTGTCTTTGTCTGTTTCTCTCTCTTTGATTTTTTTTTTTGTCTTCTTCATCGTCATGTTCTTTGTCTTCGTCTGTTTTCTCCCTCTTTTATTTATTTATTTTTTGTCTTCTTCATCGTCATGTTCTTTGTCTTCGTCTGTTTTCTCCCTTTTTTATTTATTTTTTGTCTTCTTCATCGTCATGTTCTTTGTCTTCGTCTGTTTTCTCCCTCTTTCATTTCTTTCCTTCTCCTTCCTCTACTTCATCTCCTTTTTGTCCTCTTCTTCATCGTCATGTACTTTTTCTATGTCTTCTTTTACTTCCTCTTTTCTTCCTCCTCTTCCTCTTCTTTCTCTTCTTTGTCGCCATGTACATTTTCTGTCTTTTTTCTTCTTCTTTTCTTCCTCTTGTTCATCGTCTTGCTCTTTTTCGTTCTCTTCCTCTTTTTCGTACTTTTCCTCCTCTTCCTCCTCCCACTCTTCTTCCTCTTCCTTCTTCTACTCTTCCTCCTTTTGCCTCTTCCTTTTCTTTCTTCTCCTCCTCTCATTCCTCCACTTCCTCCTCTTTCTTCTCCTGCTTCTCCTGCTCTTTCTCCTCCTCTTCCTCCTCCTTCTCCTCCATCAATTCTTGTCACTGAACTTGATGAGGCCCCTGCTCGATTTCGTGATGGTCCCTTCTCGGAAGGTGACCCCCTCCCCTCCCCCCTTACCCCCACCAGGGGGGAAGGGGGGTCAAATACCCCCCCCCCGCCCCCACCTTAGTCACGAATTCGCTAATTTTTCTAATTTGAAAACTTTGATTGATCAGACTTTTGGTCAGGAGTTGTCTGAAGTGGCTACCTCCCCCCCCTTCCCCCTCCCTCTCTTGCCCCCCTCCCCCAAACTTCCCCCTCCTTCCCTTGCCCCCCTCCCCCAAACTTCCCCCTCCTCCCTTGCCCCCCTCCCTCCACACTTCCCCCTCTCTCCTCCTTCTCTTGCTCCTCCTCCCCTACCCCCTCCCCCGCTTTTCCCCTCCTTCCCTGCCTCCCTACCCCGTCTTCCCCCCCCATTCCTCTCCCCCCCCCTCATGGGATTGGAATCACTTGACCATTGCCAGAACAAAGACTGTAAAGTGTGTCAATAACTTTTTTTAAATATATTTTCATATTTGATTTGTTTCTTCATAATTTATACACAGTGCTTACACACATGTACGTATGTATACATAAGCACATGTACACGTGTTTTGTTACTTCACAATTTATACATAGTGCGTACATACGCACATGTACACGTGTTCTGGTGCTTCATAATTTATGTATAGTGCGTACATACGTACATGTACACATTTGGAGTGTGTGTGTGTGTTTAACTGAGTGTAGGATGTAGGAAAGGAGCTACGTTCGTGGGATCCCGTCTTTTATTTCTATTGTGTGTGTGTGTATGTGTTTGTTTGTTTGCTGTGTGTGTGTTTGTTTACTTTTCGTCTTGCCCACGTGTATTAGTTGTCAGCAAAGACGTTTCTCTCTCTCTCTCTCTCTCTCTCTCTCTCATGAGAGAAAGGCAGCCGAGTTTAAAGTCGTATTAAACTCGATTTTAACCGAACCAGATTAAAGCGAGTGGCGTCTGCGTGACGTTAATTCCCAACTCATGCACGAAGTGCTCTCTCTTTCTCTCTCTCTCTCTTCTTCTCTGTCTGTCTCTCTCTCTCTCTTCTTCTCTGTCTGTCTCTCTCTCTCTCCCTCTCTCCCTCTCTCCCTCTCTCCCTCTCTCCCTCTCTCCCTCTCTCCCTCTCTCTCTCTCTCTCTCTTCCTCTCTCTCTCTCTCTCTCTCTCTCTCTTTCTCTCTCTTTCTCTCTCTCTCTCTCTTTATTCTCTCTCTCTCTCTATCTCTCTCTCTCTCTCTCTCTCTCTCTCTCTCCCTCCCTCCCTCCCTCCTCCTCTCCCTCTCCCTCTCCCTCTCCCCCTCCCTCGCTCTCTCTCATTTTGTCTCTCTCTCCTTCTCTCCCTTTCTCTCTCTACTTTTCTCTTTCTAACTTTCTCTTTTTCTTCCTCTCTCTCTCTCACTCCCTCCCTCCCTCCTTTCGTTGCCCCTCGCCCATTTCAGCACCTCGTGTGTGGAAAAGGAGGTAAGGAAACTCGGGTTGAACCAGGAACACTGATGTAATCTAACGTTTTGACTTGATGTCCTCTTCATATGTTACGTCTTCTTGAAATGTTACGTCTGATAGCGAACGAACGGAAAAGGCAAAGTACGTAAGTTATCGCTCAATTACAAGAGTAAACGTGGGATTGTGGTGGACGAAAAGATGATGGAGTGAATGTTAAATGGCGAGGAAGATGAAAACAAAATTATTAATGCAAAACATAGACATACACGCACACATACACACACACACATGCATGCATGCACACACTATACACATTTTTACAAACTTTGGTTTATCAACAAGAAGAGTAATGAAAGCCAGTTTTGAGTGCAGCACATGACTTGAAACCATGTTGAATAAAACACACATACAACATGCACACACACACATACCTACATAGCTCCAATAATGTTTGCCATATATATAAATGACATGGATGAAGGTGTAGAATCTTATATGAATTTCTTTTGCAGGAGACGCAAAACTACTAAAGAAAGTAAGTACAGAAAAAGACTGAATCGCCACAGAAAGACCTGGACAAAGTCTAGGAATGGAGCCAAAAGTGGGAAGTGAATTTCAACATCAAGAAATGTAGTATAATAGAGTTTGGAAAAAGTAAAAATAGAATATCAGGACAATATAGAATTGGTACAAAGGAAGTAAAAAAAGATAGCTCGGAAAAGGACCTAGGAGTAATTATTAACAAAGATATGTCACCAGACAAACATATTAACAAAATAGTCGGAGAAACCTACAACTTGCTGAAATCAATAAAGGTGGCCTTTAACTACTTGAATGAGGTAATGGTAAAGAAGATATTAGTTACACTGATAAGACCAAGATTGGAATACACTGCGGCACTATGGATACCCAGCACAAAGAAAAAATATATATAAAGAAATTAGAAAGAATCCAAAGAGCAACGACAAAGATGGCACCAACAATTTCAAAATTGTCATATGAACAGAGATTGTCCAAACTAGAACTACCAACCCTGGAACAAAGAAGAGAAAGAGGAGATCTACTGGCCATTTACAGAAACATAAAAAGAATAGAAGTCCTTGACTGAGAAGATTTATTAAAGTGTGATAAAAGAAAAACAAGAGGACATTAAAAGAAACTCAAAAAGATAGTTATAGAAGAGATATAGAAAAAATAGTTTCACACACAGAGTGGTGGATGTCTGGAACAAATTGGAAGAGGCAACAGTGTGTGCAAAAACCATACAAGCGCTTAGGAACAAACTAGATGCTGGAAGATACAAAGACGGGTTACTACGAGCATAGCTCCCTTCCCGTATAGTACAACTAGGTAAATACACACATACACAAGCGCACACGCATATATTATACACATATAACTTTGGTTTATCAAAAAGAAGAGTACTAAAAATCACTCTTGAGTACAGCTCATGATTTGAGATCGTGATTAACAGACATACGCGCGCGCGTACACACACACACACACACACACACACACACACACACACACACACACACACACACACACACACACACACACACACACACACACACACACACACACACACACACACACATAAAGCTAATTTTGACCGACGTAGAAGGGATTTCACAAGCGTTATCAAGTAGATACATGCATAGATAAACGTTAAGGCAAGCGTACTGGAACGTTCCTCTTGCTCAAAAGACGTGTATACAAACGTTCATTTGCATGGAAACGTTCATCTCAAGGTGACACACGTTATGAGATCATAGACTGAACACTGAACACATAGAAAGAACACACACGAATGCCGTCCCACAGTGGCTGACACTTACCTGGTGTGTTTTCAATAGACAGATGACAAAATAAAAATTCCCCGACTAAATTCGAGTATCCACTACGTTGGCAAGACACTTAACATGACCCAGCAAGGTCACACTACATTGACGCCAAGGTCACTCTCATGTAAACAACATTGGCACTCACGACGGTGTCAGCCGTGAAATGACACTATCGTGGTGACCCGGTGCCACTTGTATGGTCGAAGCTTTCGATGCACACCATTACCCTCCCGGCCAGGAGCCAATCACAGACCTCCGTTCCCGTTACGTCATGGGAGCGTCACAGATGCCGTGACATTGGGACCTGTTGCCATAGCAACGGGCAACCTGTTGGGAAGGACACTGTTTTGATATTCACCTCGGATACTAAATACAATGTTGATTCGTATATACGAGTACATGTACATATATACTTGTATATATATACACACATATACCAAGGGCTTTTTTCTCCTTTACAAGGAAGGTAGCCCAAATCAAAAGGTATAATTCCATTCCCATCCATTTAAATACATACATACATAAATACTTTTGTATATCTATATCTATATATATCTATATATATCTATATATATATATATATATCTATATATATATATATATATATATATATATATATATATATATATACGGGTTCGAGCCCCCCAATGCTCTCCTCTCCGTTCTCAAGTGACTGTCACAAATCCCAGCAGTCCCCATAATACAAAGGGCAAAGGTGACGGCATTAATCACAACTAAGCGCCTCCTGGTGTATGCTCTTCATATATATATATATATATATATATGTATGTGTATACATATACATATATATATGTGTGTGTATACATATATATATAAATATACATGTGTGTATGTGTATATACATATATATATATATATATATATATACATATATATATAAATATACATGTGTGTATGTATATATACAATATATATATATATATATATATGTATATATATATATGTGTATGTTATATATATATATGCGTATATATATATATGTATATATATATTTATGTATATATACATATATATATGTATATTTATGTATATATACATATATATATATATATTTGTGTATATATACATATATATATATATATATTTATGTATATATACATATACATAGATATACATATATATATATATATACATATATATATATTTGTGTATATATACATATATATATATCTATATATATTTACATATTTGTTTATATAGACATATACATAGATATACATATATATATATATATATATATATATATATATAAATATATATATATATTACAAAGGCGGAGCATGCCGACAGGAGACCTTTTGGTCCATATCTAGGTCGGATGCGAAAAAATCATAATAATGATAAACAAATAAATGAATAAATAAAACCTATGATAATGTAAATGATAAATAAAATTCATAAATAAATGCATAGATATAGTTAGATGATAAGCAGGTAAATAGTAAATAATAAATTGACGTAACTAATAATAAATGAGAATCAAACAGATACTATTAAACAAACAGACAAATTATAAGAAAACAAATAAACAAATAATAGAAGATAAATGATAGTCATTACAGCATCTTGGTTAGGTGTTTATCTAAATGATTCTTAAAGCTTCGAACTGAACTACATTGCACTGCCTCTGCAGGAAGTTTATTCCATTCATTAACTACACGGTTGGCGAAGTTGTTTCTACCCACTTCCAAATTAAATCTATTTCCGGACAGTTTGAGACCATTGTTTCTTGTCGGATTCTCATTCAGTGTGAAAATTTTGTCACTTTTGATGTCAATTCCCTTTAGAATCTTAAAGACCTGTATCAAGTCACCTCTGAGTCTACGTTTTTTTAAGGAAAACAGATTCATATGTTTTAGTCGATTTTCGTATGATTTATTTTTTATATTTGGAATCAGTTTTGTGGCTCGCCGTTGTACTTTTTCCAATCTGTCAATGTCTTTAATGAGATTCGGTGACCGTACGGAAACAGCATATTCCAAATGTGGACGAACTAACGATTTATATAGCTTGTTAATGAGTGATGGACTTTTGAAGTCAAAAGATCGCGCAATCAGTCCTAGAATCTTATTTGCTTTCTCAGAGGCTGAAATACACTGCTTAGATGGTTTGAGATCGTTACTGATAATTACGCCGAGATCCTTTTCACTATCCACTTTTGTTAACGAATTTCCAAATAACTTGTAATCGTACTTACTGTTATTTTTACCTATGTGCATTACCTTGCATTTACTTGTGTTAAATTTCATTGGACACTTTTCAGACCATTGCTGTAATTCATCTGAATCTGATTGAATATTCAATTGGTTTAAGTGATCATTTGCCATTCCGCACAGTTTTGTATCATCAGCAAAATTGGAAACAGTAGATTTTAGTCCATGGTCTATATCATTTATATATATTATGAATAGAAATGGCCCAAGAACGGAACCTTGAGGAACTCCACTTGTAACATTTTTCCATCCAGAAGTTTTTCCATTTAAAACAACTCTCTGTTTTCGATCATTCAACCAATGACTAGTCCTACTTTATAGGCTACCACTTATTGCGTGTGAAGCTAATTTAGTAAGTAGTCTTTCGTGGGGGACGGTATCAAAAGCTTTTGCAAAGTCTAGATATATTAAATCTATATTGTTTCTTTTGTCATAATTCGAGACAACTGTGTTGTAGAATTCGAGTAAGTGAGTTACGCAAGAACGTTTCCGTCTGAAACCATGCTGGCTATCATTTATCGAACAGTTACTTTCTAAATGATGTTCGATAGCATCTCTGATGATATTTTCCATAATTTTCACACATGCATGAATTAGCATGTTTACTATTAAGATAGATGGGGGGTTGATATAAAGAAGGAAAGAGCAAAGATTATCTAAGGTATGTAGACTTGTAATTTGTGTGGTATTGAAAGTTCATTATTATTTTGATAATACTTTGGGATTGATTAGATATTCAATGATCATGTTTAATATTCATGTATACACATGTCATGTCATGGCAACCACATGGTGGTGATCTATTCCATTGAGATTAATATAGAGTACAATCCTTTAAGATATGTATTTAATATAATGATTGAATTTATGTGTCTTAATTGTGTGAATGTAATTCATGAATAATGATATTGTGAAGATCAGGATGCAAGTAATGGTAATTAATCTTTATCTTATGAATGTATAAGAATATATATGCGTATTATGATAGCATGTAATGAAGATTTAATCAGTATAACCTTTAGTTCAATATATATATATATATATATATATATATATATATATATATATATATATATATATTACTTAACCTCAGTAATGATGATATATGATTTAGATGATACTGAAAATAGTTATTTCTATATTGTCACCCACTTTTAAGGGATGAGGCAATATCTGTGAGAGTTATTATTGTTCTCCTAGGTCCTTTATTTACCAACTGATTACTTTAGAGGGGGTTTACACGGGGTATTTGGGGTTTAACCAACGTGTTCGACAACCAAATACCCCGTTCACACATCACTTTAAACACGGGTCTGTCGAACCGCGTTCGACGAACCGTTAGACCGTGTAGACCCCATTCTTAGGTTAGAGGTGGATGTGACAATCGTATTTCCTTCACAACTGACTAACTTCAACCGAGCTGTTGCACCAACACAGGGGGTCTCATTCACGTTTGTATAGAATCGTTTCTCACGCATGGAGCCTTTTGTATCAACCAGTACACTTGCACAAGAAAGATTCCAATCACATCTATTAACACTCTTTATCCCTGCTGGTGTACTCTAGAAAAGGAAATAAGCATGTAGATAACAAAATGAAAAGGTATAACAAATGGATAGATCAGTGAGATATACACGGGTGGTATCACTTGACGTCTATGAGAGAAGTACAATTGGTAGGTGATAGACGGGGATAATTATACGTGCTCAAGTACGATTCGAGTATGAGTACCTCCGCCTTTCATCTACCAATTGTACTTTTCATTTTGTTATTTACATGTTTATTTTCGTGTCTAAATTGCACCAATATTTTTGTTTTTGTTTAACATTACGGAATTTTGTCAATCTTGAAGATGACTCTTTGAAGACGAAAAATTAATTATTTGATAAATGGAGTACTATAGAAATCTTGTTCCTACCCACCTCCCAGCAGGAAAGATCCTGATCAGAAGAATTGAAGATATTAAGAAGAAGTTGAATCATTGCCAAAATGCTGTCGTATTCAATTCTACTTGCATTAAAGAAAATCTACTTCCTTCCTTTACAATATATATATATATATATATATATATATATATATATATATACACACACACACACATATATTTATATATATACATATATATATGGGATCCGTTCAAAAGAGTGACACAATTTGTCACTCTTAAAATAGTGATTAAGAGAGTGACAAATCAAAAGAGTGACACTCTTAAAATAGTGATTAAAAGAGTGACAAATGAAAAGAGTGACACAATTAAATAAAAATCAAATGAGTGACAATTCAAACGAGTGCTTCAGATAAGGCAAAATTTTATTTATTGAACATGCCATAAAAAAATTCAGTAACTGTAATAACATTAAAAAAAAACAATTTTTAAAACAGTAGAAATTTTTTAGTAATTGAACATAAAAATTGAACATGTCATAAAAACATTCAGAAACTGCAATAACATTAAAAAAATATTTTTAAAACAGTTGAAAATTTTATTAATTGAACATAAAAATGAATTAAAAAGGGTAAAATAATGTTTAATCTTTAATTTTCATCACTAGTAACATCGCCATCACTAATATTAGGCTCATCGACATTGGCTGCACCCAAATGAAGGTTGTATGCAATGCCCCTAAGGTAATCATCAAGAGAGGCAGTTCCATATCTAGCTATAACAGTAGCAAGTCGCTGTTCCCTTTGGATTTGTTCTTTTTTCTTTTTTTGTTGGTTACTCCCAGCAATTATTCGCTCCACTTCTTGTTGTGTTCGATGTTCTTCTTTTAAAAACTCCTTAATCATTAAAAATACTCCCATGTGGTAACGTTCTACCACCGTTTCAAACCTTCTGTGCCAGGCTTCCAAGCTATTATTTGTTCTTGGCAGATTGTATTCCTGTAGATGATGAATACTCCATATAGATGGAGGAAATCTTGGTGGGTGACGCTGTGTGAGTCTTCCTGGTCGTCCTCTTCTCCTTGCAGCAATTGATCTTCCCAAAACAAATGTATCTCCAAAATACTTGTACACCACTTCAGCCTCACATGGAGCACAACTTAACAAATATGAAAATGCGTTACAAATTTTTGCTGGAGGTAAAAATGCGAGGGCAGATAACTTTCTTATACTTAAAGCCACATCTTCATTATTTTTGTAGATATTCACAAGACCATTCTTCTGGATACTTCGATGTATGTTTTGACAAAGATGAAAAAACACCCTGTTACTTTAGCATTTGGAAATGTATGTTGAAGGGTATTTATGCTTGCAAGTTCAAATTCAACTATTATAATTTTAGTGTTCAATTCATTATAAAGTCATTTGTACGGATTTTATTGTCCTTGGTTTCTTCAGAGATAATGAGACCGTAGAAATAAAAAAATAAAAAAAGATTAATAAAATATATCACCGGCCACTGCCAGTAGCCCAATCATGTATCAAAAGATCAACTACAAATGCAGGGATCAAAATCTCTGACCTTCGTAATTAAGCCTCTCAAACTGACAAAGATCTGTATATATATATATACATACATACATACATACATATATATTTAAGTGGCATTCAAGAAGAGGCTAGGAGTTTCGGCTCTGTAACCTCTCTGTCACGTTGATGGTTCTTTCTTCCTACGTGGTTTTGCTAAACTTCTTTACATTCGTACCTACTGTACATAATTTAACAGATGTTTGGTGTTTATTACACAAATAAATGGCAGTTTGAAAATTTATGTGTGTATGTGTGTGTGTGTGTGTGTGTGTGTGTGTGTGTGTGTGTGTGTGTGTGTGTGTGTGTGTGTGTGTGTGTGTGTGTGTGTGTGTGTGTGTATGTCTCACTCACTCGCTCGCTATCTATCTATTTACATACAGCTCAAACACATACATATATATAGAATTAATTATATTAACAACAACGGCTAATCTACGGAATACTGTGCCCCTATGTCCTGTAAGAGAGGTAGACTTTGAATTTCCGTATTTTTAGTAAATCTTTTGTCATGTCATTATTTTGAATTTCTCTAATTTTTTGTCACTCTTTTGTCTTGTCAATCTTTTGAATTTCCGTATTTTTTGTCACTCTTTTGATTTGTCACTCTTTTGAATTTCCGTATATTTTGTCACTCTTTTGTCATGTCACTCTTGATTTGTCACTCTTTTGATAATAACCCGTGTGTATATATATGTGTGTGTATATATATATGTGTGTATATATATGTGTGTATATATATGTGTGTTTATATATATATATATATATACATATATCTATATATGTACACACACACACATTATTTATATATATATATATATATATGTGTGTGTGTGTGTGTATGTGTGTGTGTGTGTATATATATACATACATATGTGTGTGTATATATATATATATATAAATATAAATATATATATATATATATATATATATATATATATATATACATATACATATACATATATGAAATGTTTTTCGGTCACTCGGCCTGTGCTCAGAGTTTGTTGTTAATTTCTGTGTACTTGATAAAACTCTTGAAGATCGATGAAGCTTCAGCCTTACATTTTACATTTTTTATTTCACTAGTTTGAATATAACACAAAGAAGAACTTTGCAAAGAAGTCCAGGAAACCTTCTGGCCCTTAGGAAGGCCAACTGGTACAGACATTCGAAAACAGGAATGACGATAAAAAGTATGAAGGAAAGAAACTGAAGAAGGGAATAAGAGATGTAAGGAAATGGGCAATAAAGAAAGGGAAACTATGAGATGACGACATAGAACAACTCCCTAGGACGAAGGAGGAAGAAGGGAGGAAGAAGAATAACACGTGGAAGAGGGGAGAGGAGGGGGAGAACAAGGAAGAGAGAGAAGAGGAAATAGAGGACAATAATTGCTGTAGAAATAATCGCTATGGGAAGGGGGAAAGGCTCACACGCATGTGTAGATATGGGAACACTTGTCCACATGATTCAGATGTATAACGCACACGCGCGTACACACACACACACACACACACACACACACACACACACGCATACACACACGCACA
>NC_134780.1:83205265-83207765 GCF_046742065.1 Oratosquilla oratoria
CTTTTTCCTCCTTCTCATTTTAGCTCCTCATGGATGACGGGCCAGTCCTGTATCCCGCCCATTGCCCTGGGTCAGAAGCAATGCAGCAGGACACAGCACATCCACAGCAAGGCCGCTTCACTTAATTGGCGACCCATATTTCCTCTTCGTCCCCCATACATAAAAACAGAAGACGGGAGAAATCCCTTTGGGCTCCGTCAAAATATCTTTCATACATAACCACTCCTAAAACACCCCATTTCCCACCCCCTTTCTCCCTTGCACCATAGTATCCTATGTACACAGCCATTCTCCACTCACCCCTATCTCCACCCCTCTCCCTATCTTGCTCAACAGACATTCTCCTCTTGCTCAACGCCCCTTTCACCCCATCCACCTCTGCCTTCCACACCCCTTTTACTAAGCTTTCTTCACTCATTCTTTCCATGTGTCCAAACGATCCCAATACTCTTTCACCAACCCAATCTGCCATCTCCTTTTCCACCCCAGCTCTCCTCACCTCGTTTCTCACTCTATCCAACCGTGTAACCCCTACCATACTTTACAGACATTTCATCTCAAACACATTCAAACTTTTCCTCTTTGCCTCTCTAAATTCCATATCTCTGCCCCATACAGTGCTCTTGGCACAATAATCTTTTCTTATTTCTTCGCATCCACTCCCAAATGCCTATTTCTCATTACACTTTTTTAATCCCCCAAGGTATTTACTTGCTTCTCACAATCTACAATTTACCTCCACCTCCACTCCTCCCTTTCCTGCAACATACGGCCCCAAATACCTAAAGCTATCCACTTCCTCCGGCCTCTTTTCTCTCATCTTACTTCCAACACGCTGCCATTATCTCTCTCCTTGTACATCTCATCACCTTACTTTTACCCACATTTATCTTCAACTTTCTTTTATCGCATACCTTCCCAAACTCCGTCACTAACTCCCTTAACCCTCCATCTCTGACCCCGTCACAAGTGCAGTGGCGTCAGCAAACAACAACTAGCTCACCTCCAACTTTTCTCCATTTTCTATAATCATTACCAGTCTCCTGCCCATTACTCTCGCACTTACCTCCAACACCAACCCATTCATGCACACATTCAACAGCCATGGAGACATGACACATACCTGACGCGGTCCTACCTTTATCTCAAACCACTCGCTCTCTCTCCATTTCTAAATTTAACACAGGCCCTATCACCCTCGTAAAAATTCTTGACTTCCATTAATTAACAGTTTTCCCCCCAACTCCATATATCTACAAAACCTCCCACAATGCCTTTCAGTCAACCCTACATAAGTCTTTTCTAAGACATAAACCCCCAAAAATCATCCTTACCTTTTCCTAAAACTTTCTCACATGTCTATCTTACCACAAAAACCTGATCCACGCAACCCCTATCTGTCCTAAATCCACACTATCCCTCAACAATTACTCCCTCTGTACCTCTCCTAGTCATTTCAATTAAAACCCATAGACAAATATCTATCAAGAGAATTAAGAACCGTATTAGCACGCTTGCGATCAGATCACCACCCAGCACCAAAATGGCCACAGAATCAAACTGCCCAAGTTGCAACCGTTACGCATAAGACACATGACAACTCATTCTGCAATACCCCACACTAACAAAACCTAGACAACAAAACATTTCTACCTGAGTTAGAAATTTTAGATACACCTTTACGGACCAGAGTCACCGATAATTATTTTATGACTGGAGACTAACCTTTACTCAAACGAAGAATGCTGACCACTTTGAACTTCTATCATCCTTCCTTTTTTTCCCCTTAATATCTTCTTCACCACTTCTATAAATCCATGTTTTCGATGCAATATTGTTCCAATACCGCTCCTCCCCGACTCCATCACTGTGCTTCGTCTTTTTTTAGTCTTCTTACACCCCTTCGTCTCTTTTCTTTTGCAATCAGCCTATCTTACCTTCCATTCCCTAACCTATCACAGCTCCCAACCCGTTTCTCGACGTTCTCCCCTCTTCGTGGGACCTCGATCAGGCTGTTTACACACACACACGCCTCTGCCGCCACTCTCTCACCTACCCAGCCCGCCCAGGCTCTTTGTCGACGACACACGACCGTTAAAATGGCGGGAGCTTTTCTTCAATCAGTGCTTTGTTGATGTTAGAGAAGAGCCACTTCTGAGAGATTTTATTCGGGTCACAAGGCTGCATGCTTAGTTTTTTGTCGCCGATGACTTCGAGGCAAAGGCCGTTCATCTTCTCTTGTAATTGCTGCAGGTTCTGTAACAGAGAATGGTTTTGTCATCACTTATTTTTGCATAGTTTAGAGCAGTGGTACTCAACCTTTTTTTGGCCATGCCCCACCTAACCACCTAATCCTTGATGTCCCCCATGTGGTGATATATTCTTATCATTTGAAAAATAAAATCCCCTTCAGCTGAAAAAGCATAAAACCTTGTTTTAAAACCACTTCAAAAGAAAAAGACATCAGTGAAAAATAAACAAAACAAATTGAATCAAATAG
>NC_134780.1:83217765-83222765 GCF_046742065.1 Oratosquilla oratoria
AAGATAAAAAAAAATAGGTTATTCCAGGCTCCAAAGCTTGAACCAAGATTAATGTAGTATCAACGTCACAATAGAATATCATAGCAGTGTCTTTGTATGTGTGTGTGTGTGTGTGAGATTCACCATTCACCATGGTCTTGGATCACGTGTTGGACTCGTGATTGACAGTCATTAACCTCCCAGATGAGAGATCAGAGTTCGTATGGCCGATCTATGGGTAATACTGTGACCTTACACCCACACACACACACCCAACTCCCCGCCCACGAGAGTTGGAGTAACACCCCGCAGCAAAGCGATACTGAAATTATTTCAGTCCTGGGCGGGACTCGAACCCGGACCGCCGTAGTGGCAGGCGAGAACTCTAACCACAGCGCCACGAGGTGTGTGTGTGTGTGTGTGTGTGTGTGTGTGTGTGTGTGTGTGTGTGTGTGTGTAATGAAGAGGCACGCCATATCGTGTCGGTTTACTGTTAAAACAGCAACTGTGTGTCAGATTATTGGGGGTTCGGGAAGATGATCTTATAACTCAGGGGGTACTTAACGAGAAAAAGTTTGAGAACCCCTGATCTAGAGGATTTGTTCTCTGATCTACAGGAGTTTGTCTGTCACCTATACAACCAAATAGTATACCAAAATGTTAAATGATGCTCGTTGTAATATCTTTAGATTGTTAAGTAAATCTGACAAGGCTCTGCCCCCTAATGCTGATAGTCTAACACAGCATTCTAGACGAGCAATGTATCAGCTTGCTATCTACAGAAAATGTTTGGAACAAAATATATTAATAAATGCATCCAATCCTTTAAATCATGGCTGACAATTAGAAGATGGAGTAGTGCTCAGCAATGTGTGGATGTTAATTTCTCCAACTCCATCTGAGGTAACCATGGATATTCTGTGTGTCAGAAGAGTTCGTGCAATAATCAGACTTGTTCTTGCAGGAAAAGAAAATTGTCCTGATTTGACTTTTGCCAATGTAAAGATCATGGCAACAACTCCCCTCAAGATAGGAATGAAAATATATACAGCAACGTATCTGACGATATTGCAAGTTCTGATGATGAACTCTGAATCATCCTGAAAATGTACTATTTTTGATTCATGTATATACATTGTATTTACTTTAAAAGACTTACAGGAGTCGATATATATTTGCTAGGTTAATGTGTGTAATTATTTGAATGATCAGTTGAAAGAATTCCTATACCTTTGATTAAGAAAATATCATTTCGGTATATTTTAAAGGAATTAAATCTATGTAAAAAAATTAAATATACATATGGAAATATTATTGCAATCACAGTTGATACAGATAATACAATATAGTCTTGATAAGAAATTTGGCTTTAATTTCCTGATTTTAACTTATTTAATTCTTATTTGACCTATAGAAGACTAGAAAATAACATATAAGATTTGTATGCAGAATTTTTTGCACAAAATAAAAAAAATATCTAATAGCATTATACAATTCAATACCTTTTTCAAATAAAATTTCCTGATTTCCTTGATCTCTCTGACTGGGCTAGCTAGGAAAATTGAGCCCCCTGGTGGCAGAGTTGGGAGAAATCTTGTCAATTTTGGTAATAGATGAGGATAGACTGTCAATTTTAACCAGGATATTGATACCCTTGCCTCATTTTGTAGGCGTGAAGTACACTAGGAGTGACTAGATCTGTTTTATTATTGAAGAAAAGCTGAGATTACGCGAGCCGATGCCACCTAGCGGCTACTGTGTGAACTAACATCTCCACTCGTAAGTTCAACTAGCTGTAGCTAATTAACATGCAAGTGAAAATGTGGCGAAATTGAAGTTTCGGCATCACTATGGTCCAAAGTACCCATAAGAATTTAAAGTTGCCTCGCGAAAATTGCTACGGAATTTCTTGTAGAGTGATCACACAAATTTTTGGCCCACGGTCTGGTAACAGTAGTTCTTACCCTGGGATACCTGTTCCCCCAAGGGGTACGAGACATGATAGCCCCAGTGCAATGGTACTGTATGATTACTATGAGAAAGCAAAGCAAGGTTTGTATCACTAATCCTTTTCATATGTTTGTATTTGTATTGGATGGGGGGTACGAGACAAGAAAATCAGTGCAACGGTGCTCTATAATTACTATGAGAAAGCAAAGCAAGGTTTGTATCACTAATCCTTTTCATATGTTTGCATTTTATTTGTATTGGATGGGGGTACGAGACATGATAGCCAGTGTATGGTACTATATAGTTACTATGAGAAGGCAAAGGAGGGTTTGTATCACTAATCCTTTTCATATGTTTGCATTGTATTTGTACTGGATGGGGGCACGAGACATGATAGCCAGTGCACGGTACTGTACGTTTACTATGAGAAAGCAAAGCAAGGTTTGCATCACTAATCCTTTACATATGTTTGCATTGTATTTGTACTGGATGGGGGGACGAGACATGA
The DNA here is from genome assembly GCF_046742065.1 of Oratosquilla oratoria. Lineage (NCBI taxonomy): Eukaryota > Metazoa > Arthropoda > Malacostraca > Stomatopoda > Squillidae > Oratosquilla > Oratosquilla oratoria. Next base: position 83,220,203 of record NC_134780.1, read on the forward strand.
TAGCCAGTGCACGGTACTGTACGTTTACTATGAGAAAGCAAAGCAAGGTTTGCATCACTAATCCTTTTCATATGTTTGCATTGTATTTGTATTGGATGGGGGTACGAGACATGATAGCCAGTGCATGGTACTGTATATTTACAATGAGAAAGCAAAGCAAGGTTTGTATCACTAATCCTTTTCATATGTTTGCATTGTATTTGTATTGGATGGGGGTACGAGACATGATAGCCAGTGTAATGGTACTGTACATTTACAATGAGAAAGCAAAGCAAGGTTTGTATCACTAATCCTTTTCATATGTTTGCATTGTATTTGTACTGGATGGGGGTACGAGACATGATAGCCAGTGCATGGGACTGTATATTTATAATGAGAAAGCAAAGCAAGGTTTGTATCACTAATCCTTTTCATATGTTTCCATTGTATTTGTATTGGATGGGGTACGAGACATGATAGCCAGTGTATGGTACTGTATATTTACAATGAGAAAGCAAAGCAAGGTTTGTATCACTAATCCTTTTCATATGTTTGCATTGTATTTGTATTGGATGGGGGTACGAGACATGATAGCCAGTGCATGGTACTGTATATTTACAATGAGAAAGCAAAGCAAGGTTTGTATCACTAATCCTTTTCATATGTTTGCATTGTATTTGTATTGGATGGGGGTACGAGACATGATAGCCAGTGCATGGTACTGTATATCTACAATGAGAAAGCAAAGCAAGGTTTGTATCACTAATCCTTTTCATATGTTTGCATTGTATTTGTATTGGATGGGGGTACGAGACATGATAGCCAGTGCATGGTACTGTATATTTACAATGAGAAAGCAAAGCAAGGTTTGCATCACTAATCCTTTTCATATGTTTGCATTGTATTTGTACTGGATGGGGGTACGAGACATGATAGCCAGTGTATGGTACTGTATATTTACAATGAGAAAGCAAAGCAAGGTTTGTATCACTAATCCTTTTCATATGTTTGCATTGTATTTGTATTGGATGGGGGTACGAGACATGATAGCCAGTGCATGGTACTGTATATTTACTATGAGAAAGCAAAGCAAGGTTTGTATCACTAATCCTTTTCATATGTTTGCATTGTATTTGTATTGGATGGGGGTACGGAAATTTTTTCTGAGATAAGGTAGAACCACTGGTCTACTAGTAGTAGGATGTTAACGCAGCGTTCTCAGTTTATTTTTCTGGTGTTTGATCAAACATTTTGGTGTTTTATGATTTTTTGTTTGATTTGACCAAATGGCAAGACATCTTGTCATCCGAGTTTAATGGGTTAAAGACCTTTCGACTTACTCGTAATTCTCGGGCAGCGCATTTTTGACTTCAGGAGGAAGTGGCATCCGTTTGTAGTAGAACTTCCAGTCGAAACCTCCTCTGCCTCCATCATCCTGGATACCGTAGGAGAAAGTGTCCGCATTGATCGAATCGATGAGGGGACACATTACCACTCTGTAGTTCGAAGCTATTGGATCTGGAGAACAAGAAGTTCACAGTATTACCAAACGTCCTTCGTTGTTTTTCTTATTTGAGATAGTATTCAGTACTATTTCCGTGTATTCATCCGTGACTATGTACATTTAGTAAGAATGTATTTGTGGATGAGAGGTATGTAGTCCGTTGTTTCCCCCGTACAAAAGTACTTCCTTCGGCTGTGGATTGTGAGGTCAGGGCAGGTCAAGGATTACAAAGATTACAAAGGATTACAAAGGCGGAGCATGCCGACAGGAGACCTTTTGATCCATATCTAGGTCGGATGAAAAAAAAAAAAAAAAAAAATCATATTAATAATAAATTAAAACTATAATAATGTAAAAATAACAAATAAAATACATAAATAAATGCATAGGTATAGTTTTGCGTGGCAGCGCACGGGAATAAGGTGTATTCTGCCTGCAATGGCAGCGACAGAGTGTAACCATTATAACTACTAAAGACTATTTCTCTATCTTATTACCGACTACCAGCGACTTCCAAGGACTACCTACAACTGGCCGGTGACCATCCGGTCGCCGGTAGTCGGAAATTAGTTAGTTAGTTAGTTTATTCAACAAAATAAAATACAATTTAGACATACATATAAACAATTTTTTTTACAAAATTAGTTGTTGAAAAGGGAGAGCGAGAAGCAAAGCTTATGGGGAGTTGCTCTCCCTTTAAGAAAAAAAAATATTTTTTATTTATTTATTTTTGTTACATGAAATGAACAGAGATATCCTTCAATTGTACCATTTCCCCTCCAGAGGCTAACTTGACCAAACGCCACATGAAGACGTTATGAGTATCAGGGAAAGGATTAAGAATGAGAAATGTATTTTGCAAAGTAAAGAGAGTTCCTGCATGCTTTTCAACTCAGTTGTTTCATACTATCACAACATAGTGAAAATTATTTATCCCTGTGTGTGTGTGTGTGTGTGTGTGTGTGTGTGTGTGTGTGTGTGTGTGTGTGTGTGTGTGTGTGTGTGTGTGTGTGTGAGAGAGAGAGAGAGTTAGTAAATAAGTAATAGACATGGCGACAGACACACAGATAGATAGATATA
>NC_134780.1:83225265-83232765 GCF_046742065.1 Oratosquilla oratoria
CACCCATTTACACTCCTTTCATTTACTCTTTTACCTTGGATTCTCTCTTCCCTGCTCGACAGACATTTCGCATACATCCAACTCCCCATTCAATCTATCCATCCACCTCATTCTTGATCTTCCTCTCAAGTCTATCCTATCCTCTTCTACTTTCCGCTCTATTCATATTTCCTCATTCATGGTTTTCTTATACACAGACATCCTTGAAACTATCATATTTGACAACTCTCTTCCCATTCCTTCTCTCTAGTTGGACGCATGTGCTTAACAATCTAGAGTCCAGAGATTCTTAACCTATTTTCACGGGTACCCCGTGACTATGAATTGCTATTGTTTAACCTCCTGGTGATGATTTCTACACTAAATTTAATCGTTTTGCATTCACTAACTGCTATTGGCTTTCGATTGGTGGCCCTACTTTTGAAACCCCAAGGGCCAATAGGGTTCCATGGACAAAAGGCTAAGAACCAATGATATAGACGGTGTTAACTAGATCATTTTAAACATTATCGTATCTTAACTCTTTAAACTCCGATGACAAGATTCTTGTCATTTGGTCAAATAAAACAAAAAAATCATAAAACACCAAAATGTTTGATCAAACACCAGAAAAATATGACGCCAGTCCTCGCGCGGTCAAGCCGCATCAGATGATATTCGGATGTACAGGCCGGCGCGAGGCCTATCATATCCGGTTTTTCATATCTACACCATAAGCGGCTGACATGAGTTGAATGGGTTAATAGTCTGCATCGAACAATAGTAATTTCACGAGCCTAGGTTCGGTTCCCGCAGTGTAACGTTATCTACATAATGTATAAATTACGATACATGATATATAATATATATGGTAAGATATATATCATATACGATATATATACTGCATCTAGCCTATCCTCAAATATTAATGTCACTATGTAATTTGTCTAATTGAAACCGCACCTGTGAAGATGTGGTTCTGAATATTAACGAGCTTCGTGTTACGTTCAATTCATTTATTTGTTTATTTATTTATTATTTATCTCTTTTTTGTGAAAACCGAGCTTCTGTTTTAACCCATGAAACCTATTTCTGTGTGCCTGGGTTCGAATCCTACACTTCTCTCCGATTCCCAGCAGTAACTGTTACCTATCCCAACCGTCCAAGTGTTGAAAGCGTTTCAAATGTTCCTTTTCGCTACGAAGGAAGTTTCCTCCTGCTAAATGTAAATAACCGGTGGCAACCCAACATAAACTTTAAGTTGTGAATATCTCTTGAATACGTCAACACCTCTGGAGGCTGGTCGCGTATACAAAAGTAACATTATACATCCATATACCAAAGGCTTTTTTCCCCCTTACAAGGGAGGTAGCCAAAAAACAATGGCATAAAAACCACTCCCACCCATTCCATCCCCCATCACACTCTACTCCATTCCACCCTCTTCCCTCCCTCTTATCTTGGCATCTCCTGGATGCCGGGTCATCCCTGCATCTCGCCCTAGGTCAGAAGCAGTGTCATAAGACACAGCACATACACAGCAAGGCCGCTTCATTAAATCGGCGACCCTCCCTCTCCGCCCCCTCATGCAGAAAAGGAGAATACGGGGAGAAATCCCTTCGGGCTGTGTCAAATTATTTCTCACACATTATACAACAACTCATAATTGCATCCACATACCCGCCTTGTAACCTCTGAGGCCGACACACTTTACTTGAGTACCTTAGAACCAGGTAACCTTATCTATTAATTGCCTGACGTCTAGACTATTTCATTCAACTGAGGGGTGTCCTAGGACTTTAACAAGGGTGATGCAGACAAGGTTATCATATTAAGACAGAAGGGCAGGACTTGCAGTAATGGATTTTAGTTGGACAAATATAAGTTTAGGAAGGAAATATGCAAGAACGAGTTTACCAACCGAGTGGTTAATGAATGGAATAGACTTTGGAAAAATATAATGAGCGCTACAACAATTGGTTGTTTTAAGGGAAGAGTAGATAACTTTATGGATAGAGATAAAAGGTGGTAAAGGGCATGGGACTGTCTAGTGTAGGCCTTATGGTCTCTTGGAGTCTCTTTCGTTCTTATGTCCTAATGTTAATTTTAGTATCAACGTTTCCAGTAAAGTTGCCGTCGATCGGACCTCAATGTGTTTCTCTGACGAGACAACAACTGTTACATCACAAAAGGCCACGTCGCCTCATCCCCGCCAACAGCTGGGCTGCACACCTGCCTCTGTGTTACGTGGCTGTCGGTCATACACTCTCACTCCTCCCACTCACACTTCCCCGTAGCCAGAAGCATCCCTCCGAATCCCTTACCATCCCCTCCCATCCCCCTGCCTGACTGCTTTCCCAGGCCTCAAACTCAGCCTCAATTGTTCCATATTTACTTCCTTAGGTCTTCCAGACTATTTCCCTTGATTTGAGACCCGTCGTAAGTATTTCCCACCGACTCAGTTCCTCCGGGATTTAGACGCCTTTCCGACCCTTCTCCTCATCAACTTACTCTGAATGTATCGAAGGCGCGCTAAGGAGAAGAATTAAATCACACGACGGCAGCAAGAAGAAAAGAAAAAATGTCAAGTAAGGAAAGGGTTATATACGTTTCTGATTTCTATGACCTTTGTCCTCCTAAGGTAGTGGTTCGACCCTTAGGTCACGACCCAAAGTTGTGTCGCTAAGCCATTATAATGGGTCACCAAGGATTTATGGACTTATCATCTCCTCCCATATTCCTATTCAAAGTATTATCAAAGTATTAATCCTGATTGTAGAATTCCTAAGTCACCATTATCTAAGGTAAAGCAAAACATTGTTTTTGTCACACGTTTTTACAAGCACAAGTATTTTATCATTTAAATAAGAATTATTTATGAAGGTAAGCAGAGCTGGGCGCGTTCCTCGATGCATTCCTCAGTGCGTTCCGCTTTATTATGGCCGCGGTTAGCGCTCCCAAACTATTAAAGCAATATAGGAGCCGGTATAGTATATGGCCTACGAAATGTTTCATTGGTATAGTCTGTGGCCTACCGGACTTTTATTTCGGTATGGACCTGTCTCTTAAGCTTTAATAGTTTGGGAGCGCTAACCGCGGCCAAACTAAAGCGTAACGCACCGAGGAACGCACATAGTAACGCGCCCAGCTATGAAGGTAAGGGTCGTCGTGGTCGATCTGGGCAGGATTTTGGGTCGCAGCCCAAAAGAGGTTAAAAACTAATATACATAAGCATTCTCCTTTAACCCCGCCCCCCCCGCCCCCCACCTTACCAGTAAGGCCTGCTAACCTCAGCCTCCTCAATCTCTTAGATTCCATTCCTCTTCCTTCAACTTGACTTCCTCAATCCTTCTATATGCTGCCCCAGTTTCTGTTCAGCCTCCGCTACAAGTATTTGTTGTCATTCTACAGCAGTGTTTCTCAACCTTTTTACCCTTGCGTAACCTTTAGAATAAATTGCATGTCTCAAGGAACCCACCCTGCGCAAAAAAACACACATACCATACCTTTCTCATTCTATTTTCATCGTAATAATAGGTTAGACAGGATGATGTCAATATTACATGATTACAATAACCAGGATTATGTCGTGCGTGTTTAATTATTTTACGTGTATGAAATTAAATAAAAAATCAAAAGTGTATTAGCTTATCTCACTTGTTCTCGCAGAACCCTTAGGGACCTCTTGCGGAACCTTAGGGTTCCGGGGAACCCTGGTTTGAGAAACGCTGCTCTACAGGATCTTTCAGTCCACCTTGCTATGGACTACTTGGTTTCCTGCTGCCGTTCTGTGTGACCGCATTCTGTGGAATCCAATATTGTCGAGCTTTGCTGAGGAGCATCGTTATTTCGAAGGTGCGTGCGTGCGTATGTATGTGCGTGTGTGTTAGCTTTTGGTAGCACTACTGTATATAAAAAGATGTGAAAAGAATTTTCATACATAAACCACCAAAATACGAGTTACACGACACCACTAGGTTGGAAGGAATTAATTTTCTAACATATTGGCAATGATGAGAAATCAACTACGATTCAGACCTTTACTGATAAAATGCTTCGTATTTCAGTCCCATTTGGAAGATGATGAATGTAGAGGGTCATACAGGTCAGTGACTCCCAAAAGATATCTTTATGGTAACGATTTGTAGACGCGTGTCAATAGACACGAGGACATCTGTTATCTCCGTATGATTGGCATGCAAAAGAGGAAGATTTGTACAATATCGTTGCCACGGGGAAGGTGAGGATAGAAGGATGGAAGGAGGAATATATTTCCTTTGGATAAATGTAATTACCCGACGACGATCGCCATTAGCAGTGAGAGGAGCGAGTTAAGATAAAGGTATCGCCACACTTGCCCGAACCGTTTCAGGAGTTTGACCAAATTGTGACATGCACAGAACTCGGCAATCACTAAAACCTTATTTACACGGGTCTAGTTCAGTAGCAGCTTTCGCTAGCCACAAGTTAACTTACCCGGCAAGTAAGTGTTAACACTAGGGTAATTTAGAGGCAAGTTTGCTACCTTTTCGTTGACACTGGGCAAGTATAGGGGTGGTTTACAAGCCAATAGGGTTAGCGGCTACTAAACTAGCCCCGTGTCAACGAGGCTGAAGTCATGTCAGTGCGTGTTTTCGGACGCGTCCACACGTGTCACATGTACGTGACACACCCGAGGAGATGAAGCGGAGGGGATGATTCTATTTGAGCTACCTCACGGTTTGTAGAAGAGCAGTTCCTGCTTTCTACTTAGGGCATTCCTTATTAGGGCACGCCCACGTAAATCCCCAACATGTGAGTGAATAACTGGACGAAACGCCGAGAATCCGGTGTCATGCTGTACCTTTCCCTCATCCACCCTCGTCATGCTGTCCCTTTCCCTCATCCACCCTCGTCATGCTGTCCCTTTCCCTCATCCACCCTCGTCATGCTGTTCCTTTCCCTCATCCACCCTCGTCATGCTGTCCCTTTCCCTCATCCTCCTCTCTATTTACACGAGTCGGGACGCAGCACCACCAGGTGTTCTCTTTTGTTCATTTATCATATGTTATCTATTCATGCGGATGTATATACGTATTGTCTCCACAAACACATGCGTGCGTAATTCGGCCATTTCCCTATTCGGCGGAACTCGGCCGTCAAATCGACTCACAACCGACTCACTCCCACAGGGCTAATTCGTGTCATCTGTTCTGTATTTACACAGCTAGATGACTTTGCTTTCAGTATTCTAAACTTCCCTAAGGACATTACAACAATATGTATAGGTTTTTAGCTCGTCACTCAGCTTCTCAATGGATGCCGCGAAGGTAATTTGACATTTGAAGATTCGGAAAACAAAGAATTGTGACCAGAGTCGTTTCTACGCAAAGAAACTCGCAATAGTCGACGACAAACAACCCAGTATAAAGTAGTTCAGTACGAAGCAGCCTGAAAATCGAAAGAAATCTTTCGCTGTCCTGAATGATTTTTTCGACAAAGCTAACGATGGTATTCTTACAAAAAAGAATTCTTTTCTTATATCAGTATTTCCTTATATAATTCTTATATGAATCCTTGGAAGGGAAATATATTTTTTAAGAATACCGTAAGAATCTTACGGTGGTATTCTTAAAAAAAATTCTTTCCTTATATAAATCTTATATAAATCATTGGAAGGGAAAGATTTTTTTAAGAATACCACCGTAAACACACGACGAAAGCCAGAATAAACAGAGAAATAGTTAATGTGCTCATGCCGGCCAACATGCCTTCGCACATGATCAAACGTTTTTCAACTAGTCATACAAATTCCTTTACACAAATATGAGTTGTTCTTCAATTTATTTATGTAAGACAGGAAAAAAGGATCTGAAGCCACGGAGGTTGATGGGTTCTCCCTGAAGATCATGTACAATGAGTGTTCGTGCGTACGTATAGGCGTGTACTTGTATATGTGTGTGAAATAAAGAGAGAGAGAGAGAGAGAGAGAGAGAGAGAGAGAGAGAGAGAGAGAGAGAGAGAGAGAGAGAGAGAGAGAGAGAGAGAGAGAGAGAGAGAGAGAGAGAGAGAACGTGTGTGTGTGTGTGTGTGTGTGTGTGTGTGTAATTACTAGATCGGCATTCCATTTTATTTTTACTGATGCCAATCATTTCAAATAAAGTCTTGCTTTAATCGGTCAGACCTTATAAAGAGTCCAAAAGGAAAAGTACAATCACATCAAAGTACATATTCATTTGGGCAATAAAAAAAAACGGGAGGGAAGGTTTTTGGTTGCAACAAAGATGGCTGTAAAAGAAAACGGGAGAGAGAAGCAAATTAAATAAAGGATTGAGGAAGAGGATTTAGATAATGACACGTGAATGGAGTTTAAGATAAAGGAGGTTAAGGCAGATACTGAGGTGCACGAGGGAAATACATGTCAAGAAGCAAAGACAGACAAAACTAGAGGTTCGCAAGCAAGAGTGTCAATTCGTGGGAGGCGAGCTGATGTACAAAGAAAGGACACCAGAAAACTCTGAGGTAAAGATATCCTTAGAATTTACTGAGTAGTCAATATCTTATATGAAATTTTCAGAAAATGAAAATATGGTTTTTCGTCGTGGAGTAAGCTAATCTAGTAATTTACCTTTTCCTGGGGATGATTATCGGGGAATGCGATCCTTTGTTTCTTGTCTGCATCTTCCTCATCGTCCGTTTTCTTTTTTGCCTCATGCTTGTTTTTGCTTCCGCTCTTAGCATCAACAGCTTTCTTCACATGATGTCCAGTCTCATTGTCGTCGTCGTCGTCTTTGCCATGTTTCACTTTGTTTTTGTGTTTTTCGTGATGCTCATGACTTTCTTTCGCATGGTGTTTCTTTTTGCTTCCATGCTTACCATCAACAGCTTCTTTACCATGTCCAGTCTCACTGTCGTCGTTGTCCTCATTGTCATGTTTCACTTTGTTTTTGTGTTTTTCGTGAACTTCATGACTTTCCCTCGCATGGTGTTGCTTTGACAAATGTTTACTTTTTCTGTGAGCGGTGTCTCCCTTCCTTCCCTTCACATGCACTTCACCGCCACTTTCGTCCTCAAATTCAAGTACATATAGCTGTACATAAACGATCGCAAGCAACAGAAAAAATAGGAAAGCTTTATAACATTTTCCCAAGAATCCTCTCTTAAAAAAACGCATTCTTTTCTACGGACGAAAAGATAATTTCCGGCAAATAACTTCGAGGGCTGTCCTTCTTTTGGGAGATGGTACAGCACGGTCGCTGATATTTTTCTACACATATACACATACACGCACACACACAAAGTCGTCTCTGTAAAGAATGGCACACAGTGTTCTACATCCGTTCGTGGGTTGGAATGAACGACTTTTACTCCAAGTGGTTAGTACTAACACCTGTGTGTGTGTGTGTGTGTGTGTGTGTGTGAGTGTGTGTGTGTGTGTGTGTGTGTGTGTGTGTGTGTGTGTGTGTGAGATTCACCATGGTCTTGGACCACGTGCTGGACTCATGATCGACAACTATCCCCCCTCCCCCCGGAAGAAGGCTC
>NC_134780.1:83237765-83302765 GCF_046742065.1 Oratosquilla oratoria
GATTCTCCTTAGTACAGTCCATTCGGAGTATAAGGATTATCATTCTAGGCTTCCACTGGTTTCACCAGCGCCGACTAGTGAGAATTCGTTTGAATGAAAACTTTTTTTTTTTATTTTTATAGGTTTATTCAACAATATTAAATACAATTAGACTTACATATATACATTTTTTTTTTTACAAAAACGACTTCGGTTGCAATATTTTATTTCTCAAAACTCCAAATATCAAATTATCTTTTCGTCTTATGTAGCAAAGGTGAATCATGAACTTAGATACTGTAAGCCTGTAAAAATGTTAGACATGTTGTTGACATGTTCTTATATAAGTCTAGATTTCTATAGGCGAAGTCATGTTCTAGTTATTCAAATGGAAGTTGGAGGCAAGATGTCGGAGGAAAATAGACCAATGTGGTAACCCATTGAGAAATGCGACGATGTATTGGGTGTGATGTGGTGCAGCGTGGACTGATTGATTTCCTTGTCGATTCACCAACACTTGTATCCCACTGGGGTCTATAATTTAAGAGAAGTGCTTGGGGTCAGTCTACAAATTTGACAGGCCTTTCTATTTATTTATCTATATATTTTTTTTTTTTTAGGAATGTGTGGAGAGCGGTCAGAAGTATTGGTGATTGATCTCCTATTGGTATTGGGGGAAGGGGAGACAGAAAAATTTGGTTGCGCGAGGCGGTGTGAGTGGAACACTAATAAAAAATGGGGATATAGTAGCAGGTGAGCCACATAAACAAACCAGAAGGTCATCTCCCGCATGATACATGAGTGTCCTTTCTTAAACGTGTCAGGACAGTCCCTAGGGGCGACTATATTGGTAAAAAGAATACCAATGGTGAAGATGAGGTTTGATGGTTTTTAGATGATTTATTGGGTGTTCCTCCAAGCGTTTTTTGCCCCTGCTATGATAGATTTGTTCGGATGACTAGGAAAAAGCCTGGCACAATCAGTGGGGTGGTAACACTGAACGAGGACAGTATTGCAATCTGGGATGCCTTATCAGCTTGTTCATTTCCGGGGATACCGACATGAGGTGGTACCCAGCAAGAGGAAATTCAGATCACCCATTGATGGATGGTCTGGACTACTTGGTGGCGGGAACGGAGAGAGGAGAGCTATTCCGAGGCACTACGTGAGTCTGAGATGGTTATAAAAGAGGAAGAGGAGGAACGTAATATCATTTGTAGGATAGTGATGATGGCTAATAGTTCTGCAGTGAAGATTGAGGTAAAGGGTGGGAGGGATTCTAGATTCGTGGTTGATGAGGACATTGTCACGTATTCCACTCCTTGGACTAAACGGGAGCCATCAGTATAGATATGTTGAGGACTACAATGGAAATAAGCTTACATGCTTTTTTGTGTTATCCTCGGTATTTGTAATTGTTATTTCGAACTATGTGTTCCTTTCATTATCTGCGCTTAATGTATATTGATTCAATGCCAAATAAAAATTCAATTCAATTTAATTCAATTCAATTATGCTGCGGAGGTGATCGGAGGACAAACGGGAGAGAAATTCTTGTTGGATGATGCTTGGAGGTGTTTCGTCTTTCGGCAGTGTGGCCAAGGGCAAGCAATGGTGTAGGGATGAATAGTAACCAGGGGGAGTTGTGTGTGGGAGTGTGGAAGTTGTGTGTGGAATTACAGTGTCGGTTACCTCTGAAGTGGATATTAGTTCCTGCCATTTTCGTGCCAAAAGGAGAAGCGCTATGTGGACGTCGACCGTGGTCTTGGTGGTTAGATGGGCCAAAGAGGGTTTGTGGATATTGGGGTCTTTGTGGAACCCTTAATGCGGAAAAGATATTTCAATGGTGCCATTGAGCGGTGGATATCTAGTAAGAAGTATTCACTTTCTATATACATGTACTCATTACATGAGTGCTATGGAAAGCTCCTATACTGATGCGAAAGTATCAAATCTAAGTTTCCTAGACAATTCATTCCTGGAGTACCAGAATTTTTTATTTAAAGTAGAATGTTTGAAGCTATTACCATGCTTTCTCTTCCTCCTCCTCTCCCCTTTCTTCTCTTCTTACCCCTCGTCCTCTTTATCCGTTTCCCCATCTGCTTCTTAACCCTCCTCATCCTCTTCCTGTCTTTTCTTCTTCCCCTAGTCTCTCTTCCTTTTACTCTTCTTTTCTTCCTCCTCCTTTTCTGCCTATTCCTCTTGTTCATCCTGTCCTTCTTCTCTTCATCTTCCTTTCCTTCATTCTCAACTTTGATCTCACCCAGAGGCTCTCCTCTTACCTTGCCGAACCCATTTTTCTTCTCCTTCCATAGGCTGTCTTCCTTAACCAGCATTTGCCTCCTTTTCTTTTTCTCCACAGAAAGAATTCCATCTCCCTTGAGGTCATAAAAAGCCAATAAGATCTAGTTACTAATAGCAACTGTCAGTTTTCCTTGTTTTGTATTTCTTCTCCATCCCCTACACCTTTTCATCTTCATCCTTTTTCTTATGCTTCTTTCCCTCCTACTTTCCTTTACATCCATTCCCTCCTCCCCTTGGGAGCCTGCATGAAGCAGTGGATAATGTTCTTGCTTTGCAACATGGAAGGTCTGGGTTCAATCCTTGGTAAACGAAAGCACCTTCTGGGCTTACCAACCCCTTCTCACGGTGGACACTAGAGGTGCAGTAGATCAGTGTTGCATATATATGCTAGCACCTAATCAGCATGATAGAGCTTATTATGCTGATTTCAGGGTGCATTCACAGTCATAGCCATTCCAACATACTAAAAACTTCACATGTATTCCTCACCATACATATAACCTCCCCTTCCTGATCACCAACCTTGTCCCCATCTTCTTAAGCTAATTCCTCATGGTCTTGGTGTAGCAGTGTCTAGGTCGTGAGACTATTCCCCAAGCCCAGGAATTGCAGGCCAAACATCCAGAAGAATCCCCTGCCACCTCTTCTTACACAGGTGGTGCTAATCCCTGGAAGCAGCTTCAGTTACCTGGGCGAGTACCACAACCCTTTTTCCAATAATGCACCTTCACTTTTTCTGCACTAAGAAGTGATTCTCTGGCAATCATACTTCTTTTCCTACTATTAGCCAGAGATGTAGAAAGCAACCCTGGATCCATCACAAATTACAGTGAGACCTCTCATTTACGGACGTTAATTAGCTGTGTTTGTGGTGTTTTCACTGTGTTTTTGATGTTTTTGGTGCTGATGTTTAGTGCGTGCAATCACTATGCCACCCAAAAACCACTCCAAAACACCGAAAACACAGCAAAAACACCGCAAAGACAGCTAATTAACGTCCGTTAATGAGAGGTCTCACTGTACACATGTTCACTATGCTCCACAGTGTCCCATCATCTTGAGCCACTAGGCTTAGTCCAGTGCAATTCATGCAAAAACTGGGCCCACCCCAATTGCACAACAATTGCTGACATAAAACAATACACAAACACCTGGATCTGTTCTACATCCCCACCCATAATCTCACTCCCCCCATTCCATCCCCAGCCTGCATCCTCATGGCACTGTGGTTAGATTTCTTGCCTGCCACTACAGCAGTCTGGGTTTGACTCCCGCCCAGGGCTGAAATAATTTTAGTATCGCTTCCCTGCAGGGTGTTACTCCAACTCTCGTGGGCGGGGAGTTGGGTGTGTGTGTGTGTGTGTGTAAGGTCACAGTATTACCCATAGATCGGTCATATGAGCTCTGAGCTTTGACATTTTTAAATATTTTCTTTTTGTTTGTAGTAAACAAGTCTATCATTGATTCTTGTTGTTGTTGTTGTTGTTGTCGTTCCCTAGACTGTCTGTCCGAGCAGTCCCGTCTCCCCAAGGAAGGCCACAGCCGAAACTGGGTTTTCCCACAAATCCTTTATAGAGTGTATGTTGTGTTGTTTGCGTGCATGATTGTGTATAATGCAGTCTTCCATTATGTGTTGTATGGTATGGGGTGAAGTGTTACATCCTGGGCAGCTGTTCACAACACGGTCGTCCAGCCTCTTCTGGTAGCTTAGAAGTGCTGGGTGGTGACCGCATCGCAGTCTGGCCAAGTGGACTCTGTCCTTACGTGGGAGAGAGGATTCAGAAGGGTGGATATCAGGGGGTCTGGCATGCAGCAGTGTGTTGTCTTTCAGTGTGTTAATGGAGCGGTGAGTGATATGATTATGAATATGTTTCCGGAGGCTGGTATTTGGTGGTTGTGGAGGAAGAGAAGAGAGTATCTGTGTGTAATAAAGGTCTTTGGGTGTAGTTTTAATGTTTCTTGGTGTGTGTGGGTGTTCTGCTATGTAGTGTAGCGGGTGTGATGTGTTTGTGGTGGCTGCAGCAAGTGTTTGTGTGCCTCTCATGTCGAGGTGGTCCTTGACTTTGAGGACTTTTGTTTCATGGTGTAAATGGTCTGTAGGTGTTGTATTTGTGCAGCCTGTAATTGTTTTTAGGGCTTTGTTTTGTATGATTTGAAGGGTGTTGTGGTGTGTCTCACTGAGATTAGGAGCCCATGCAGGACTCTTGTAGATCTCAGCTCCTCCTAGCTCCACCCATCATGTCCACTTGTGTGACACCTGATGTTGATAGAATGTGTTCATAATGGCAACATTGTTTAGCACATAGAAATCCAATGCTCTTTTACTGTCTCCAATAACCCCATCAAGACCATCTCTTTCCCTTCTCATATGATCATTCCTATTATCCATTATTATTGAGTTTTCTCTGTTTTGCCTTATCTACCATCTCTTGCAGCTCTTTATAGAATCTTTCCTTCTTCTCTGCTGGCCTCCCATTTTGAGACACAAGCCTGTACAAGACTAATGCTGTAATTCAAAAGTCTCAAGTATACGTTGTTGTTGTTGTTGTCGTTCCCTAGACTGTCTGTCCGAGCAGTCCCGTCTCCCCAAGGAAAGCCACAGCCGAAACTGGGTTTTTCCACAAATCCTTTATAGAGTGTATGTTGTGTTGTTTGCGTGCATGATTGAGTATAATGCAGTCTTCCATTATGTGTTGTATGGTATGGGGTGAAGTGTTACACCCTGGGCAGCTGTTCACAATGCAGTCATCCAGCCTATAGGTCCTGGAGCTGCAGTGTCTACGTCGTGGGACCACCCCCCAACCCCAAGAGTTGGTGGCCATCAGCTCTACGCAGGTGGCACCAATCCTCAAGTATACGTTGATCATTCTTCCTTCTCTTCATCTTATACCATCCGCTCTTACTATGTTGGGTGCCAGCATGAATGCCACACCATCCTTTTCACCACTATATATCGACTTGTATTGCACTGTTCTCTCGTTGTCACCTTTGAGTCTTGTCTCCCACACCTTAAGAATTTTCACTTTCCACATTTTCATCATCTTTCATGATTTCCTCTTCTGTCTAAGTTTAGAAGTATTTAGTTTTGCCACTCTGACAGTTCCCTGTTCCCATTGAGAAAGTCTGCTGGGGTCCTGAGTTGTTATCTCATGTGCCTTTTACACATGGGGCAATATTTGGGTCTGTCCATGTGTGATATCTTACGTTACTTGAGAAATTAAATTTTCCCTGCCAAATGCAATCCTGTCAATTTGTACCTTCCCAAGACTGCTCCCTGAGGGTCACAGGTCCTCTGATATGAGACTCAAGTATATGTGTTGGGTTGGGACAAGTCCTAACACTTCCACATGTTTAAACAGGATCTTCCAACAGTAGGATATCAACACCTACGACCATGGGAGGAAAAAGGATAAATAATGACAATTTATTGTAAAATAGTCTTTATTATCAATTTATATAAAAAAAGAATTATAAGCAAATATATCTTTTTGCGATTAAACTATGAATAAAATATCCCCAAACCTAAAACCTAAATACTGAGTAGACAACTTAGACTCATCAAAACAAATTTATAACTTATACTCAATGAATTACTATAGAAAAAGAAGAAAAAGAAAAATAAGAAAAAAAAAAAAATGCTTGCCTCGTTTTCATACTTTTCACTAACCAAGTGATAACCTAAATAATAACAAACCAATGTTCACCTAAATTTCAAGGCAACCCATAGTAATAAGAAAATGACGAAGCAAAAGGCAAATAGAATAAGAATATGGTAATTGTGTGAGCCTTTTGACATGATGCCCAGCCTCTTCATTGTTCTTTCTAAAATGTTCCCAGAGTTGGCAAAATCCGTGTCCTGTAGAGAAACAAAACATGAATGTACTGCATTGTAAATGATATACATACATACATTTATCATGGGCTATTTCCTCCTTACATGGGAGGTAGCCAAAGTCAACAGGCATAATTCCACTCCCACCCTTTTCATCCCCACCCATACTAATTTTGTAAAAATTTTGTGTATATGTCTAAATTGTATTTTATATTGTTGAATTCTTCACCCCCTCTCTTCTTCCCTCTCAAATTGGCTTCTCCTGGATGAAGGGTCATCCCTCCATCTCACCCATCACCCTGGGTCAGATGCAATGTAGCAAAACACAGCACATCCAAAGACAGGCCTCTTCATTTAATTGGTGACCCCCCTCTCTATCCCGTCATGGAGAAAAAGAGAAGACTGGGAGAAATCCCTTCAGGCTGCATCAAAATATCATCCACACATAACCATTCCCTAACCCCCTTCATCCCCCACCCACTCCCTTCCATTTGGCCACGCTTAACATACTTCCCACATAATCCACAATTTGTCCCATAATGCTCTTATGTTAACCATCATACACCTTCTCCAAATCTATAAAATCCCAAGACGTCCTTACCTTTTGCCAAAACCTCATAGCTACCTTACTATACATCTTTCTTTCCTAAATCCATATACAGATCTTCCCTAATTATTCTGGAATGTGCGTCATATCGCCCACATTGGTAAACCTGATGCAACTTTTGACAGTGCGACCCCGCTTGACCTGACCTAACCTAATCCAGTGCAATTATGTAATTACACACCACGGGTGACTACCCACGCAGTATATATATCGGCTCCTGCCGCATGTAGTTCTGCCTTACCTTACAATAAAGGAGACGAACTCACCAAAACCTCTTTCTCTTCTCACAGTAGCATCACTACAATGCCTATCAACCCTGTTATATACCTTTTCAAAGTCCATGAAAGCCCCAAAAACTTCACATATATCTATTTCACCTTAAACACTTGCTCTACCCTTCTCCTCTCCTAAACCCACACTGTTCTTCTCCAATTATTCCTTCTGTTCTCCTCCTAATCTTCGATAAAATAACAGTAAAACATATACATTTTACTGTATATGCTAAACATACACAGGTGAAAAGATGAAGGAATACACAGGTAAACAAAAACCACACATTCTTACCATATCATCTAACATTTTGTTCTGATTACGTACTTCCACACCGATATCAATGGTCAACTGCAAAAATAAGAACTACATTAGTTTGCATCTTGTGAGAAAACAAATGCTAAACATGCATTATCGTATATCTAGTTTCTCTTTCTTTTACATTTCCTTATAATTTGCAAAATTTATCAATGCGTACTCCTTATTGTTCTAATTTGTCTAAGTATGCTTGGGTATTCTTAGGAGCTACTTTGTAGTTGCTATGTTGGATTAATATTGTCAGGTCATCTGTTCTGGACCTAGTGTTGGGATATGATTATGAAGAGGTTGAACAGAATAAGTGAGAGTATTGGTCCTTAGAGGACTCCATTGTAGTCTTTGTCAGAGAAATTTAGGTGTTTTGTGTTACTTTGGACTGTTAGCCAATTACAAAGTCTGTTAGCCATTTCTTCTTTTTGTTGTGGATTTGGTCTCTACGATCTTGGTATTTATCATATGGCTTATCATATGGCTAATCATATGGCTTTATCATATGGAAACTTTATCATATGGCTTAGTTATGCCTGTTGCTACCATAACCATTCTTTCTGGTGGTGGTTTCTTGCTGTGGTAGATCAAAGAGTGCTGAGGTTGAAAGGGGAAGTTGGTGGATTAAATTTATTAGGAAAGCCAAGAATGATATGGAGGCATTGTCTCACTGCATTGCATATGACGCGGGCAGTGTGGCAGGAATCAGGGATGACCCTTCATACATAAGGTATTGAGATGGAGGGAATAAATGGATTTTGATGGGTGTGGAGTGGGTAACTTTAACTAGGCCATTCCTCATATAAGGGTAGAAAGTCCTTTCATAAATATATATTAGACACAGGACTGTTAACTACTATCTGACTAATGGCCATAGTCAAGGATAAAAACAAATTAAAGGTGAAATCTAATCATGGCATATTGCATTCATAATAACAACTGTTGCCACAAATTTCTTTGACTGGTAATCCACAGGCCCAGTTACCATTGACAATCCTTAGACTTCCATCCCTTCATATGTACGAGAAGGCCCTCTTGACATGCATATGTATTCATTAGACACAGGACTTTTTGCACTATTGTATTTGGGATGGCTGTGGCCAAGAATAAAAATAAATTTCAAGTGAGACCTAATCATTGCATATTACTTTTACGATAATAACAAGGGACCATTGATGAGTACCTCCTTGTGGTGGTCCTAGAAGATAGACAGTGGAGCTGCCTATTTTCAAAATGCATTGACCATCTCACCTCCATCTGAAAATGGGGCTGACACTCAAGTCTCTGAACTAGACACAAGACCTCTCTCTATCAACTTCAACTGTATTTCCTACATTCTTTCACACATGGAGAGCTAACACCCAGCAACTGTTCCTCTCTTCCTACTACTTTCTGAGAGTGACACGGACACAGTCCCACACTAATACAAGGATAACAGTCCAAATATCCTTCCTTGAGAGACTTGTGAGAAGGCCTGAAGACTAGTTGCCAGCCACTGAGGGGCTGTGAGTTTCCACTCAATGGAACTATTACAATAATTATAATTATGACAACAATTATGATAATTATCATAATATTTGCAGCAACAATTGTTATGATAACGGTAATTATAAATAATGATGATGATTCACACTGTTAAGCTGAATCACCATCATTATCATCAATTATAATTATCACTATAATAACAATTGTTGCTGTAAATGTTAATGACTAGAAACCACCAACCACATAGTAACCCTCATACCTCTTCTCCCCAACAACATAATTATATAAATGTTGGGAAGAAATGTTGGACTTAACTGTGTTGTATTAGAGCACGCATTTTCTACATCCCCAGTTTGAGTAAGGAGAAAGAGAACAATATGCAATGGGTATCTGATGGTTCTCTTTTGAGGGCGATAGAAAAACTGTCAAAATTAATAAAGGGATTGTGGAACCAGTCCAGAAATGGAATGCAAGTCTCTTGGGGTTGTACCTCCGTATGCTGATGGAGGTGTCGATATAATATGAAAATATATGGCAAAGGTCTTTCTGATATCAATCTTGTAAGACCACCACATACAGGTCAAACTACTAATCTTTAATGATTTCATACAAGACAAAATGCTACATATGTACAATACACATATAACAGTGATTTTATATATAAATAAAAGAAATATGTATATATATGTAAAATAATAATAATAATAATAATAAAATAAATTGTTCATTTGAATGCAAAACACTTACCGATTTAAGGGCCTTTACTTTATCTTTAAGTTCTGATGTCATCTGTTCATTATCCTCCTCCAAATATTCCTGATCCCCAGGTGACTGTCCATATTGACCTCTTGGTATGAAGGGGCCCGTCTGAGCTATAAATATAAACACAATGCATGAACTTTGGTAATAAGAAGACACTGTATTCCTAAACAAATGCATCACTTAACCCACTGAGTATAGTGATATCTCAGGAAATTAAAAAGATTATCTGATGCTAACCAGAACAAATAACTTTGATAAATTTTGCCTTAACTTTTGCTAACTGGAAACCCACAGCCCCATAGTAGCAACCAATGACCCTTGGGTCTTTACAGAGATCTCTTTGGGTAAAAACGTTACTGTTGAGTTGTGTATGTGAGGGTCTGTATCTGTCACTGGCTAACAGTAGCAGGAGAATGAGAATGAGCATTAAGAGGAGTAGGAGTAGGAGGAGGAGGAACAGTTCTTCATGTGAAAAAATTGGGACAAGATGTTAAGAGTAATCTTGGGCCCAGTTCAGAAACCTAGTGCTTCCAGACGGGGGTGAAGATGTTGATGAGTTTTGAAAACATGATGCACAGAGAAAACTTCCTCCAACATTCATCTCAATGGATCACCATAACCGAAATAAGTTTAAATCTTACAAAACCTGAAAACAAGAAAATAATAAAAAATCATATATAAAATAAAAAAAATATTTTGTCATCAATAACCAGCACTTCTAGCCATGCACTGTACTAAAGATAATCATTGAGATGATAAAAGAGAGATTTAAGAAGGTTTGCAGAATGGAGGGATGGTAGAGGTCAGAAGTGATCAGCATTAATTTTTGTGTTCAACTCAATTTCTAATCATAAAAGATTGTTGTATGACTGGTCCATAGGAGTGTCACTGTAATATAAAACAAGACACCACCAGACACTGAGAACACTATAAAGACACTGAAAAATATCAAACTATCACCAGAATCATCTAGGTCCAAAAACTATATTAACTCTTGGAACTAGCTTCAAGAATTCCTAGTTGCACAATATCATTCTAACAATCTTAAAAAGAGCATATAAAATCCCCAACCTGAAACCATACAAGCCATTTGAAAATCCATTTTCTTAGAGAACTACATCTTTCCTTCCTACAAAATCAAAACTGATGGAGAGACTGAGCCTGAAAAAGAATAATAATGCACATTACTTTCCTCATCAAATCAACTTTGATTCAAACAAGACCAATTCACCAACACTCTGCTTACAACCTTACCCAACAAATATCAAAGGGTTTCAACAGAGGCACAACTAGACACAACACAAATACATACATATACCAAGGGCTTTTTCCCCCTTACAAAGGAGGTAGCCAAAGTCAAAAGAATAAATTCACTCCCACCCATTTCATCCCCACATATTCCACTCCCATTCACCATCCCTCCCTCCCTCTTTTCTTGGCTCCTCATGGATGACAGATCATCCCTGCATCTTGCCCACTGCCCTGGGTCAGAAACAATGCAGCAAGACACAGCACATCCACAGCAAGGCCACTTTATTAATTAGACAACCCCCTCCATCCCCTCATGCAGAAAAAGAGAAGATGGGAGAAATCCCTCTGAGTTGCATCATAATATAATTCACACATACCCCCACCATCCCCCACCCCATCCCTTCCATACATCATAGCATCATCTATACACAACGATTCTCCACTCACCCCTATCTTCTGTTTTCTCCCTTCCCTCCTCAACAGACATTCCCCTCTTTCCCAATTCCCCTTTTACCCCATCCATCCACCTCATCCATGGTTAGCTGGGACTGGGTTTTCCCACAAATCCTTTATGGAGTGTATATTGTGTTGTTGGCATGCATGATTGTGTATAATGCAGTCTTCCATTATGTGTTGTATGGTATGGGATGAAGTGATGCATCCTGGATAGTTATCTGAGATGTAGTCATCCATTCTCTTCTAATAATTTAGAAGTGCTGAATAGTGGCTGTACCATAGTCCATCAAGGTGGACCTTCTTTTCTTGGGGGAGGAAGGATTCAGAAGGAGAGATATCAGGGGGTCTGGCATGCAGCAATGTGTTGTCTTTCAGTCTGTTATGGATATGTTTCCGGAGGCTGGTATCTGGTGGTTGTGGAGGAAAAGCAGAGAATATCTGTATGTGATATACGTGTTTGGGGGTTGTTTTGATGTTTCCTGGCATGTGTGGATGTTCTGCCACGTAGTGTAGTGGGTGTGTTGTGTTTGTGGAGGCTGCTACAAGGGTCTGTGTGCCTCTCATTTCTAGGTGATCTTTGACTTTGGGGACTTTCATTTCATGATTTGTAATGTTGTGTTGCAGCCAGTAACTGCCTTTTGGACATTGTTTTGTATAGTCTGTAGGGTGTTGTGGTGCATTTTAGTGAAATTAGGGGCCCACAAGGGGCTCACATAATTCATCACCAAGTGATGTATGCTGTCTGTGCTCAACTACAGGCCAGTCATTTTGATGTCAGTTATAGGTAAAATGCTAGAATCCAAATGGGTAAGTGTTACTGACAGATTTTTCCAGGGCTTCATTATTGGGTCCCTTTTTGTTCATTATGTATATAAATGACCTGGGCAATGGGATAATTTGTGAAGTTAGTAAGTTTACAGATGACACTAAAATAGGATGCCAAATTAGATCAGGGGAAGACAGAGGGATACTAATGGAAGATATTAGCAAATTGTTCACAAGGTCAGTAAAATGGCAAATGAACTTCAATATTTCAAAGTACAATGTGTAGGTTTACACAACCCAGAAAGTAGATATAGCTTAGATAACACCTTTTTGGAGAAAAATTAATGTGAGAGAGACTTGGGAGTGCTAGCATGTCCTGATCTTAAATCCAGGAAACAGTGCATTGATAGTAGAAATGGAGTTAACAGAGCATTAGGTTTCATTACTAGGATGGTTACAAATAAAAATGCAGAGGTAATTATCAAACTCAATACGGCATTAGTTAGACCCATCTTTGGCTATGCAGTACAGTTTTGGTCTCTGTCCTATAGAAAGGACATTAATTCATTAGAATCAGTACAGAGAAGAATGACCAAATTGATATACAAGCTCAGAAATTCACCTCACAAGGGCAGGCTTATGCATCCTAATTTACATTATCCAGAAAGATGAAAAGTGCACGGTGGTCTAATATTTGTGTTCAACTGGGGCAAGGGTTTTAACAAGGTTAAAGGAGACATGGGGTGGTGCATGGGAGTGGATTTATGCTTTTTGACTATGGCTACCTCCCTTGTAAGGGGGAAAAAAGTCCTTGGTATATGTAGGTAAAGCAGACAAGGACATTATATCAACACAACAGGGCAGGACTCGTCATAACGGATTTAAATTGGACAGATTTAGGTTTAAAAATTAAATAAACAAGAACTGGTTTACCAAAAGAGTGGTTAACGAATGGAATAGACTTAGTAACCATGTACTGTATGAGCAGTGAAACTAACATTTGCTTTAAGAGGTTAGATAGCTTTATGCATGGGTGTAAGTGGTAATGGACATGGAACTACCTGGTGTAGTCTCCTTCATTCTTACTATAGTGGTAGTTTATTTGTTTTGTCTAAAATATTCCTGCAATTTATTTAACCCATTCAACTCCGATGACAAGATGTCTTGTCATTTGGTCAAATAAAACAAAAAATCATAATAAAACAACAAAATGTTTGATGATCAAACAGCACCAGAAAAATATGACGTCGTCAGTCCTCCTCGAGGAGGACTGATGACATCATATTTTTCTGGTGCTGTTTGATCATCAAACATTTTGTTGTTTTATTATGATTTTTTGTTTTATTTGACCAAATGACAAGACATCTTGTCATCGGAGTTTAATGGGTTAAGTGCATTGAGTTTAGATGTGCATTTTATCTTTATGTTTGTGATGTATTGTTTAAATGACATGGCTGTGTCATATGTTACACCAAGAATTTTGTGTGTAAGTGTGTGTGTGGTATGAGTGTTGTTGACAAAAAGGCATGGTATGTATTTGTGTTCTGCTATCCAATCGATGTGGTGACATTTGGTCTGGGTGGGGTAGTATCTACACAGGGAAGAGACACTGGAACTCCAAGTCTCCTGGTCTAAGAGTGGGTTTACACGGTCTAATGGTCCGTTGAACGTGGTTCGACAGACACGTGTTTAAAGTGACGTGTGAACGGGGTATTTGGGGTTTAACCAATGTGTTCGATAACCAAATACCCCATTCACACATCACTTTAAACACGTGTCTATCAAACTACGTTCGACGAACTGTTAGTGTATAAACCCCTCTTAAGACTAAGGTCTAGGCATTTGAGGGCTTACTGTATGACACATGTCTGACTGTTCATGCATGCAGCAAGGGCAGTGGGTTCTTGAAAAGTTTCATATACAGGTATTTGTCTAATTACATGATATATGCATTCTTTTGGCTGTTGTGCAATTAATAAATGGAGTGTATTCCCCTACCACAGGCATGGGAAGGGGATGAAACACCACCTGTTATGTCAAAAAAGATTTTCTTTCACAAATAAACACAAACAGTAAACCCTCAATATAATGGACGATATGGGAACAGAGGTCTGTTGTTATATCCGAAGATCCGTTATAACCAAGGATCCATTTTATCCAATGGAAATACGGGACAGACCCGTTATATCCCAAAGTTTGTCCGGTATCAGAAATTAGTAGGATTAGATATTACGATAAACCCTCAATATAATGGACGATATGGGGATGGGTCTGTCATTATATCTGAAGATCCATTATAACCAAGGATCCCTCACTATAACGAATGAAAATCCATTATAGCAAGGGTTTGTCCAGTCAGATTTTTTGTCCGTTATATCCGATATCCGGTATACCAAGATCCGTTATATCGAGGGTTTACTGTGCTGCATTATGAATGACGTCTAGGTGCCACAGAGAGTGTGGTGCATCCATACTCGTACAAACACTCATAGAAAATGGTGGGAGGAGTTGTGTGCAAGGAGTGGGAGTGGTTAGTATTCCAGGCAGCCAACTGATGGAGCACAATTTGAAAATGAGGTTGGCTCAGAATGCGTAAAACTGATTTAAAAAACACAATTTGAAATTAATTTCTATTATTACATGGTGTGCTAAAGCAAAAAAAAGCTACCAGAACAGACACAAATAGATAAATACCTGTGCTTTGGTAACATAGTGCATAAGTGGTAGGTTATGTCTGGATGGATTGGCATGGCACATAGTGTTATGAACTTGTTAAACCTGAGTAAAGGATATCTTGTATTGATAAATAAATGTGAATAAGGTGGAAAATATATTACCATATTAGGATTTTCTATACCAGTAACCTATTTATCTATCTATCTATCTATATCTATATATATATAATGTTATGACTGCTAAACCAGATTACAGAGTAGAGGATATCTTGTATTGAAAAAATTAATGTGAAAAAAGTGGAAAATGTCTTACCATATTAGGATACTCTATACCAGCAACCTATCTATCAGGCATGTGAGTAGAGTTTGAATAAAGAGGAAAGTTGCGAGGGGGCAGGTGTGGTAGGGTGAGTCACTTTCAGAAGTGAATTAAATTCTCATGCATTGAATATCAATCCAGAATGGCACAAAATTATTACAAGTAACAGTTATGAGCTTATATAAAAAGAATTCACAGCTTATAAAATAGGTCAAACTGCGAAAAAGCATTCTTACATATACCGAACTTCACAGAAACACAAATTTCACATGCCTGACCTATATACCAAGGACCTTTTCCCCTTATAATAAAGATAACCAGCCAAAGCATGCATCTTTTTTCTTTATCACTGGTATAGTATTATCATTACTAAATTAGTTAAAAAGATATTCTATCTAAAAAACTATGTACAGTTTAGTGTACAGTGCACTACATGTTTTAAAACTTTGACAACAACCTTCTTATGTAAACTAATAAGTTCTGAGATTCTATTGAACACCTAACCACATATTATGTACAGTGAAACAACCCAGTATCACTCTGGGTTCATGTACAGGATTCACTGACCCACAGCATAATTGTCATTATATGTCTCTATACTGTTTTGGCAATATCTAAAGTTTATCAAGGACAGGACTTCTACCTAGTTATGATTGCATAAAATATGTACTTCAGAAATTATACTAGAACAAAAGGCATATTGTATCATCAGAATGGTATGGAGCTATCAGAAAATCATAATGAAAGCAACACCAGCAAGGAAAAAAATTAAATTGCATTAACAGGAACTCATGCTTGCAATAAAAGCTACTTCTATATGACCAACAACACGTTACCTTCAAGTGCGGACTAAACATGGTGATATACCCTTCATCCACATTTACATGTTCTTAAACCCTTTCCATTGTACTACCTTTGGATATTCCTCAAATTTCCTGCCTGCAAAGCAATTCTTAGCATCAACATATAACCCTGATCAGCAACACTAACACCTAATAAGTCTAATATATTGTGTGAACAACTACACATATGTAAGCTGAGACTTGCTATGAACTACTGAAGTAATACAAGAGAGAAATAGATAGGTGTAATCTAAATAGGCCTATTCAACTCTGAAAGAACATTTGACAAAGTACTGTGCTACATAAGAGAAAGCAGTATGTTGAAGATAAAGAAAGTAAATGTTACCAAGGATAGGGCCCTGTAAGAATGTTAGAGAACCATTTTCTCATCCCCAACCTTCAACATCTTCAGAACCTAAGGATACTCTCACTTCCATCTGAAGGAGCTGTCCCCCAGGTCTGCCACATTGTCCCTGGCCAAGATCTTTCTCCACTACAACTATTTTCTTTCCACTGTTTCACATAAGGATTTCTGGCAAGTAGTCACTATTTTCCTTCTCTCATTAGCTAGTGAAACTCAAATATTGTATACACTAATACAATGTTCAAACATTCTGACAGGTTGACATGGGTGGGAAGAGGAAAAGCAGTGTTAATCTGAGTTTATTCCTGACTAGTTTTGTCAATGAGAAAGCTCATTTCTGAAACTAGTCAGACATAAACTCAGATTAAGGTTACTGTATTTCCTCTTTCCACTCACATCACTAATACAATGACTCAATAGGTAAAAGACATGCTTCAAGTAAGAGAAGACACTCCAAAATTGCACTTGCTATTAAGCAGACACTATTGGCTCTTTGAAATATCTCTGATCCATTGGAGAAAGTAACCATGTAGCACTTGAATTTCTGCTGAAAGGTGCAGAAATATTTGAAGAATAAATCATACAGGTAAGGTATACTCAATTTTGGGTGACAAACTTCTTGGGTTTGAGGAAATTCCCTGAAGACACAGACTGGGACAAATTCGTGAGAGCTACTAATACTGATACTGAGAAAAAAGAAATTATATACTTTTGGAACTTGGACATGAACAAACATATGCTGAGGCTTAGTAGAAAGAAAATAAAAAGATTAATAGAAAATGAGCAATAGATATAAATCTCTTGGAAGAGAGTCATGGACCACAAGTAGCAACAACCACTAGACCTCCCAATAAATCACTCGAGGAAGAAATACTGTCATTGTTTGGGTATTGCTAAGGTGGGACAATGTAAGATGTGGTGTTTAGTGTCCTCTGAGTGATGGCTATGTCTGGTATAGTTTGTTTCTATAGCCAGGCCTATTCTGTGCTGCCATATCTTAGTACTGGATGGTGACCTAGTGTACTGCTATGGATTTTACATTTCTTGGGATTAATTTTTCTATGGGGCTGTTATCAGGGTTTCATGGAGCAAAAAAATTTATGCTTAATCCTAGAGTTTGTTTTGTGATCCGAGTATGTATTTATGGGGATGTACCGTGTGGTACAGGTGGCTGATATAGATGTTTGAGTAGTACTGTATGTGGCTAGTGTAGTGTCTCACTCTGTACATATATTCATGCTTGTGCGATGTAATGAGATCGGTGAGTAGGGTTGAGGGCTCTCCTTCAGAACTGTGTTCTTGTAAGTTTCATGTGCTGTTTTATGTGGTGGAGTTCGGTTTGTGTGCAATTACTCAATTAGGTTGATTTTGGTGATTCTGTTATTATTCTCAATACTTTGATTTGTATAATTTGTACAATGTCTGTTCTCTTCATTGCATGAAACCATGCTGTCCAAAATCTATGTTTGCAAGTGATTTTTAGTATATCTGTCCTTGCTAATTTGTACTATCAGATCTTTGTGTAGACTGAATGTTACACATTAAAAAACAAGGCCATGAATTTTTGGATTCTTTTCCAATACATGAATTTGGCCATTCAACCCTACTACTGAGTATTTCTTGAATTAATGGTTGTCTAGAGTGAACAATATTTCTGATTATTCTTGAGAAGAGACCTCTATTCTATTATTTCTAGCCCATTGTAACTGTTGTAGTTTCTCTTAGTGAACTTGGGAGAACAAACAAGTGCCAGGCTGGCCACTTCTTAGGAAACCATGTTGGCCTTTATCTAATTTGAAGTTGTTGTCCAGGTAGTGTGCAACCTTCTTTTTCGTATTATCCTCAGCAATTGTAATTATTATTTCGAACTATGCGTTCTTTTCATTGTCTGCACTTCATCATCCATGTAAATTGATCCATTGCCAAATAAAACTTATTATTATTATTTTAATGATTTAATGTAGGAAGTCCAGACAACTTTGAACTTAAAGTACAGTATCATAAACATAATTTTTGTAGATAAAGGTAACATTTGAACTGCATTAACTTAAAAATTTGACAATGCTAATATTACACCTCTAACCTTACTTGTATAGTTACCAGTATAACAAACATTGTTTCCACTTGTCAAAAATTATATCCGATAACTAACCCACACAGTAAAAGATAATGTAACAGTGACATTACAAACCTACTGGCACCAATTATGTAAACAAACATATTTTTGCTCATTACATTTCCATTTCACACCAATACGTTCTAATTTTCACAACAACTTTAACATAATCCTCTTACCACTGTGTGCACGCCTCATTTTTACGCTGGCTTGTGTATACCACTAATAATCTTCAATATTTCAACTATCTTTGAATGACAACCTCTTGCAGTTTGCCCTGCAATACACGTATTTTCGATACCGCTGTTTACTGTGACGTCAGTACTTGACTGACATTGCATCAGAATTCCTTCAAGTGCACGAACATTAATTAATTCGTACGTAAACATGCAAATGCAGAAATTTTGTATAACTGTGGAACTATGAGGTATCCTAATAAACAGTGACATGTGTACCGGTAAATACGCTATTTTTATTAGCACTCTAGCTCAGCATAGATTTAAAAAACTGCTATCGACACAGGTACCAACAGTATTTTTTCATCGTCATTTTACTTGTTCATAATCTATGTTATATCATATTATTCAACAAAGACCCACTGCGTTGGATAAGAAGAAATGAAGTATACGATATCCATATATTTCGATCACGGACTGTGATCCTCTTCAGGTGGAATACGTATTCCACTGAAGAAGATCACAGTCCGTGATCGAAATATATGGATATCACGTATTCCACTGAAGAGGATCATAGTCCGTGATCGAAATATATGGATATCGTATACTTCATTTCTTCTTATCCAACATAGTGGGTCTATGTTGAATTTTACGAATGTGTTACATTATTTTGTAGATGTCATATGTTACATTATGCTATATCATATTGTATTATATTATATCAAATTATATTCTATCATATATCATATACTACAATATATTACATTATATTATATTACTTTACATTATATTATATTATATTATATTAATTTGTTTTGTAATATATCATAGAAGCGTGGGTGTCTTGCTGCATTGCCTCTGTGGGCGAGATGCAGGGATGCCCCATCATCCAGAAGGAGCCAAGAGCGAGGAAGGAGTGGTGAATGGAAGTGGAGTATGTGGAGATGAAATGGGCGAGAGTGGATTTATGCCTTTGACTTTGGCTACCTCTCTTGTAAAGAGGAAAGAACTATTGGTTCATACGTATGCATGTATTATATATTGAGTCATTCTGGACACCCCCCAAAATACATAAAATAAAATTATACATACATACGTACATACATACATACATACATACATATACATACATACATACATACATGTATGCATACACACACGCGCGCGCGCACGCACACACACACACGTGACTCGGTGGCGCAGTTGGTAAAGCACTGGCGTCACAAGACAGATAACCGTGGTTCGATTACCCGGCCGGGCGGAGATAAGTTGGGTTTGTATCCTTTCACGTGTAACCCCTGTTCACCTAGCAGTGAGTAGGTACGGGGCAATAGTCAAGGAGTTGTGACCTTGCTGTCCCGGTGTGTGGTGTGTGAGTGGTCTCAGACCTACCCAGAGATCGGCTAATAAGGAGCTCTGAGCTCACTGCCGAAGGGTGGTGTCTGGCTGTCTCGACAGAGACTGCAGCAGATCCGAGGTGAATACACACACACACACACACACACACACACACACACACACACACACACACACACACACTTTCAACGAACGGACGGCTTGAAGAACGTTCTGAAGAAAAGTGAAGATTGTGGATCCCAACGCAAAGAGAAGTGCCTTTTTGTATTTGCAGGGTGGGGGGAAATTGCTCGTGGGGTAGTGGGAAAGTAAGGAAAGAGGAGAGGGGGAGGGATTGCTGGGGAAATGGAAGGTAATGAGGAGGTGGAGGAAATGGCCCTGACGGGCCGCCGAAAGGTAGACAAACGACCCCAAGACGAGTTGGATGATGACGACATGTCTAATAGGAATGTGAAGATTAGAGGTATAGATAGGAGCAATATAGCAGAAAGTGATGAGAATATTTTCAAGGGATTTAAAGAGAGTGGGGGGGACACAACCCCCCCCCCCCCCGACTGACAAGACTAGAGAAGAAGGTTGATAAGGTGATCGAGGACTTGGAGAGTAGGTTAGGTCATATGAACACCATTTTACAAAGGGTTGAAAGATTGGAAGAACTGGAAAAGGCGAATAAAAACTTAACTGATGAAATAGAAGACCTAAAAAGACAGTTAAGAGAGGTAAAGGTGGAGAATGAGGAATTGAAGAAGAATAGTAAAGAAAACAGAGAAACGATAGCTAAAGAAAGTAAAAATTGGAAGAAAACCCAAGAAGGAAATAAGATTTCATTCACTGACATAGTCAAACAGCAATTGAAAGAACATACTGAAGACTCAGTTATTAAAGTGATGAGACAAAAGGAGAATATAGTAAGGGATTTAGCAGACAAGAAGAAATGTATAATTATATTAGGAATGGAAGAGAAACACAACACAGATAGAACCACAAGAATCAAAGAGGAAAATGAAAAAGTAAGCCAATTACTAGAATCAGTTCAGGAAGATGAACCAGAAATTATGAAACAAATCGAAGAGAAATTTAGACTCGGAAAGTATAGCACAGACAAGACCAAACCAATTAAGATTAAATTCAAGTCACAAACAACGGCAGAGAATATCTTATCCAAAACAGGGAAACTAGCAACAAGTGAACAATACAAAAAGATATGGATAAAAAGAGAAATGAATAAAGAGGAAAGAGAGGAAGAAAAGCAGAAAAGACTGGAAGCTAAGGCAAAAAACGAGAACAGAACGGAGTCAGAGAAAGAGAGATTCTATTGGAGAGTAGTGAACATGAAACTAAGGAAGTTCGACATACAAAAGAAAAACATAAGGGAAACAGAGAACACAATGGAAGTGGCAGAAAACTAAGAGTGTCTTACACAAATATAGATGGATTAATAACAGGATTGAATGAGCTGAATGATTATTTGAAAGAAAAAGAACCGGACATAATGGGAATTGTAGAAACAAAATTAAAAGGCCCACTACCACCCAACAGTGTAGGACATGATGCATACAATTATTGGATTAGAAACAGAGAGAAAAAGCAAGGGGGTGGAGTTATGTTCCTGACTAAGAAGGATATAAACGTGAAAGGTGTCATATATGGAAAGAATACAGTAGAGATGATTATGATAGAAGTGGAAGACAGAGATAAGAAGAGCAGAAAATTTGTGATCAATTATGTGCCTCCGAAAACAGCCTCATGGGAGGAGAGTGAATATAAAAGTATGTTAGAGGACACAAAGATAGCATTAACTAAAATAATGGAAGACGGAGGAAGAATAGTTATGATGGGCGACTTTAATTGCAAAGAAATCTGCTGGGAAGAAATGACAGTAAAGAGTGGTGATGACTCATGGGGAAATGCTCTACTTGAGATGATTACTGACCATTCAATGACACAATGGATACAAGAGAACACTAGGTATAGAAATGAAGAAGAACCATCGAGGCTAGACTTAATAATTACATCTGAACCTAGAATAGTGGACAAGATTGAATATAAAACACCAATAGGTAAAAGTGACCACATATTGATTGAACTGGAACTTAATGAAGAAAAATATATCAAAAGAAATGAACAATATAGAAAAGGAAGAATGATGTATGAAAAAACAAACTTTGATAAAATAAGAGAATTCTTCCAACAAGAAAACTATGGAAGAAATATACAAAGAAGAAACATCAGTGGAAGAGAAATGGAATATTTTGACAAAAATTTACAAAAAAGGAGTGGAAAAGTATGTCCCAAGACAAAAACAAGAAAAAGAATATGTAAAATGCTGGTACAACAAAAGTTGTAGGGAGTTAAAAGACAAAAGAGACAAAGCCTGGAACAGATGGAAAAAAGACAGAAGACCTGAAAAATGGAAAATATATACTGGTTATAGAAATGAATATGTACAAAAGTGCAGAGAGGAAAAAAGAAAATATGAAAAAGATGTTATAGAAAAGTGTAAAGATCAACCAAAACTATTCTACAGATTTGTAAACAATAAACTGAAAAACAAACAAGACTTGGAGAAATTGAGACAAGGAGGAGTTGAATACACTGAGGAAATGGAAATGGCAGAAATTATGAACAAACATTTTAAATCAGTGTTTACAAGGGAAAATATACAACCTGAAGAGATTGAGTGGAAAGAAAAAGTCCCCCCTATGGAAGAAATAGAAGTAACAAAGAATGAAATATTGACACACTTGGGTAATTTTGATGTCAGAAAATCGCATGGGCCAGATGAAATAGCAAACTGGATTCTGAAAGAATGCAGGAAGGAACTGGCAGACAAAATACATAGCATAATAAGCAGTTCCTTAAAAGAAGGAAAAGTTCCAGAAGATTGGAAAAAAGCAAATATAGTACCTATATATAAAGGAGGAAATAAAGAAGAACCTACCAACTATAGACCAGTCTCTCTAACAAGTACAATAGCAAAAATTTGTGAAAGAATTATCAAAAGTAGATGGGTAAAATACTTGGAAAAAAACAACGTACTAAATCCAAGGCAATTTGGATTCAGACAAGGACGGTCATGCGTCACCAATTTAATATGTTTCTATTCAAGGCTAATAGATATAATACAAGAAAGAGATGGATGGGCTGATTGTGTATTTCTAGACCTAAAAAAAGCTTTTGACAAAGTACCACATAAGAAGTTGCTTAAGAAATTAGAATATGAAGGAGGAATACAAGGTAAATTGCTAAATTGGATGGAAGACTTTTTGCAAGAAAGAAAAATGAGAGTAGTGATAAGAGATCAGCACTCAAAATGGAATGAAGTAATAAGCGGTGTCCCGCAGGGAACAGTTCTGGCCCCAATAATGTTTGCTATATATATTAATGATATGGATGAAGGAATTGAAAGCTATATGAGCTTCTTTGCAGATGATGCAAAACTACTGAAAAGAGTGAAAACTGAAGAAGATTGTGAATCACTACAGAGAGATCTAAATAAAGTACAAGAATGGAGTAGGAAGTGGGAGATGGAGTTCAATACAAAAAAGTGTAGTATAATGGAATTTGGAAAAAGCAAAAACAGAATAACAGGATCATATAATTTGGGAGAAGAAGGAATAAAAAAAGTAGAAAATGAGAAGGACCTGGGAGTCATTGTTATGAATAATATGTCACCTGAGAAACATATAAATAAGATTTTTGGAGAAACTTATAATTCAATAAGAACAATCAAAGTGGCATTTACATACCTGGATGAAGAAATGGTGAGGAAAATCCTAATCACCCTGATAAGACCAAGATTGGAATATGCAGCAACGATATGGTCACCAAGTACAAAAAAATGTATAAAAAAACTTGAAAGAATACAAAGAGCAATCACAAAACTGGCACCAACACTCTCAAAACTATCATATGAAGAGAGACTACAAAAACTTAAACTACAGACACTAGAGCAAAGAAGAGAGAGAGGAGATTTGATAGCTATTTACAGAATCATGAAAGGCATAGAAATTACTGATAGAGAGAATCTGATAAAATGGGATGACAGAAATACAAGAGGACACGGAAAGAAAATAAAAAAAGACAGCTATAGAAGAGATTTGAAAAAGAACAGCTTTCCTCACAGAGTAATAGACAGTTGGAACAAGTTAGATGAGAAAGTGGTGTGTGCAAAAACAATACATGAATTTAAAAATAGTTTAGATAAAATGAGATATGAAGACGGGACCCCACGAGCATAGCTCCCCTTCCCGTAAAATACAACTAGGTAAATACATATATATATATATATATATATATATATATATATATATATATATGTACATATACATATATACATATATATTAGGCTAGGTTCATAGCCCTATACTAGGCAAAATGAGAATGATCTAAAACCTCATGCCTTATGTAAGTATATGTGTAAACTTGAGGACTCTACACTATGTCCTACGTAGATATGTTAGACGTGGCAAATCTGCGTTTGTTGGTTGCTTGTTGTACCTGTTTAACTTACTTTATAATATCAAATACCACACAACCTCGACTTTCATTTACTCGCATATCCACACATGATCTTATGGCGACACACACCACAATGGAAATAAGCTTACATGCTTTTTTGTGTTATCCTCGGCAGTTGTAAATATGTCGAACTATGTGTTTTTTCATTATCTGCACTTCATGTATATTGATTCAATGCCATGTCGACTTATTATTATTATTATTGTTATTATTATCATTGTTATCATTATCATTATTATTATTATTATTATTATTATTATTGTTATTATTATTATCATTATTGTTATCATCATCATCATCATCATCATCATCATCATCATCATCATCATCATCATCCTCACCATCATCATCATCATCATCATCATCATCATCATCATCATCATTACAAAGGATTACAAAGGCAAAGCATGCCGACAGGAGACCTTTTGATCCATATCTAGGTCGGATGCAAAAAAAAAAAAAAAAAAAAAAAAAAAAAAAAAAAAAAAAAAAAAAAAAAAAAAAAAAAAAAAAAAAAAAAAAAAAAAAAAAAAAAAATCATAATAATAATAAATTAAAACTATAACAATAAATTAAAACTATAACAATGTAAATAACAATTAAAATACATAAATAAATGCATTGGTATAGTTGAATAACAAACAAACAGGTAAATAGTAAATGATAATAAATTGACATATAACTAATAATAAATGAAAATCAGACAGACAAATTATAACAAAACAAAAACAAATAATATAACATAAATTATAATAATTACAGCATCTTACTTAGGTATTTATCTAAATGATTCTTAAAGCTTCGAACTGAACTACATTGCACTACCTGTGCAGGAAGTTTATTCCATTCATTAACTACACGGTTGGCAAAGTTGTTTCTACCTACTTCCAAATTGAATCTATTTCCGGACAGTTTGAGACCATTGTTTCTTGTCTGATTCTCATTCAATGTGAAAATTTGGTCACTTTTGATGTTGTCAATTCCCTTTAAAATCTTAAAGACCTGTATCAAGTCACCTCTGAGTCTACGCTTTTTTAGGGAAAACAGATTCATGTGCTTAAGTCGATTTTCGTATGATTTATTTTTGATATTTGGAATCAGTTTTGTGGCTCGCCGTTGTACTTTTTCCAGTCTGTCAATGTCTTTAATGAGATTCGGTGACCATACGGAAACAGCATATTCCAAATGTGGACGAACTAACGATTTATATAGCTTGTTAATGAGTGATGGACTTTTGAAATCAAAAGATCGCGCAATCAATCCCAGAATCTTATTTGCTTTCTCAGAGGCTGAAATACACTGCTTGGATGATTTGAGGTCGTTACTGATAATTACGCCGAGATCTTTTTCACTATCCACTTTTGTTAACGAATTTCCAAATAACTTGTAATCGTACTTGCTGTTATTTTTACCTATGTGCATTACCTTGCATTTACTTGTGTTAAATTTCATTAGCCACTTTTCAGACCATTGCTGTAATTTATCTAAATCTTCTTGAATATCTAATTGGTTTGAGTGATCATTTGCCACTCCGCACAGTTTTGTATCATCAGCAAATTTGGAAACAGTAGATTTTAGTCCATGGTCTATATCATTTATATATACTATGAATAGAAGTGGCCCAAGAACGGAACCCTGAGGAACTCCACTTGCAACACTTTTCCATCCAGAAGTTTTTCCATTTAAAACAACTCTCTGTTTTCGACCTTTCAACCAATTACTAGTCCAACCTAATAGGCTACCACTTATTCCATGCAAAGCTAATTTAGTAAGTAGTCTTTCGTGTGGGACGGTATCAAAAGCTTTTGCAAAGTCTAGATATATTAAATCTATATTGTTTCTTTTGTCATAATTCGAGACAACTGTGTTGTAGAATTCGAGTAAGTTAGTCACGCAAGAACGTTTCCGTCTGAAACCATGTTGGCTATCATTTATCAAACGGTTACTTTCTAAATGATATTCGATAGCATCTCTGATGATAGTTTCCATTATTTTTCCTACGATCGAAGTCAAACTAATAGGCCTATAGTTATTTGGTTTCTTTTTGTCACCTTTTTTGAATATGGGAGTAACGTTAGCTAGCTTCCATTCTCTTGGGACATCTCCGGATATGATGGATTTCTTGAAAATAATTTCTAATGGAACAACAATCTCATTTTTCATTTCCTTTAAGATTCTTGGATGCCAACCGTCAGGCCCTGGTGTTTTATTAACTTTGAGTTTGTCTATACACCTTTTAATTGTTTCTTTTGTTATATTTACCGTAGTGAGTAAGTTTACCCCAGACTTTTCACAGGTTTCAGTTTGGAATTCACTTTGAGGTGTTTCGTTTACGAATACCGAGCTAAAATAATTGTTTAAGAGATTACACATTCCTTCATTTGAATATTCAAGTTGACCGTCAGCAGATAATAGTGGACCAATGTGATTCCTAACAACCTTTTTATCTCTAATGTAACTATAGAATTCTTTGGGATTCTCTTTGGATTTCTCAGCGATGTTCATTTCGTATTGTCGTTTTCTTTTTCTTATTGTCTTTTTTAAATCTCTCTGTATTGATACATAACTTTCATAGTCATTAGATGCACCCGAGCACTTATATTTCTTATAAGCCTGTCTCTTTTTAGCAATACTTTTTTCAGTTTCTTTGTCGAGCCACTTTGGGCGAGCCTGATTTGGGGGACGTCTGTCCTTAAAAGGAATGTAAGTTTGAATCATCTTAGTGAGCGTATTTTGAAATATTTCCCACATCTGATCTACAGGCCTTTCGTTTAATTTGTCCTCCCAATCTGTAAGCTGAAGCTCCTGACGTAGTTCTATGAACTGAGCTTTACTGAAATCGGGTATTTTAGAAGCACAAGTATCTATTCTAAAATTGTTTAGGAGTTTGAATCTGACTAAGTTGTGATCGCTATTTGCAACAGATTCACCGACTTCTACATCAGTTGCCATGCTTTCGCGGCTAGTGATCAATAAATCGAGTAAGTTTCCATATCTTGTGGGCTCTTTTACATGCTGAATTAAGTAATTGTCACCAAGAAAATCAATCAAGCGACTACCTATATGGCCATGTTCAAGGGTCATCCAATCAATGTCAGTAAAATTGAAATCACCCATTATCAATAAATCCCGGTTGCAGAAACTAGACAGTTCTTGAAATAACAGTTTGTCGTCTGCTAATGATAATGTCTTTGGCCTATATATTACACCTATATTCATTTTTTGTCCATTTGTTTGGGTTAACTCAACCCACAAACTGTCATATGCATCCTGTTTCACTTTCTCTAAAACACAAGCATGAACATTGTTTTTAACGTACAATAGAACACCCCCACCTTTCTTGTGGTTTCTATCCTGATGAAAGTGTTTAAATCCCGCAATATTAAATTCAGCTTCGAACTCTGTACCATTTAACCATGTCTCAGTTATTCCTATCATATCGAGATTTTCGCTTTTGACATACGCCTGTATTTCTTGAAATTTGTTCCTAATACTACGAGCATTAAAGTACATAGTTTTAAGAAACTCCTGATTATTTCTTTTTGACACATTTTGAGTTTCAATATCATGTCTTATATTATCATTTTGTTTTTTATTTATGCCTTGCTCTATATTATTATTATTTGGTCCTTCATTGACATTCAATGCCTCATTAACATTTCTCCTATCAAAATTAACATTTCCCCCATCACGGACATCTGGTCGATTACGGTCATCCGATCTATTTTGTACATTTTGTCCCCCTACGTCACCGTGATTCACGCCGGCCTCCCGTCGTTCAGTGACATTATGTCCGGCATCCCTTTCTAAAATTATATTTTGTCGTCCAGTGACATTATATCCTACCGTGATATTTTTTCCTCCACTATAATTACATCCCATCGTGATCTTTTGTCTTCCACTGTCATTACATCCTATCTTGATATTTTGGCCTTCATTGACATTCTGTCCGGTATCTCTTCCTAAAATTATATTTTGTTCTTCACTGACATTATATCCTACCGTGATATTTTCTCCTCCATTATCATTACATCCTATCGTGATATTTTGTTCTCCACTATCATTATTTCCCATCGTGATATTTTGTCCTCCACTGTCATTACATCCCATTGTGACATTTTGTCCTAAGACATTACATCCTAATGTGTCATTTCGTCCTCTAGCGGTATTACATCCTATCATGATATTTTGGCCTTCATTGACATTCTGTCCGGTATCCCTTCCTAAAATTACATTTTGGCCTTCAATGACATTATATCCTACCGTGATATTTTCTCCTCCATTATCATTACATCCTATCGTGATATTTTGTTCTCCTTTACCATTACTTCCCA
Organism: Oratosquilla oratoria; assembly: GCF_046742065.1. Lineage (NCBI taxonomy): Eukaryota > Metazoa > Arthropoda > Malacostraca > Stomatopoda > Squillidae > Oratosquilla > Oratosquilla oratoria. Next base: position 83,266,486 of record NC_134780.1, read on the forward strand.
TCGTGATCTTTTGTCCTCCACTGTCATTATATCCCATTGCGACATTTTGTCCTATGACATTATATCCTAATGTGACATTTCGTCCTCTAGCGACATTATATCCTAAAATTATATTTTGTCCTATACTGGTACATTGTTCTACATTAATGCTATACTCTACACTGTTTTCCCAAGTACATTCTATTTCCCCTTCCCTTTGGCCTTCTACCCTAAAAAAGGAGCTGGTTCATTACAAACTCCCACAATGAGGTTTGTAAGAACATCTTTGCCTCTGCGGGTAAGGTGGATCCCATCAGAAGCGTAAAGGTCATGGCGCCTAGAAAAGAGATACCAAGGATCAAGAAAGTGGTATCCCAATTGTGTGCACAACTGCGATATCCTATCATTTATCCCTATGGCTCTACTGTTCCAACACGAACCTGCGTAGATCCTCGGGAGGATCCCACAGACTACGTGACGGCTCCCACGTTCCTTCATCTCCTGAAGGAGGACCTTGTAATTCCGAACAAGCTCCTCTGATCTCACCCTACCTACATCGTTACTACCCGTATGTACAATCGTAACCGTGTTCTTCCGTCCTTGCTCCCTGATGGACCGGGTACAATCAACGATCCCACGGCCCGGTTGACATACAAGCTTGCAACGTCGCTTAGTCTTTCGCTGCAGGATGTCGTCATAGCCTCGAACCATGGAGTCCCCCACCACCAAGAACTCCTGGTTTTCAGCCACTTCATCCTCCAGTAGAGCAAAACGATTGACTAGAGCCAGCGGTTGCTCCACAGGGCACACGTCTACCGAACGCGGGCTCGACAAACGGGACCCCACGGAGCGCCACTCGCTCATGGCAGTGACAGTAGGTGAAGAAGTGGAACGCTCTTTGGGTTGTGGGGAGGGTTCACTCTTCTCACGGAGCGCACTCCTTATAAGCCGAATTTCCTCCTCACACATCCTGAGACGAAACTCTAGGTTCACGCAACCTTCACAAGCCATTTCGCTCCCCCTTTAGCAATAAAAACGGCAAAGAGAAAATACAAATCAACAACAACAAAAAATCAAAGCGGTCTCTAATAAACTAAATACGCGAAGCTTACTCTGCTTACCTTATACTATTTCTCCTACCTTTGGAATACGGTAACAGAAAACTGTTTTGAAATTAAATAGAACCCTGCACTTTATCTTATATCTGTAACTGTATAGCGCTATACGTATACAATTACAAAAACACAACACAATCACTTAACACTATTCGGAGATATAAAATTCACAGGTATTCACTAGCTGGTGTCTGTGCAGAAAAACGAGGTCTCTAGCTGAGGTCACGAGCGGACTGAGCTGAGGTCACGAGTGGACTGAGCTGAGGTCACGAGTGGGCGGACTGAGCTGAGGTCATCATCATCATTAGCAACCCACCATCGACCCTATATTAGAATGACCATAGTTATCACGTAGGTTATATCGTCATTTACCTCCGGAATCCCTAAAATCAACAACGTATTATTGAACTGTCACATCTGCTAAAAAGCCATGGAGTTAATTTTAGATTATTTACAGATGATACTCAATTCTGCATGTCTCAAAGCAATATAACAGAAACAAAAAGGAAACGACGACATCTTGAAAGAAGAGAAGGTCTGGATGAATATTGAATATGAATAAATTGAAATTAAATTGTGATAAATCGATGTTTAGTCGAGAAGAGAAATTATTTAAGTAGACTTGGAATATCCAGCTTGAGACCAGGTGAAGCTACTATGGAAGTGAAAAGAGTGGTCAATAGTTTAAAAAAGCCACTTAATTGACTGTAATTGACATTTCACAACCAAATTAACACTGTAGTAAGAATGACACCACTTACAGAATATTGCTTTTATAAGGAAATATCTATATCTGAAAATAACATCAGAACTTGTGTATACCAGTGTGATTACAAAAATAGAAAGTATGTATGTATGTGACAAAACTAATTTTTAAATTACCGGTACTTTCGATTATTCACACGAAATTATCTTACGTTTTCTCTAGAAAATTAAAAATACCGGCACGACTAAATCAGATTTTGTGATAAAGTATATTAAGTCGTCTGGCAGAACGTTTACATACAATTTGAAGTTCTGATAATTACTGTCAACATTTAATCATTACACTTTGTTTAAGAATATAAAAAAATATATTCATGAAACAATGGAAGGTAATTTAAGACAAGAAAGTCGCCGCCACTTCAAGATTTCAAATTACCATAGACAAAATTCATAAAACAAGAGCTTATCAGCACTTCATCATACGCCGGAAATAGTGCTTCTTTAAACATCAAATGTTACATCAAACATAATAATAAACCAAACAATACACAACAAAGGAAGGCTTGTTTGTTTCTGGACACGAGGAAATATGTCACCCTAGTGGTCCTTGAGATAGATATACCACGTGTAACATTAATGACCTCCATATCGCTTAGTAAATAGAATCTGAGCTTTTGAGACTTTTATCAAGTTGTTAGGTTACATGGTTATGATAATATATTGTCTCAAGTTATGTTAGAATACATACTTATTATTTCTAGGGTAGATCTAAAATGGCCTAATGTTTTACCAAATTCTCTGCCATAGTAGCCGAACGTGGCGCATTGTTTATATTGCGCTGGCAATATTACCTTCTTTATTTACCCAATAAAACATTAAGAGGACATAAAAGCAACGTTTACATTGATCATATGATTTGCAATAACTTTCTTTTTAGCTCGTTTCGTTCAAACGTGCATCTTTTTCACAAGCACACTACGTAACTTTTCTTTTGTTTTATCTTGTTTATTTTTGTTCTTCACTTGTTTCAAATCATTATTCATTCAAAGACTCAATTATCATAGTTCTGGTTAGAGTCTTCTAGACCCTCGTTTGTCTTTACCCTTACCAGAGGAAAACTTACAGGGAGGAATTAAGGGATTCCCAGGCCTCTGACTGCCCTATCTAGTTGCCTTCTAAAGCACTCATGGGAACACGGTGGTGGAATTCTTCTCTGTTTTTCACAACCACAACCACCACAGGGGCATATAAAAAGGAAGGGAGACTTAGAAGTTGTAAAAGATTCAAGTACATACATACATATGCCAAGGCTTTTTCCCCCCTTACAAGGGAGGTAGCCAAAAAGAAAAAGGCATAAAACCACCAAGTATTTCCATTTGGATCGTAAGAGACGAGAAAAACGGGACGGGGATTGGGACCAGGCATCCTTCTCCCTGTGACCCCACAGGGGACATTCCTAAAAAAAAATTAAAAGATTCAAATAGGCAGCAGAAATGTGGTAGATGTGGTACATGAGTAAAATGTGGCTCACCAGTGTCACCACTCTTCAGTGAGCAAGGCCTCACATGGTGAAGGGGGGGGGGGCATATGCCCTAGGGGGACACATTTAGGGGGGTGGCAATTCTAGTCTTGACATGCCACCCACAAGGGAGGCAAAATAATTATAAAAAAAAGTCAAAGAGGCCCTGAATATTTTAACGCGATATATGAATTTTGTGTTTGAATCAACAGAATATGAAATATTTTCCCCTTATCCTTTCTGCAATACGAATATTGAATACAACTTTTAAAATCCGTTTAATCATTTCGCATGCGAATAGCTAAAACAGGCAGTTAGGAATGGTGGGGATGGAAAGTGGTGATGGGGGAGGGGGGTCATCACTGAGAACTTTCCCATGGGGCGGCACTTAGGCATATAAGGGCTCTGTCAGCGCATTAAGATTCTTCTCTGATACAAGAGTGATGCAAACAAGGTCATCATATTAAAACAACAGGGCAGGGCTCACAGTAATGGAATTAAACTGGACAAATTTAGATTTAAGAAGGAAATAGGCAAGAATTGGTTTACTAATAGGGTGGTCGACGAATGGAATAAACTTAGTAACCATGTAGTAAGCGCTGAAACTATCAGTTGTTTTAAGAAACGATTAGACAACTTTATGAATGGGGATGACAGGTGGTGATGAATACGGAGCTGTCTGGTGTAGGCCTTATGGTCTCTTGCAGTCTCCTTCATTCTTATGTTCTTACATGAATAATGTGTGACTCTGGTCCATAGGAGCCACCAAAAGTCCCTGTCTTCTCTTTTTATGCATAGGGGGTCGCCGATTTAATGAAGTGGCCTTGCTGTGGATGTGCTGTGTCTGGCGACACTGCTTCTGACCCAGGGCAGTGGACAAGGTGCAGGGATGACCCGTCATTCAGGAGGTGCTAAGATAAGAGGGAGGGTGGAGGGGTGTGGTGTGTTTTCGGGGATGAAATGGGTGGGAATGTTTTTGTGCCTTGTCCTTTTTGGCTACCCCCCTGGTAAGGGGAAAAAAAGCCTTGGTATATGTATGTATGTATGTATGTTACACCATGTTCTTTTCTGTCTGTGAACTCTTTTGACCCAGGGCAGTGGGCAAGATGCAGGGATGATCCGTCATCCAGGAGGTGCTAAGGTAAGAGGGTGGAGTGGAGTGGAGTGTGTTAGGGATGGAATGGGTGGGAGTGGTTTTTATGCCTTTGTTTTTTGGCTACCTCCCTTACAAGGGGTAAATAGCCTTTGGTATATGTATGTAAATTCTTTTGAATACTGATCAATAAGATCATCAGGTGAGGTGTGCATTGAGCTGCAAGCAACACTTCAGGTTGACCCAAACCTCCTGTACAGTCATAACTGCCACTGAATCATGGATATACTGCTTTGACCCCGAAACAAAGCAGCAATCTTCACAGTGGAAAATTCCATCACCTCCATGGCCACATAAATTGTGCCAGGTTCACAGCAACATCAAGTCATTGCTGAATACTATTTTATTTTTCTGATTCATAGTAGTTCATAAGGAATTTGTTCTGCCTGGTCATAGTGTTATGGGGAACTTTTAGGAGCTTTGAGAAGACTTAGGATAAATATTAGGCACACATGGTGCGAGATATGGAAGTGAAGAGACTTATTGCTTCACCATGACAATGCTCCTCTGCATACCTCAATTTATGAATTATTGAAAATTCTGGGTAGATGTAGTTCATCTACTCTCATATCACAAACCTGGCATCAGAACACATGATTACACATATCTAGTTTATTATTATGACTACAGCTTGTTTTTACTTTTTTTTTTTTTATGATGTACTTGATAGCAATTCTGTGGTGTGTGCGTGTGTATGAGAGAGAGGAAGGAGAGAGCATCATTTCCTGCCACAATGTGAGTAGGGACGCTAGCGTGGTCCACGTGGCTGTGTTGACATTTACTATGCACTGTTTTCTTTGCTTCCACTTGGTTTCCTACAGCCTACAAACACTTATAAGTGTTTGAAATGTCTAGCCCATCAAAACAAAAGAGGGCAGTAGCAGATTGATGTATGGAGTGTAAAACACTCAAGGTAAATTTTGATGCCCATTTTCTTTATTTTTACTCCTCTAAAATGCCATTCATTGTACTACTACTCTGACAATTTTTTGTATATTTGGATGTTTCTTTTTTTATTTGAAAGCTGGCACTTTGTTCTACATTCTGAATGACATTTATTATGATGTGTTGCATATTGGAATTTCTTGGTTTTATTTTATAAAGTTAAAAAATTATGTAGAGCAAAAAATGGCCATTGAACCTACACACTTTTCATATATTGATAACTATAACTATGCCCAATATTTTCTTAAAGAAAAAAGAAAAAAAAAAAGACTAGTCGGGGACTATTAGTGGTATGAATATTGATCATTTCTGCACAATAAGGTTTTTATTGTGTAAATACAGTATCTATTGAAAGACTTCATTGAAACATGGTCAAAATGAGAATTATGAGGATGGCTTTCATTAAAAAAATCAGCTTCATAGTAGTATGATTTTTTTTCATTACTTCAAGTTTGGACACTGATATTGTATATAATGTTAAGGTTCTAAAATAAATTATTCTTACTATAACATTTATTTGTATTTCGACTATTCTCATAACTATGTAATCAAATTATAATTCTACAAACTATTTACATTTCTACAAAGATCTTTAAAAAATATTAAGGCATTAATGTACCTTTCACTTGTACATTTATTCTATTCATAAATAAATGGGAACAATATAAAAGTACAAATAATTCTAATAAAAACAATACAAGTTAAAAATTTCTTGGCATATTTCTATTATAGCTGTGTAACGTGAAATAATCAAAATATATCTACATTAAAAGAATATCAAGAGCAAGTTCTTTCCTCAAATACAAATATCTAAAAAAAATCTAAACAATATAGCTTACAAATCTCTAAATGATGCTTAAATGTATAAAATACAAACCTCTCTAACTGATTTTTAAGTGTGTGCAATACAATCCTCAAAACAATCTATAAAGGATTTGAACTCCCAGAGTTAAAGATCTAAATAGATAAGGCAAGTTGTAAGTACAATATATACTATGCAACATTTACTCTTTGATTGCAATATAACCAATATAAAACTTGTCCCATTCTGTAAAGAAAACATATGCCAAATGATTGAGCTATTTAAGAGTTTTACATGAGATAGAATGAATATACTAAATTCATCTAATAGCAATTAAAAACTATCTGGGGGAAAGTGTGCTTTGGCAAAATAATGACAGAGTATTTCAAAATTTGTCAATGAATTCATACCTCAGTTTCTTCACTGCCAAACACATAAGAATAAGTTAGGAGTAAAATTATTATGATAACACCCAGAATAATAAATCCCATGATAACACGATTCCTGATGTGGCGCTTGGAAGCTCTCAGCACACGAACAATGCCTTCCACTTGAATTCTGGAATTCAATACTCTAATCAGTTAAAATTCAGTTAAGAGTATAGTTCAAGGCTGATATCCAGTGTTGAGACTGGAAAACAAAAAGAAAAGAAAAAAGAAAAAAAAAAAAAGGAGAAAAATTCAGTTAAAAATTCTGAAATGCAAAGCTCTAAATATTTTTTTGAAGTGTAAGAATCCATCATCCACTTTTCTTTTATGGGGCAAATGTTGCAACAGACTCCCAGAAAATCAGTTATGGCCACCAGTTTGACTCATACGTTTTCCAATGAAGAGATTATGTGTTGCTGGTTGCATGCAAATATAAACACATGTACACACTTTCTCTTCTCTATTATATCTATCTATATACCAAGGGCTTTTCCCCCCTTATAAGGGAGGTAGCCAAATCAAAAGACATGTACCCACTCCCATACATCCCTTCCTCCCTTTCATCTTAGCTCATCATGGATGATGGGTCCCTTTATCCCACCCACTGCCCTAGCTCAGAGGCAATGCACCAAGACACAGCACATCCATAGCAAGGCTGCTTAATTTAATTGGTGACCCACCTCTCTGTCCCCTCATGTGGAAAAAGAGAAGATGGGGAGAAATCCCTTCAGGCTGCATCAAAATATTATTCCACAAATAACCACTCCCTACTCCCCATCCCTCCCATCCTTGCATCACAGTATCATCTATACACAGTCATTCTCTAATCACTCCTATCTCCTGCCTTCTCTCTTCCTTTCTCAACAGACATTCCCCTTTTGCTCAAACACCCTTCCACCCCATCCATCTATCTCATCCTCAGTCATCCATCCACCTCTGCCTTCCACACATCTTTTACCAATCTTTCTTCACTCATTCTTTCATCAGCCTTATCTGCCACCTCTTTCTCCAAGAGTAGCAGGGCACTGGGTTCATTGATTGAAAGATCAATCAGACCTTTAGATATAAATACCATTACCAGTCAAGATTACTGTACCTTGTTTCTTCTAGACTTCCAGAATTTTCAATGATAAAATCTGCCATCTGACATTTTCTGGTTAAAGGCATCTGTGCTTCTATGCGAGAAATTGCTTCATGTTCTGAGTACAAGTTTCGAGCCATCAGACGATCCAACTGCAATTCATCGTCACTGAAATAAGAGTTATCTTTGAGGGGTTAAAAATAGAAAGAAAGCCCTGCTGGGCGAAATGTTAAATACATTGGATCCCATACTCTGCGTTTGGCCTCTCTCCTACAGTGTTGTTGCAGTCGTTGCTGCTTTTACTCATAGCTCCCCTTCCAGTATAATACAACTAGGTAGGTAAATACAAAGTGCTTTTCCCTTTATATGGAGGTAGCCAAGTCAAAAGGAGAGTACCCACTCCCACCCATTCCACTCCCATCCACTTCCCTTTCCTCTCTCTTAGCTCCTCATGGGTGATGGGTCATCCCTGTCTCCTGCCCACTGCCGTGGATCAGAAGCAATGCAGCAAGACACACTATATCCAAAGGAAGGCTGCTTCAGCGACCTCCCCCACCCCCATGTTCCATCCCTTCATGCGGATAACAGAGAAGGCAGAGAGAGATCCCTTCAGGCTGTGTTAAAATATCATTCATACACAACCACTCCTTTCTCCCCCCATCTCCTGCAATCTCCTGTCATTATTATCATTCCTTGTCAGTCTCGATCGTGACGACATGGAATTAATGTGAAAAATTAATGTGCCTGAAAAAGATTAATATATATATATATATATATATATATATATATTACAAAGGCGGAGCATGCCAACAGGAGACCTCCTGGTCCATATCTAGGTCGGATGTGAAAAAAACTCATAATAATAATAAAATAATAAATAAAAACTATAATGTAAATAACAAATAAAATACATAAATAAATGCATAGGTATAGTTAAATAATAAACAAACAGGTGAATAGTAAATAATAATAATAGTAAATGAAAATCAAACAGACAAATGATAACAAAACAAATAATATAAAATAAATTATAATCATTACAGCATCTTGCTTAGGTGTTTATCTAAATGATTCTTAAAGCTTCGAACTGAACTACATTGCACTACCTGTGCAGGAAGTTTATTCCATTCATTAACTACACGGTTGGCAAAGTTGTTTCTACCTACTTCCAAATTGAATCTATTTCTGGACAGTTTGAGACCATTGTTTCTTGTCTGATTCTCATTCATTCTGAAATTTTGTCACTTTTGATGTTGTCAATTCCCTTTAGAATCTTAAAGACCTGTATCAAGTCACCTCTGAGTCTACGCTTTTTTAGGGAAAATGGATTCATATGTTTGAGTCGATTTTCGTATGATTTATTTTTGATATTTGGAATCAGTTTTGTGGCTCGCCATTGTACTTTTTCCAGTCTGTCAATGTCTTTAATGAGATTTGGTGACCAGACGGAAACAGCATATTCCAAATGTGGACGAACTAACGATTTATATAGCTTGTTAATGAGTGATGGACTTTTGAAATCAAAAGATTGTGCAATCAGTCCTAGAATGTTATTTTTCCCCCTATAAGGAAGGAATATAGGCATGTATTTACCTAGTTGTATTGTTGTATTATACGGGAAGGGAGCTATGCTTGTTGTGACCTGTCTTTGTACCTTTCATTATCTGGTTTGTTCTTAAATAAATGAAAACCCAGCATTTAATAAACCATTCCCCTTCCTATTTACCATATCCAAATTGATGGAATAAAAAAAAATCTGTCCACCATCACAAATCACTGTGGATCCAAAGGGGGCCTCTCTACCGGCATACTACTTGCAAACATCACTCAGCAAGGACTACAAGAACTTAACAAGAAAAGTAATGGTCGCAACATACAACAGGATCAAGGATGGTTGCCACCTGACGTGGATATGTGGTTTTCCATTTGATGAATTTTTTTTTTCTTGGTAGAAAGATATGTCCAATTTCTTCTACACTACATGAGGTTATGATGCACGCCATACATACATACATATACCAAAGGCTTTTTCCCCCTTACAAGGGAGGACACCATGGAATCTTATATATAGAAGGGTACACTATATCAAATTCCCTAATTCAAAGATTCAAAAAGTCTTCTGTAATGAGGTACATTCCCACCCCCCTTTGAGAGGGGTAGTTCATGACATGAAATCAAAAGATTAATATATACATATATATACCAAGGCTTTTTTCCCCTTACTAGGGAGGTAGCCAAAAAGGAAAAGGCATAAAATCATTCCCACCCATTCCATCCCTGAAAACACTCCACACCCCTCCACCCTCCCTCCCATCTTAGCACCTCCTAGATGACGGGTCATCCCTGCACCCTGTCCACTGCCCTGGGTCAGAAGCAGTGTCGCAAGACACAGCACATCCACAGCAAGATTAATAATAGTAAATAATCAATCTATTTATCCTGAGGGGTTCTTTGCCCTTATTAGGGAGGTAGACAAGTCAGTCACACACCCACTCCCATCCACCACCTTCGTTTCCCTTTCATCTTGGCTCTTTGTGGACAAAGGTCCTGTCACCTGACCACTGTTCAGGTCAGAAGCAATGCAGTCAGAAAAAAAAAAAAAAAAAAAAAATTATATATATAAAATAAGAAAATACATACATACATATACCAAAGGCTTTTTTCACCCTTACACAGGGGGTAGCCAAAAAGAAAAAGGCATTGAAACCACTCCCACCCATTCCATTTCCTATATATTCCACTCCCCTCCACCCTCCCTCTTATCTTGGCACCTCCTGGATGACAGGTCATCCCTGCATCCTGTCCACTGCCCTGGGTCAGAAGCAGTGTCGCAAGACACAGCACATCCACAGCAAGGTCACTTCATAAATTCGGCGACCCCTCCCCTCTCCGTCCCCTCATGCAGAAAAGGAGAAGACGGGGAGAAATCCCTTCGGGCTGTGTCAATTTTTTTCTCATACATACTTCCTCACCCCTCATCCCCCACCCATCAATTCCTTCGGGCTGCATCAAATTTTTCTCATACATACTTCCTCACCCCCCATCATTGATCACAAACTGTGTCCACAAATTATTACAATGAAGCCCACAAAGTAATGGAGTGAATTTGTCCTGTAAGCATATCTATTATACCAAAACTACTCCTTAAGAAGGACTTTCTGAAGCATGGGAATTTAACATAGTATGCCATTACTAATAACTCACCTGTTGCTAGTGGCCATGAACCATCTCCACTCCTGACCTCTCATTGTAGTAGCAACATTATGCCACTCAATTAGCAAGCATCGCAATATTATCATTATTATTGTTATTATAATAATATATATCTATACATCATATATATATATCAAAGGCTTCTTACAAAGGGGAAGAAGCCCTTAGTAGTTAGAATTAGCCTTCAATTGATAGAATAATTATTATCATTACAATTATAAACCAAGAAATAATAAAATGAAATAAATAAAAAATACTACACTGACACCACAAAGCAATGTACTGAATTTTTCCTGTGAGTATATCTATCATACAGAAACTACTAAAACTACAACCTCAGCAAATGCCAATTGCGCACGAAACAAAAATCAGATACATGCATGCACACATAAATGAATCTATGAACTTACCACGTAACAACAATTGTTTTGAAGAGGTATGAAGTGACTTTATTGCTCTCATACAGTAGAGGTAGATCCAACACCACAAACTGTTCCCCTGTCATAGATCAGAAATTCAATTATAAGTCTGCTATGATAAAGCAAGCACCATTCTTATTCAATGCTTTTTTATGATCAATAAATTTAACTAAGAAAATCGTTTGATTTTCGGTAGGATGAAAACATAGCTGGAAGACAGAATACAGTGATGATTTGGACACATGAAAAGAATGACTCAAGAGACATATGCAAAAAGCGTGGAAGGTGGAGGTGGATGGAGTGAGCTATAGGGAATTACCATGAATGAGTTTGATGAATGTGGTGAAATGAGCAAAGAACACATAAAGAATTTCTGTCAAGAAGTGAAGGAAGGTACACTTATCTCTTACCCTCCCCCTTCCCTCCTCAACAGACATTCCTTCTTCTCCTACTCAAGGTCCCTTTCACTCCATCCATCCAATCTATTCTCAGTCTTTCCCTCAAGTTCAGTCCATCCATCTCCCACCCACAATCTCTGCTTTACCTCCATATTTCTCACCCTATCCATTATTGTATTGCATATCATATTGTATTTCTCAATCACTTCATATCAAATACATTCAGTCTCTTCCTCTCTCCCTTATATGCTAAGATTCTACTTCATACAGCACTGTAGGTACAATCACTTCATTATACAACCTTCCCTTTATATTCTTCACAAGTTACTTATTTCTCACAACACTTTTCATTTTACCTGGATATTTACTCGCTTCCTTTATTCTATTAGTCACAACATTCACTCCTTCAATCACCGTCATATGCAACCCCAGACACTTTAAACCCGTGGTTCTCAAACTTTTTCGTGAGTGACTCTATTTGGAGAATTTCAATCCTTCGCGACCCAGAATAAAGTAAAGAGAAAGAAAATGGACAGTGATATATACCCTTTCCTTTTGGGAAAAAAAAAAAATAATAAAATAAAATAAAAAAATGTGCACAGCTTTTCTTTAACAAAACTAAATTAACAGAATCCATGGCACTGCATTTCCTTTAGAAAACTAAATTAATTAATCAAGTATTTGAAATACTCTGAAAACGTGAGAATTTTCCGTGTCACTGCGACCCATCAAAATTGATCTTGTGACCCAACTTTGGGTCGCAACCCTTAGTTTGAGAACCATTGCTTTAAACTCTTCATTTCCTCTAAACATCTCACTTTTCACATGCCTACCATCCTCATTTCTTGCACATCTTATAATTCTATTTTTGCCCAAATTCATTCATAACTTTCTACTTTTACATATCTTTCTAAATTCAGTCAACAATTACTTGTCTCTCCCTAAAATCAGCTATAAGTACTGAGTAATCTTCAAACAGCAGCTGGTTTAGTTCCTATCTGCTTCATTTCTCACCTACCAATTCCAAACCTTTCCTTAGTACTCTTACATTTACCTATCTTACCACCGATGGCAACACCACACAACCCTGATACAACCTATGCTATCTAGCTTTCTTTTAAAATGACACTACGGTGTTTTTCCAACTTACCTTGCAGCAGATAATGCAGTACCTTCCTGCGAATTTCACCATATATTTCTGGGTGAGTTATCTTATTGATTGTTCGTCTTTTTTCTGCATCATTAAATACTATGGAGCCTAGTTTTGGTCTATCTATTTCTCCTAAGGGAAAAAAAAGGGTGAAATTGAGCCACATGTTATATAAATTTCACTGAATATTTATGTAAAATACAAGACAAAACGATCACATTAGCTTAGTCAAACTTCCAAAAGTGACCCCTGACATTCATTGATTTCATATTTGTGGTTTACATTTTTTCATAAGTAGAATAGGGATGAATAGGATTTAATCTGATGATTTTGGCTGTTTAGAGGTACTGAAATTTATTCAGGTGCCTTCTGGCATTATTTTGTGAAATGCATGGGTCTAGGGCTTTAAAAATTTTCTGTGTCCACTAATCCCTGTAGATGTTAAAGGTCATATCCACACAAAACCAATAACTCTCTTGTCTATAGGTCAACTGTATCTATCCTTGCTATATAGATATATATTCTCAATCACCACTTGTTGCTAGGCCAGTTTAGTATTGGTGAATTATAGAACTTGGAGCTTTATTATGTACTTTGTGTATATGTACTTTCTATTGGATATGTTGTGAGATACTAAGTGTAAATGTTTAATTAATTAGAACACTGCTTAGGTAATTTGTTATATTGTGTTCAATGGGCTATGCTTGTGTGATAAGGTGTGAGGTGTTGGAGTGTTTAAGGACTCTAATGATAAACTATACAGAAAGTCATACACACCTGTTTCAAGCAATATATCAGGTCCAAATGCTTCTTTAATTCTTCCCCATGCCTTCTTGCCTGGTTCCACAACTGTAAATAAAAAGTATTGACATAATTCCATATTTTATTTACAAGTGTTCAACACCTACGGCTTTCACAATTAAAATGTATCCACTGTCTTACCATGCTTGTTACTTAAGCCATTACTTGGTAAAAATACACAAGAGAATAGTGCTTTTGTTTGAGAAAAGGGAAATACTGAAATCAGTCTTAATTATTTCTAAAGCCAAAAGATTCTACAGAGCTGAGTAAAATGATTTAGCACCTGGAAAATTAAAAATATCAATCAGTGTCATTTCCTACTTGGTTAAGTAGGTCTAGCATGCCTAAACTAACTCAACCTAATGGGTCTTCATGGCCAATATGGAAGTTCATTAATTGTTTATCTTCTGTGGTGAGCTAAAATACATAGTACTTTCCTTTTTATTGTTTCCTGCCATCCCATTTCATTAATCACTGTGACACCCCTTCACTAAGAAAGGGCTTAAACCTAATCTGATTATTTCCTTCTACATCCGTACTACTTATCCTTTTGTTCTGCCTGAAACCAAGCCATTTCACCTACTATAGCATTCCCCTGATATAAAAGAAGTTAATGAAAAAACCTATTATATGGAATGGCAATGAAATCTACTAAAGACCTGCTCACAAATAATTTGCACACTATACATATATATGTATTCCTCATATATAGTGCACTGGTGGCATAATTAAAGGTGTGCTGGTCTCACTTTCTCATAATTGCAGGTTCAACTCCCATACTCTCCAATTCCCAGCAGTGGCAATTAGGCCCCTTTCACACTAGGCAACTAGTGACTATCACTAGTTGCCTACCATTATTTTAAATTGAACCTTTCACACTACGTCACTGCAGTTGCCCGGTTGCACAACAGGCTATGGCTGTTGCCTGCTCTAGTAACAAGTGACCGTCACTGGCAGTTGCCTTCACTGACCATCTCTTTTTCTTGACCAGCAAAGCCAACAGAAGCACCTCCTCCATTGATGCCATTCTTTCGACTAATGAGATGATGAGAAAGGATTCCACAACTTGGTGACAGTCACTGGTTGCTTGCAGTTGCCCGAGATTTTCACACTAGGCAACTAGTGACGGTCACTAGTTGCCTTGTGTGAAAGGGGCCTTACCTGCACCAACAGTTTAACCTCCTCCATACAATGACATCTACATAGATGTCATGAGACGTGAGTGGGTATGCGAGGATTCCAGTGTCAACGTCTTGATTATGTTTATTTTGTAGTTGTAGCTGAGTGATTCCAGAATTCTGTGAACTGGTTTGATTACCTTTTCTGTGTTTATCATTACTCAGAATGAAAGGGAATGACTAATACAGCAGTGACATTATATTTCATAATGTGAGTAGTGTGATGCATTGTACATTAGGCGTCCAATGCTGCCCGAGAGAATTTAACTCCGACTGAAGAGGTTAAGTATATACAGTGAGACCTCTCATTAATGGATGTTAATTAGGTGTGTTTGTGGTGTTTTCGCTGTGTTTTTGGTGTTTTTGGTGCTGTTGTTTAGTGCGTGCAATCACTATGCCACCCAAAAACCACTCCAAAACACTGAAAACACAACAAAAACACAGCTAATTAAAGTCCGTTAATGAGAGGTCTCACTGTACGGCAAAGGTGACAGTCTCAGCCACAGCGATCCACCTCCAGGCATAGGCTTCTCATCTTTTCATGGGGATGTTGACGGTACTGTTCTGTATGAATTATTACTGAAACTCCTGTGACAACCCTTGAGCTTTAGAGCATTCTTTTATATTAATAACTGTTACCTCAACTTTAAATTTCTAAAGAATTACTGCCCCAAAGTGGCTGACACTGGTCCTTAGGTCCTTCCAAAGATCTCTCTGGACATTGCACTATTTTCTGTGTTGTACTAGTGTGGGACTGTTTGTATATACATAACTGAAGGAGTGGAGAAACCACTGATTGTTTGTTTTCCTTATATGAAAAGGAGGAGAAAATATCATCAAAACTAAAAGAGAGATCTTATACCCAATCCAAAAACTAAGTGAACAGCTCTGCACCTCCAGGTTATGATAAGGTTGCAGACAGATTTTGAGGATGGACAGCACGGAAACAATTCTCTGTCTCCCTCGGACTAATTTAGAGTTAAGAAATAGACAGGAACTGGTTTGCCAACAGAGGGATTAATGAATGGAATAGAACCATGTAGAACCATGAATAGAACCATGCAGTAAGCACTCATTTTTGGCTAGCATGGCTAGACTGCCACAATTACAGACACAGTTGTTACATTAACATTTCTTCCATTAATTCATGTAGATTAGATTATCTGACAGGTATGGTGTGAAGAAAATTGACTATATATATTGTGATGATTTCAGTGTGCTTCTCGCTATATATCACCAATGTAATGTGATTCTGTGAATTTATTTACATTCAATCTGCCACAATTATTAAGCAAATGAGGGCATATGTA
This sequence comes from Oratosquilla oratoria, assembly GCF_046742065.1. NCBI lineage: Eukaryota > Metazoa > Arthropoda > Malacostraca > Stomatopoda > Squillidae > Oratosquilla > Oratosquilla oratoria. Next base: position 83,282,682 of record NC_134780.1, read on the forward strand.
TGAATCAAAATGACCAAGTCCAAGATTATAAATTCCATTATTATATCAATGGCCAACACATCTAATAAATGCCTACACAACAATAAATATGGTAAATCTTTAGTTTCGACCATGGGAGGAATATAGCAATAGAAAATTAAATATTAATTTTGTAAATTAAAATGTATCAACGTAATATGCAATTTTGTGTGCGGAAATGAAAACAAAAATACCTTGCTACAAGCTAAATTTGCTAATGAACGAAGTCGGTAGTATAGGATTGGGACGCCATGTTTGTTATGGTAGATGCCGACGTTGAAGAAATGAAAGGATGATAAATTCGTCTCAGGTAAACTAAACTAAACTAACCTAACCGGTAGATCTTTAGTTTTGACCATGGGAGGAATATAGCAATAGAGAATTAGATATTAGTTTGTATACTCTGCAAGCTGAGTGGTTGAAAAGCCCACCAACGTCTCTCATGATGACGACAACGAGGACGAGCCGGATGACATCCTATTTGCAGGTAATGATTTATTAAACACAGGTTAGGTTAATTTAGTTTAGTTTACCTTAGACGAATTTATCATCCTTTCATTACTTCGATGTCGGCATCTACCATAACAAACATAGCGTACCATTCGTCGTACACGACTTCATTACTTAAGGAATCTGTTTTAGCACCTTTTTTGTTTTTCATTTCTGCACACAAAATTGCATATTACATTGATACATTTTAATTTACAAAATTAATATTTAATTTTATATTGCTATATTCCTCCCATGGTCGAAACTAAAGATTTACCACAAATATCACTATAATCCTAACGATTTCAATGTCTCCGAGACGTTTCCAACTTTATTATGTGTTTTCATTTCCTTAGGCTTAAGTCAGTGTTTAAGAAAATATATGCCTACCCTACTCTTTCTCAATCTAAGACTAAGTTCTTGGAGCATTCAAGGATTGTTATTTGTGTATATACAAAATTAGAATTATTATACTATACAAATCTACAATTTTGGCAAAGTTTCATTCTTCGAATTTTTTTTACCGGTACGAAGAGGTCATATACTTACTTTGCCTTGCAATGAGATCTGCATCTATCACTGGAACTCCCATCTCTCGAATCATTGTACTCACAGTACTCTTCCCAGAGGCTATACCTCCAGTAAGTCCCACTAAAAACATACTTAAGTTTTGTAAATGTAAAACTTGTGTACAACTTTATATTTTTTCTATTGCACTATGCCATCCAAAATTTCTTAACTTTCTCTATGTTGATTGTTTATATTCCGCACTCCACCGTAGAAACACGCTAATAACTTCATGATGGAGAACTAGAAAGTAGTAAATAGTAAATTACCAGTTACTTATAGATGTCAAATAAAACGTGAAAATACAGCAACGCTTTGATTTTATCTTATAAATATTTTCGAGAAATAAGTTTGAGGATATACGTTGTATCGTTTAAGGTTCTTGTCAATGGAATGTCACTGGACCATCGCATCGCAAGACACCATGACCTTATCACATGATCCTACATACATATACCAAGGCTTTTTCCCCCTTCCAAGGGAGGTAGCCAAAAAGGGAAAGGCATAAAAACACTCCCACCCATTTCATCCCTAAATACACTCCACACCCCTCCCACCCTCCCTCTCATCTGAGCACCTCCTGGATGACGGGTCATCCCTGTACCCTGCCCACCGCCCTGGGTCAGAAGCAGTGTCGCAAGACACAGTACATCCACAGCAAGGCCGCTTCATTTAATCGGCGACCCCCCCTCTCCGTCCCCCCTTGCATATAAGGAGAGGACGGGGAGAAATCCCTTCGGGCTGCGTCAAAATTTACTCACACATACTACCCCACCCCCCCGCCCATTCCTCCTCATGCAATCACAACATCATCCATATACAACCATTCTCCACTCACCTCTGTCTTCCGTCCTCAACAGACATTCCCCTCTTCCCCAAAGACCCCTTCACCCCATCCATCCACCTCATCCTAGGACGTCCCCTCATGTTCACTCCCTCCACATCTACCTTCCATACCTCTTTTACTAGTCTTTCTTCACTCATTCTTTCCATGTGTCCAAACCATCCTAATATTCTTTCATCAACCCTATCTCCCAAATCCTTTTTCACCCCTGTTCTCCTCCTCATTTCTCACTCTATCCAGCCTAGTAACCTCCACCATACTTCTCAGACACCTCATCTCAAACACATTCAAACTCCTTCTCTCTTCTTCTCTTGTTCCACATTTCTGCCCCATACAGTGCTGTTGGCACAATCACTCCTTCATACAGTCTCCTCTTCGCATCCATTCCCAAATGTCTATTCCTCATTACACTCTTTAATCCACCAAGGCATTTACTCGCTTCTCTCAATCTACATTCTACCTCCACCTTCACTCCACCTTTTCCTGCTACACTTGCACCCAAGTATCTAAAACTATCCACTTCCTCCAGTCGCTCTCCCTTAATGTTCACTTCCAGTCTACTGCCACTTTCACCCCTTGTACATCTCATCACCTTACTTTTACCCACATTTATCTTTAGCTTTCTTCTATCACATACTCTCCCAAACTCTGCCACCAGCTTCCTCAATCCCTCCTCTGACCCTGCCACAAGCGCAGTGTCGTCCGCAAACAACAGCTGGCTCACCTCCCACTTTTCTCCATTTTCTTTAACCATCTCCAATCCCTGACCCACTACCCTAGCATTCACCTCTCGCACCACCCCATCCATGTATAAGTTGAACAGCCAGGGCGACATAACGCATCCTTGACGAAGTCCCACCTTTACTTCAAACCACTCACTCTCTCCATTTCTAATCCTGACACAAGCTCTACTACTCTCATAAAAACTCTTGACAGCTCCCAAAAGCTTTCCTCCTATCCCATAAATCTGCATAACCTCCCACAGTGCCTTTCTGTCTACCCTATCATAAGCCTTTTCCAGATCCATAAAAGCCCAAAAAACATCCTTCCCCTTTCCTATAGCTTTCTCACATATCTGTCTTACCACAAAGATCTGATCTACACAACCTCTACCTGTCCTAATCCTGATCTGATGATAGCATACGGGAAAAATTACATCATGTCCTATTTGCCATACCAAATATTGAATCTGCTTCTAGATTGAACTGAAGTTTTAAATCTGCTTGGACTATGGTAATGGTGGTGGAGTAATTCGTACATGGGGACACCTACTCTTTCGTTGTGGTCACCAGATAAGATTTTTTTTCTCGAAAGTCCGATGTACTATTTTGGGTTACCAATATAGTTGATATATATATATATAATTGTATATTTTGGGTGCAGATTCTCACTAATACACACTGTGTTAAACACAACAGCATTTTGACACTGATTAACTTTTTTTTATCGAGATTTTCAATTTCTCTAACAGTAGATATCATTTCGGGGGGATGGACAAATACAAACCTTCCATCGTCTTCCATTTTTAATTGACGTTTTGACTTCAGGGAGTCACAGAATAGTACACACGAATTAAGTCACAGTCTTACACAGCTACATAATACACAATTAAAAATTTTGTACACTGGGAACCTATATGTCATGTTTGTGCTCATGCTTTATTGAAGAGTGGAATTTTCAAGGGTTGGGTGTTTTTTTTTTTTAAATTGAAAGCAATTTCTTTATAACCTGTGATGTAGTTTGGATTCCTTACGGCGCCATGTGAGATGCAGATGATGTGGTTTTGGGAAATGATAAGTGTGCACCCTTGGAGTCTGTTGTAAGATTTGTTGGTTGCGACAAACAGGATCTTTTGGTTGTGACAAACAGAATTTTTTTCAGTGTACTTATGCGATGCTTTTGGGACAAAGGGGATTCAAATGGGTAGAGTTAGAATCGTATGGGTACTCATTACGGCAGAGCCTGCTGGGCAGCTGAAGGAAAAGGAGGATAACTGGGCTTGTATAGGGTTTAGTTTTGATGCAAGTCATTGGTATTTTGGTGGGATGGATTTCAGATTGTACTTACAGATTGTATTACTTCCATATAAGTGATTCCTGGTCTTAACATCCCAGATTGTATTGATCCTCGGGATTCTCTGCAGTTGATGCAGAGGACTTTTATTTTTTTGATTAGTATTCTGTGCAGTTTGAGGATGATAAAGGGTGATCTTGGTTACAGTTTATATATTTAGCTGAGGGCTGAACAATGTATACATACACCTATAGTTGGTGATAACATGAACTCTCCACCATCTTCACTGCCCTACATAATATTACCCACAAATCCTCCCAACCCCCTGCATCCTATGTAATCTTACCAGATTCACAATGCACCTTTTCCATCCTCAAATCCCATCAACCACAGGTTCACACAATTTATTCACAAATCATCCAAATCTCCATCCACTTAAAATATGCTTCTGCTATGTGCCATCTCATGTTGGTATCCCTGGCAACAAATAAGCTGACAAGGCAACTCAAGATGTGGAATCCACTCATTTTGATGCCTCCACTCAAGTACTAGTCACAGACTATTATTCATTTTCCCATCAGCAATGCTAAACATGTGGCTGTTCTGTCTTACCTAATATTTCACAGCCTTCTTTTCATCCCTGTTCTCTGTCTTACCTTCAAATAACTTGCTATATCCATTCTCATGATTACCACATTTTTCCAGTATCTCATCATTAAGACATTTGATCTTCTTTCTGCATCCTTTTTATTCTAAGTCTCTGGTATATACAGAGCTGTTGGCACAATCACTCCTTTGCAGTCAATCCCAAATACTTGGTTTGATGGCACAATGGTATCATTCAATTCCTGCCCAGGGACAAAATAATTTTAATATTGTTGCACTATGGGCCAGCACTCCAACTCCTGTGGGTAATGAGTTGAATGTACATATGTGTGCGAGATCACAGCATAGAGTGGGCATATATGTGCTCTGAGCTCTCATTCGAGGGTGTTAGCTGTCAATCATACTGTCAGTCTCATTTACTACCTCACACTTAGCACCGACTTCCCCAGTGGAAGTCAATCCCAGGAAGGCACCACGAGATGAGGTAGCTGTTAGTCTTCCTCCAAGAAAGTAGATCTGAAAGAAGACCTTGCCTTTCCAGACTCCAAAAGGTGTGGAAGTACTTCTTCCAGGAAGTGAGTCTAGAGGAAAGTTTAGTTCCTATGTCCATTGTTACCCATCCTTTTCTATCTAGTGGTACCTGTTAACATTTACCATTTATTGTGTGAGCTTTGTGAGCAATGTACAAACAGGGTGGTCATTTTTGAAGCCTAACTGGTTGGGAGTAGATAGTTTGTGTTACTGGATTTTTTTAAATTATTATTTCTTCCATAAAATAAAAACTAGTTCCGATTTCAAAGTGGTTTCAGTGTCATAAAACTATCCATCTCTTAACCACTTCAGTATGAATCAAATTCTTGCGTGCAGCACTAGCTGCCATATGAATGATGTATCACACTACTCACATTATAGAATATAAAGTCACAGCTGTATTACTCATCCTCTTCTACTCAGAGTAATAATAAGCACAGAAAATGTGATCAATCCAGTTCACAGAATCCAGGAATAACTCATGTACTACAAAAAGAGAACGGTATTGTGCAATCTATGTATGGAAAATAATTGAAGGAAAGGTACCTAACCCAGCACCTCATTCACTGCAGCCTTACAGCACTGAATGTGCAGGGAGGAAAATAACAAGAAAAACAATACCAACCAGAGCTCTGGAAAGGATCAAGACCCTGCTAGTGAATAGCCTGAGCCATGAGGGTCCAAAGATCTTTAATGCTCTCTCGAGAGATATGAGATATCACCAGCTGTACAGTGGACAGACTGAAGACTGGACTGGATAAATTCCTATCATTAGTACCAGATGAACCACCTGTTCCCAGCTACACTGCTGGATGCCGGTCGACAAACACCATACCAGACCAGGTGACCTTAAAGAAATTGGACACCAGGAATGGTAACAGTGGCGGATCACCGTGGCTGTGAAGAGGTCTTCTAGACATATCCAAGTAAGTAAATCAAGATGCTGACATCGGCATCCTTGTGTATCCACTCACTCCTCATGACACCTAGGTGTCATCATACTGAAGTGGTTAAATAGCAAATTTTGCTCCAAGCAAATGTGAGCAAGAAGTTAATTTAACCTTACAAAATTGCACTTGTGTTATTATGTAGTGTTCTAAACACTAAAATTCACAAGGTATTGCTTAGGCAATACCTTGTCACTGGATTTTTTTCCCATTATTTCTTCCATATAAAAACCAGTTCCAATAATATTAAAATATTCATTTCTTAAACAGCAAATTTTGACCCAAGCAAATGTGAAGAGACCAATCTAATTTTACAAAACTGTAATATGCTGATAGTATGTAATATGTTCTCAATACTAAACTTTCAAAGGTATTGCTTAGATTTTATACAAGATTCTCTCTTTTTTCACTTTGACAAATATGAAGCAGACCTCAATTCTAAAAAAAAAATCATAATTTCCAATTAATCTTGTTAATGTAATATAATGTAGATTGAGAGAAGTGAGTAAATGCCTTGGTGGATTAAAAAGTGTAATGAGGAATAGACATTTGGGAATGGATGCTAAGAGGAGATTACATGAAGGAGTGATTGTCTCAACAGCACTGTATGGGGCAGAAACATGGAACATAAGAGAGGAAGAGAGGAGTTTGAATGTGTTCGAGATGAGGTGTCTGAGAAGTATGATAGGGATTACTAGGCTAGATAGAGTGAGAAATGAGGTGAGGAGGAGAAAAGGGGTGGTAAGGGAGTTGGGAGATAGAGTGGATGAAAGAGTATTGGGATGGTTTGGACACATGGAAAGAATGAATGAAGAAAGACTAGTAAAAGAGGTATGGCAGGCAGATGTGGACGAGTGAACATGAGGGGGCGACCTAGGATGAGATGGATGGATGGGATGAAAGGGGCTTTGGGAAAGAGGGGAATGTCTGTTGAGGAAGGATGAGAGAGGATAGAAGACAGGGGTGAATGGAGAATTGTTGTATATGGATGATGTTGTGATGCATGAGGTGGAATGGGTGGGGGGATGGGTGGTGAGGTAGTATGTGTGAGAAAAATTTGATGCAGCCTGAAGGGATTTCTCCGTCCTCTCCTTTTCTGCATGAAGGGACGGAGAGGGGGGGGGTCGCCGATTTAATGAAGCAGCCTTGCTGTGGATGTGCTGTGTCTTGCAACACTGCCTCTGACCCAGGGTAGTGGACAAGATGCAGGGATGACCCGTCATCCAGGAGGTGCCAAGATAAGAGGGAGGGTGGAGGGAAGTGGAGTGTATTAGGGACAGAATGGGTGGGAATGGGTTTTATGCCTTTTTCTTTTTGGCTACCTCCCTTGTAAGGGAGAAAAAGCCTTTGGTATATGTATGTATGTAACATACAATCCACTGGCTTGATTTTCTTGTAGAAGACCCATAACCCCAGGTAACTGGCCCCAGCCACCAGTTCAACCCATAAACCACAAATTGAAGACATTTTGTGAAGTTCTTTGGAGTAAATGTAGGTAGTGTAATGTAAAGTCCCCAATGTCTTATGTGTTTTGGTTCCACACAAGTCACTGTCAATTACTAGGCCAATTCTCTGTTGGTAGTGTTAGTATGAGGTGGCGACCTGAACAGGAGCATACCAGTGTAATTCTTGCTAGGTCTTTGAAGCAATTTCCTTGTAGAACTGATTTCTAGATGCTGAAGAAATACAGAATTTGCTCAAGCATGCCTACCACATACAGATTTTTTTATGAGAATATATTCAATGAGTTTGTTAATCTAATAATGTTTCTTGTCTGATATCATCTTCAAATACTTTGACATGAAGTGCGAGAAATATGATGTAACAATGGTGAGAAATGTGGAGTTAAGACAAAGAATATGGATGGGAGGAAAGCTGTTCAATAGAGTGATTATAATGATGACATTACCTCAGTTTTCTGGCTGAGCAGTCTTGTCTCCCTGAGGAATGCCATGGATAGAACAGGTTGTTGTTGTTGTTGTTGTCGTTCCCTAGACTGTCTGTCCGAGCAGTCCCGTCTCCCCAAGGAATGCCATAGCCGAAACTGGGTTTTCCCACAAATCCTTTATAGAGCGTATGTTGTGTTGTTTGCGTGCATGATTGTGTATAATGCAGTCTTCCATTATGTGTTGTATGGTATGGGGTGAAGTGTTACATCCTGGGCAGCTGTTCACAACGCGGTCATCCAGCCTCTTCTGGTAGCTTAGAAGTGCTGGGTGGTGACCGCACCGCAGTCTGGCCAGGTGGACTCTGTCCTTTCGTGGGAGAGAGGATTCAGAAGGGTGGATATCAGGGGGTCTGGCATGCAGCAGTGTGTTGTCTTTCATTGTGTTAATGGAGCGGTGAGTGATATGATTATGAATATGTTTCCGGAGGCTGGTATTTGGTGGTTGTGGAGGAAGAGAAGAGAGTATCTGTGCATGATAAAGGTCTTTGGGTGTTGTTTTAATGTTTCTTGGTGTGTGTGGGTGTTCTGCTATGTAGTGTAGCGGGTGTAATGTGTTTGTGGTGGCTGCGGCAAGTGTTTGTGTGCCTCTCATGTCGAGGTGGTCCTTGACTTTGAGGACTTTTCTTTCATGGTGTAAATGGTCTGTAGGTGTTGTATTTGTGCAGCCTGTAATTGTTTTTAGGGCTTTGTTTTGTATGATTTGAAGGGTGTTGTGGTGTGTCTCACTGAGATTAGGAGCCCATGCAGGACTCGCATAATTCAACACTGAGTGTATGCATTGTTTGTATATTGTTATATTAGTTTCTTTGTTTTGTCCAAATGTTGTTCCAGTGATTGACTTAAGTGCATTAAGTCTGGGTGTGCATTTGTTTTTTATGTTTGTGATGTGTTGTTTGAAAGACATGGATGTATTGTATGTTACACCAAGAATTTTCAGTGTGTTTGTGTGTGGTATTAGAGTGTTGTTGATGTAGAGATGAGGTATGTATTTGTGTTCTTTTGTCCAGTTGGTGAGAAGTGTTGCTGTAGATTTGGTTGGAGCTATTTTGAGTCTGTTTGTGATGAACCATGTGTTGAGTGTATCAAGGTATGGCTGGATTATTTCTGCAGCTTTGTCTGTGTTGCAATGTGTGCATGTGATTGTTATGTCGTCTGCGTAGCAAGAGATTTGTATTTCTGAGGTGTCTGGTGTGGGTAAGTCATGCATGTATAGATTAAATGCCATGGATAGAACAGGTAGAACAAGGTGCTGAGGTGGTCTGAGCATAGAGAAAGAATGAACAAGTTATGACCGTTATGACCATCAGAACATAGATAACAGAAAAGAATGGAGTGAGCTTGAGAGAATGACCATGAATGAGATGGATGTATGAGATGAATAGAGCTTATAATGCAAGTGGAGTGTCTTTTGAGCAGGGAGGAGATTGTTATGATGGACTGTAGTTAAATAGCATTTAAATCCTAGAGGACATCTCATACTGTCATTGTACATTATACTTTATGCATTCCTTCAATCCACTGGCATACTTCCCTCCTTAAGCAAACAATAAACAATCTCATACATCAATCCACTACATCTGCTCCTCCCTTGATAATTAGAAAGTTCACGTGACAGCAAGTTTTCGATGTTTTTATTTTGTATTTTCTTTTTTCCTAGAGCCCTACCATTCTTCCATCATATATACTGATTTATATAATTCCCATGCAACAGAACAATCAAAATACAATTTAGTGATGGATATATCACCTTTAATACAAAACCTCAAAATAATACATATAACAATTTGTCTGCAATATATTATATACCTTGCACCTTCAGTTTCCATACCCCACATGTAAAATTCTTTATCTCTTCTGGATATCACAACCTTTACATAGCTTCACCTCAACATCATGACAAATGCAGGGTACTTCAGGTTCCTAGTTGTCCTTAGCCTAAGGAGCATTTTCTTCTTTTTTTTGGTACAATATCTTAGTTCAGGATGAAGTATATTCCACAAATATCATTGTAGCTACCAGACTTGACTGAATAGAGAATAAGTAATTATTTTAGATGCATTCAGGCATGACCACATTTTTACAAGGGTATACAGCCTCAATTTTATAAAACAAATATATAAATACAAACAGAATTCCTGTAGGTGGTAATATATAAGGAAATATATGCCCAAGCCATTTGGGAATTCAAGTATGACTGATTTGAACTAAAAATAAAATAAGACTGGATATTAGAAAATTAGATTACATAAACAATTAGAAAAATAGTAGGAATGCATTTTATGTTTTTGTCCTAAATTTCATTCTTTTTTAAATGAGTGGCACATGGTTTGTGTATAACTATTACAGATTATGGTCAACAGGAATCAATGATGGAGCTTTAAATTATTGGTTCGACAGTGAATCATTACACTGCTATCATTTTTAAAACTGATCAACACCCTCGCCTACATCTGGAGACAGCCTCAAGAGGCTAATTTTCATTTTCTGGATCAAGCCTTAGATCTCTAAACTGGTAATAAAATGTCCTGTATCAATATAACACATATCACAGTCCATTTTTTCCCCCCCCATAGATCTCTAGGAGGACCTAAAGACCATTGCCAGTAAATGTGGAGCTGTAATCCCAGCCAGTTGAACTCAATGTAATCATTATTATCACGGTTAACAATTTTTCTTCATCCTCCATACATCTTTTCTTAGATTTTTTCCTATTATGCATGACTTACCTCCATATAACAGAAAATGCTGTTGAATAGGCACGAAACTCAAAAGTACACTGAAACTCCACTGATATCCTAAATAACTATAGTACAGTCCATTTTGCTATACAGAATAATACAACTAATCACAAGTTAATGCATATTCTCACAATCTAAAATTATCCTCCAGTTTTAACACTATTACTAGAATTTGGGACTAATGATGGGTGACTGCAAGTGGTGATTTGGCAAGACAGACGTCTGAATGAATCATCTCCCCACCTTTGAAACCTGTCAATATATTTACTTGCATTCGGGACACTTAGTGTCTACACCAAGCACAAGATCTATATAAATCAATTTTAACTACATTTCCTCCATTTTTGCACCAATGGAAAGCTGACAACTAGTAACTAGTCCTTCCTCCTGTTACTATAACAGAGAAAACAGTTCAATTTACCTTCCTAAAGAGATATATGAAAGAACCTGTGATATGTCAGTTGTTGTGGGGCTGCAAATTCCCAGTCAGTTAAATTCAAGGCAACAATTATCATCATAACTAGTATATCAATTTCACCACATCTGTTAAAGAAAAGGTAAGGCACATGTAATGATATATAATTAAAATAAAAATAGACCAAAATTAGGATGACTTTTTAAGACTCTTCTAAGGAAAGGTATACAAACTTATTATACACACAGGAACCAAGATAGGAGGAAGTGGGGTGAATGGGAATGGAGTATGTGTGGATGGAATGGGTGGGAGTGGATTTTATGCCTTTGTTTTTTGGCTACCTCCCTTGTTAGGAGGAAAGAGCCTTTGGTATATGTATGTACCACATAAGAAAATTATGAGCAAGATGAACCAATCAGGTATCAAATAATAATTGTTGCCTTAACTTTCACGGACTGGAAACAGTCCTCAGGTCCCCACATAGATCTCTCTAAGAAGAAACTGTAGTGTTGTTTGTGTTAGTGTAGGACAGTTTCTATGTCATTGGTTTAGGTATGAAAGAGAGCAATAACCACTTCTTCTTAGCTTTCCTTGCGTAATAAAGTGAAGAAAATACAACTGAAATTGATGGAAAGATCTTAGCCCCAGTCTGGAGTGTGTGTGATCTTGGTCCCTTGAGAATGTATCTCCAGAGGAGGGATAGGGTGTTGACAGGTTTTGAAGATTGTGGGGGTGGGGTAGATGATGATTCTCTTTAACATCAATCTTGAAGGACAACCCCTTGCAGGTACACCGTCCCACCAGCTACTGAATTAGTGATACTATGCATTAGTTAATGATTAACTAGAGAATATATAGACATCTGTTATAGTAAAATGTCTTTGAGTACCACTCTTGCGAGACATGCTATCAGTGAAACATCTTGTGTACAATATAATTACTACCCAAATATATATACATATTTTTCTTTTAACTAAATACCATCCTGAAGTGTAGAATCTGTGAGTTTAACTTTCTCTCCAGGTTTAAAAGCAGGCATACCCAAATAAGGACATGATGCACAACGGAATGCATCTCCAAGGTAACAGCTCCCACAGGAGGATTTGAAGTCTTTAGTTGCCGCTGCTGCTTTACCTGCGGCCTCTTCATCTAACTCTTCCTTGAGACCACAAACACAATTTTTACATGCTTTTCTTTTACCAGTGGTTCCGCACACTCTGAGAGACAGTGGATCTGGTTTTGCTTTGTCTTCTTCAGTTAGGAGGTCATCTGGAGATGCAAGGTCAATATCATCATCATCAAGATCAATTTTCCAAGTATTGGCCTGAGGTTTTGGCTTCCCAAAGCTAAGTTTCATTGATGATCCCACTTCAAAACTAGGCTTGGCACAAGAAACTTCATAGACTTTACTATTGGTCTGGGCTTTCTGATCATCTGAAAGCTGCACTTCATGAGGTTCTGATATTTGTGAGAAACCTGCCAACCTTAGCAATGATCGCTCATCCCCCTTTGCACGTACCACCAATTTGCTACCAGGTTTAAGCACACGTAGTAGTTCTGCTAAGAGTTCTGTGGTATAGATCATTTCAAATGGTGGCATAACACCAGAGAGAACAATGTCGAAGGAACTTCCAGCATGACTTGATGTTTTAAGCATGTCGCAGTTTTCAACAGCCACTTTTCCTTGCTTTCCAACCTCATTCTGTATTTCAATTGAGACAAAAATAGAAGAGAAAGATGATTTTAGTAAGACTATTTCTGCATAAATATATCATATTCTAATTTCTAAAGTCCTTAACCTGTTTCTTATATATTTTTACTAATCCAGAGACTTATTGCATATTTTTATATTAAGTCAGACTTACATATAACTGTAGTTAAAAACTACCTATGCAGTATACATGTTAAAACGGTTCAATGCAAAAGGATACACACAAGAGAAAAGAGGTACATACAGTGAGACCTCTCATTAACAGACATTAATTAGCTGTGTCTGCGGTGTTTTCGCTCTGTTTTCGGTGTTTTGGAGTGGTTTTTGGGTGGCATAGTGATTGCATGCACTAAACAACAGCACTAAAAACACCGAAAACACAGCTAATTAACGTCTGTTAATGAGGTCTCACTGTATATCCAAATATTTGTAATCACTGCTACATGTGCTACTTTTCTACTGGAAATGGTTACAAACCTTTAAACTGCTAACTAAACTCTGGAACTCTTCATGGTTTACAGGAGTTTTCCATAACAGTAGTACGTTCATACCATTACTAACACCAAACATCTTGTTTGTAACTGTAAAAGATAAGATACCATAAGTATAAATGCTATGACATACCCTCAGATGAATGGGTCCATATTGAACCAAAATACCCAAATCCTTGGACTTCAAACTATAACTTCAATGAACACCAGCACCGACATTTGCAGGTTCCACATTTGTAGTTGTTCATTCATGAGTCAGTGCTATGTCCCTGAAGTTGTGCCATATATTAGCAGGTTCTTCTGCCATGTCAGTTTGTTCACACGCACAGCAACAGTCTATTTCCTGTCACCCGTATCCCCTTGTCCACCATTCCATGCTCATTTCCTACACTTCTTGCCCTGCCTCAATTCTTCTGCCTACCAACATCAGTGTCTCCACTCTCACTAAGCTCTTTCTCACTTCAATTTTCTTATATTTTTCAGTGCTTTTGCTCCTGTTTTTTCTTGTGGCTGTTTAGAGGTGCTGAAACAGATTTAGGTACTTTCTGGAGGCCCCAAGATAAGAGGGAGGGAAGAGGGTGGAGGGGAGTGGAGTGTGATAGGGATAGAATGGGGGGGGGGGAGTGGTTTTTATGCCTTTGTTTTTTGGCTACCTCCCTTATAAGGGAAAAAAAGAGCCTTTGGTATGTGTATGTATTTCTTTGTATATGACACAGGTCTTAGAGGCTTGGAAACTATTTGTGGATATTCCACATTTGCAGGGGTCTGTGTCCTTTAACACTTAAGAAATCAATAACAAAAAATATTTCTAAATGCAAATATACTACCGAACGAAAGTGCGAGCATAGCATCAAGATGTGACGTTGTCATCTGTCCGATCCAGTTAATGTCAGTCAGTTGATGGCTTTCACATTGTGCACTGGTTGTTATCCAACTCCAGATGATGTTAATAAGCACTGTTACAAAGACAATAGTGCTTCCTTGAAGCTATGCAACAGCTCTATCCCCCGCAGTCCGATTGAGTACTTATTCAGGCCATCAGCATCCGTGACAATGACAATGACCCAGATATTAAGAATTACAGACGCTCCTCAACTTACATTCCGAACGGCCGAACGTAAAGTGAAAATGAACGTAAGTTGTTACTGTACGTTCCAGTAATGTATGACCGTTCATACTGTACTATACATCCATAAATTCTATTACCGTATCTTATAAAACACCCCTAAATCATTAATTATAAACATAACATTGTAAAATAATAACATTAATTTCAAATAAATTAAATTCAAGCAACATAAAGTGAGATGGTGGAGGAGAAGGAGGAGGAGGAGGCAAGGCACATTCAGTCTGTCGTTTGTGCCATGTAAACAATGGACGCAGCGTCATGCGTAAGTATAGTTTGAACGTCTCGTACTACGGAGAGCGCGCTAAACTCAAAAATTCACTCCATTTTTTTTACAGTCAGTTCAAACGTAAAATCGAAAAAACGTAAAACGAATGAACGTAAGTAGAGGAGCGTCTGTACAAGTATTGCATTACTAAATACAGCTTAGGTTAGGTTAGAAGAGACAAATTTATCCTTTCTTTTCTTCGACCTCGGCATCCATAACGATGATGACGACCCAGATGACCTTTAGAATTACAGGTACTGCATTACTAAATACAGCTTAGGTTATGTAGGTTAGGTTAGAATAGACGAATTTATCATCCTTTCATGTCTTCAACCTTGGTATCTATCAGAACAAACATGGCGTATCATTCACCTGCCATGGCTTCATTCATTAGTAAATCAGTTTTAGGAACTTTTTTTATGAATTTCCACCAAGAAAAACCCATTGCATTGATGTATTATAATTTACAAAATTAATTACTTATTTTCTATTGCTATATTGCATATGTGTGCAATTCTAAAAATTTTCCCTTTTTTGCCAAAAAGTATAGATGCAAGATATGATGTGTTCATCCTCCTGAAGGTAAATTTCTAGAACCATGCAAGCACAGATATCTAACATGAAACCTATGTTGTTCAATAGCTCCTAATTTAACCTAACTATTCCATAGAAAAAAATAGATCTTTCAAATGCCAAAAAGGAAAAAGTGAAAAATGTGTTTGCATGATAATCATAATGGATTGAAAGCTTTCTGAAATGAAATGTAGTGTAATAATTGTCTGATGGAGGAGGTGCAGGAGTAGGAGGTTTACAAGGGGCTGAAATGTATGGTATAGGAAAGGTACCAGAACCATTTTTGGTCACGAGATAGCCATGAATTACAAAATGATTGATTTATGAAATTTTTGGCTTGAAGGCCAAGTGCCGGAATTACAAAATTAAACAAATATACAAGGTTAAGGTAATACCGAAATTAAGTAAGAAAAAGTGTGTCCAATGACGTAACACTTATTTTCATTCACCAATCCAATACTAGCACAATATATTAGAACTAAAAACATCAGTTGCACACCCATGCCCATGATACAACCGTCCTATTGCAACACTATACGCTATATACGCACGAGTACTACTCGTTGGTTCCAAGTCTAATGTAAACAGCACCTAATAATAGATACTGAATACAACACGCAATCATTTAGAGACTGTTTCGTCATAAATAATTTGTGAATTACGTCAAGTTCTACCTTTTCTATAATTCACTACTTACAACTGCTGTAACCCTATGAATAACCCAATTTACTGTAAACTCTCGCTATTGTTGCGGCTCGGATCCAAATTTTATATTATATTTAACCACCACACCTTTTTCCAGAAGACGAATCACGATTTAACTACAATTCTACGATCTCACGAGAAACTGTATAAAAATTCGAAAGTCTAGAAGCTCTGACTTGGGCTTAAATTGTGCCGATAGATAAAAGATAAGATAATATATAGATTGCATTTTTATATAATAATAAGTTACGTATGTTACACCAAATAAATTTTTCTGTGTAGAATAGAAATATCATGGGCAACGATTGCGCAAAACTGTACAAAAATGGCAAGGACGTCACACTACTTAAAACGAATGCAATCGAGGACACTAAAACGTAAACAGAACGAATTTAGCGGGTCTTTTAAATATAATTTTGGATACGTGACTCACAGGTAAATGTTGATTGCAACTTTCTTCTTCAACATTATTTTGGGAGAAGATCTTATTTGTTTACTATATATTTAGTTATTTTATATATCATGACTAACAAATCAATAATAATTCTAAAGACATCCTGTAAATAAATATGAAATTGAAGACAAAATTTAAGACAAAAATAGATTAGTGATACAGGTATAGTTTACGGACATAAAAACAACAACAACAGTAATAATAATAACGATAACAACAACAACAACAAAGCAATAGTAGATTTTAAAATGTTGCTCAGTACACGCTGTATATGAACATTTGTTTCGGAGCACACACAGGAATGTTGGATGGTCTGGTCGGTAGGGCTGAAATTAAAAACCTTACAGTATTTTAACGTTTACAAATATGTGGACACCATACCAGTATGGTTCTTTTGTACACAAAGAAAAGTATCATAAGGTGTTTCAGTAGTTTGCCACGATTACAAATATTTTAGTTATCCCTATATATTTTTGTTTTCTTTCACTAATCCATGTTGTAATTAGTTTCAAAGAAAAAGATCGTCTGGTCACCCTTGATAGAGTAAGATATCAAGAAAACAAGAAGAATCCTTGAGGAGCCGTCCATATAAAGACTAGAGCTCCGCAACTACATTTACTAATGTGTATATCTTCAGGGATAGGACAAAGAAGGAGAGGGAAGGGAGGGAAAACTGGTATCTGAAATAGTGGAAATAAGTAAAGACGAGAGGGAAGAGGGAAAATGGACTGTTGACTGAGAAAAAAGATGATTCGGGTGGCAAAGGAATATCGTGCATTGACTCCCTGTTGTTAAAGGAAAAAATAAATAAAATAAATGATATAAAATAATATGGTCTTCAATGAAGAAAAAAATGAAATACTGCGACATGGCCAACACCAAGAAATAAAAACTGAAACAAAACTACTCACAGAAGGAGGCCATGAAATTAGCGCATCACAGACCGCTAAATGCTTGGGGGTACATCTGGGAGAAGACTGCACCTTTCACCACCACATAGCCGAAACTGTGAGAAGAGCAAGAGGGATGGCAGGCTGGGTACTCAGAACCTTCTATACCAGTGAACCCAAAATGATGTCGACCCTTTGGAACACCATGATACAGCCACTCTTAGACTACTGTAGCCAACTGTGGTCCTCCAACAAAAGAGGTGAAATCCAGCAGTTAAAGCCTGTCCAATGCTCTTACACCAGGAAAATCAGAGGAATGAGGGATTTAAGCTACTGGGAACGTCTCAAATAGTTGGGGCTCTACTCTCAACAACGAGGAAGAGAACGGTATCGTGCAATCTACGTATGGAAAATAATTGAAGGACAGGTACCTAACCCAGCACCCCATTCCCTGCAGCCTTACAGCACTGAACGATCAGGGCGGAAGTAACAAGAAAAACAATACCAACCAGAGCTCCTGAAAGGTTATAAAAGATATCATCGGCTGTACAGTGGACAGACTGAAGGCTGGACTGGATAAATTCTTATTATCAGTACAAGACGAACCACCTGTACCAGGCTACACTGCTGGATGGCGGTCAATTAACACCATACCACACCAGGTGGCCTTAAAGAAATTGGACACCAGGAATGGTAACAGTGGCGGACCACTGTGGCACTGAAGAGGTCTTCTAGACATATCCAACTAAATCCAAATAAGCAAGTAACCGGTAATTCTCCGGAAACCCAACACCGAACATACAATTGTATAAATACTAACATAGACGGACTAGCCAACAAGACTGCATAATTACAAGTTTTATCAGATTAAATTAGATTAGATTAGCTTTATTTCAGTATAAGATTATTTTAAAAGCAACACAAATAAATACGAATACACAAATGAAATAATGAACAAATATAAAACATATAGACTGAGTCACAGGTAAGAATATCATAATATGTAATTCCAGGATTTTTCCTATACACGGTACATTGTTATAGTTCGTAATGAGACGTAAGTGAATTAGAAAATACAGGAGTCTTAGTCTGAGTTTATTCCTGACTAGTTTCGCAGGTATGCTTTTTCAAGGAATGGAAAAGTATACCTGCGAAACTAGTCAGGGATAAGGCTACGAGGACGCCTCTGTACAAGGTTCTTCCTGTTGAACAGAAACAACTTCAGATGCCACTCCATGAAGTTGATAAACCCTGACCACTAGATAAACACAATGAAGGGGAACTGGCTTGCCCTTAGGTTCATCGACCTTTGGAATTCATTCCAGAGTGCATAGTAGCCGCTCCATCAATATCCACATTTAATACTTGGGAATAGAAATTATCTAAGCAGACTTGGAATATCCAACTTGAAACCAGATGAGACTACTATGGAAATAAAAAGTGTGGTCAAGGTTTAGGAGTGTTACTTGACATATCACGATCAAATCAAAAATGTAGTAAGAGCAACAGGATATCATTTATGGAACACTGTTTTTATAAGGAAATATTTAGATCTGAAAACAACATCAATGTTTGTCTATAACAATGTGATTGCAAAGCAAGACTATTGCAACTCACTTTATTATGGTCTACCAAACTATCTTTTGAAGAGGTTGCAAGATGTTATGAATAGGACTACAAGATTTAAAGGTGTGTCTTGGCGAGGAAGAATCACACCGGCATTAACTGGACTCCACTGGTTACCAATAAAAACAAGCATTGTTCATAAGATGTGTGTCTTGACTTACCAAACCTTAAAGTTTGAGGAACCAGAATACATGAGATCTATCACGAAGGTTCAGACTAGGGACCTCTATGATACTTAGGTATTGTCTACACCCGCATCTTTTTGAGGAGCCAAGGAACAACTTGGAAGTTGGTTTCAGAGCTTATGCAAGGTGTGCACCGAGGCTGTATAACAGGCTGCCTGATGGCATAAAGAGTAGTGACAGTAAAACTATGTTTAAAAAGAAACTGGAGACGCAATCCAACGAGTGTTGTTACTTTTATTTTGTATGCTACAGCTATGTAAATACGCACACACACACACACACACACACACACACACACACACACACACACACACACACACACACACACACACACACACACACACACACACACACACACACACACACACACACACACACACACACACACACACACACACACACACACACACACACACACACACACACACACACACACACACACACACACACACACACACACACACACACACACACACACACACACACACACACACACACACATATATATACATATATACATACATATATATATACATATATATATATACATGTATATATATATATACACATACACATACACACACACTCACAGACATGGCGGTATGATAATCATATTTAGATCAGAGAAAGGTGTAGAAAAATGGACAGAGAGGATCTACTAGCATAGCATGTAATATCACTAAAAGGTCATAGCAAATTCTTGAAAAAAAATGTTTGGAAGATGTTAGGAATTATATCTTTTCACACAGATACATAGAATTATGGAACAAGCTGGATGAAATTATAATCCAGGCTAACAATGTAAAAGAATATAAGGCAAAGCTTGATAAGTGGAGTCAACGAGACGGTACCTCACGAGCATAGCTCCATCTCTGTATATTACAACGGTGTAAATACAACTAAATAAACACACACACACACACACACACACACACACAC
>NC_134780.1:83310265-83315265 GCF_046742065.1 Oratosquilla oratoria
ATATATATATATATATATATATATATATATATATACATTTATTAACCACAATTCACTTTAATTCTAAGCCATCAACATCGAGAAATTCGAGGAGGCATACATACATACATACATACATACATACATACATACATACATACATACATACATACATACATATATACATACATACATACATACATATATACATACATACATACATACATACATATATATATATATATATATATATATATATTATATATATATGTATATATATATGTATATATATGTATATATGTATATGTATATATATATATATTAATTTTTTGTATATTTCTATATTCAATATTATTTCTACTAATTTACTTAATTCTCTATTCATTTATTCACTACTTTATTAATTTCTTTATCTATTCATCTTTTTACCTAGTTCATGTATTTACTTAATCATACATGTATTTTCTAACACACTTTGTTTTTTTACATAATTTATTTGTCATTATATTAACCAGTCTACCAATTCACTCATAAATCTATACTTATAAATACTTATATATTTTCTATTTCTCATTCAGCCTTTTATAGACCAAAAGGTCGCCTGTCGCTCTACTTTCCCAATGCGAAGCATTTAATGTCACTGTAAATTGGGGAAAGGAGTAGTTCTAGGGGAGGGAGGGTGGAAATAGGAGGAAAAGAGAAAGAAAGAGGTTCCACGAACTGAGAGAGATAGGGAATAAACTACCGAGGGATAAAGAGGAGAGAAGAGAGAGATAGAGTAAGAGAGCGAGGGAGAGAGAGAGAGAGAGAGAGAGAGAGAGAGAGAGAGAGAGAGAGAGAGAGAGAGAGAGAGAGAGAGAGAGAGAGAGAGAGAGAGAGAGAGAGAGAGAGAGAGAGCTAGAGAGAGAGAGAGAGAGAGAGAGAGAGAGAGAGAGAGAGAGAGAGAGAGAGAGAGAGAGAGAGAGAGAGAGAGAGAGAGAGAGAGAGAGAGAGAGAAGGTAGAATGAAGGATGGTAGAAGTACATTGGGACCCCATTTTGGGGGGATGGGAAGAGGGAGTGGGGGGTGGGAGTGAGAGGAGGAGTAGTCCTGACCCATAACACTCAACCCGAGACTGGGTTAGGCTGAGGCCCACCAGTCAATACCAGAAAGTTCCTGCCTTCGTTGCCTTGGCGATGTCGTCAGCGTTCTCAGTTACCCCAAGAATCCCGGCCTTCGCTACTTCGTAAGCTTCAAGAGAAAGGGCAGGAAGGGGAGAAGGGGGGGAAAGAGGAGTGGGCTGCATATACAGACCCTCGAGTAATTCACCTTCACCAGCTGTTTGCGTGAACTTGATTTCTTAATTTTCGAAAAAGGGGTTTCACAAGTTGATGTTTGTCTTCTTTCGGAGAGGATGGCTTCAGGCATCTGGGCGATGAGTTGGTTCTGACGGATTCTGACTGTTTCTGACGGATTCTGACTGATTCTGACGGATTCTGACTGATTCTGACGGATTCTGGCTCTAGCTTGATGGGTTCTCGAGATGTCTGTAAATGTCGGGGTTTAACCTTGCATCTCTATTGTGTGTGAGAAGGAAAAGTAACGGGATTGTGTTTCTCAACGTCGTCTTCAGTAGCCCTCTTCAGGGAAAACACATTTGATAAATACATAAACAAAAATAAATGTAAAGATAAATGTATAATGAATATATACATATAAGTAATAAACAAACAGAAGAGAAAAATAGATACATAAGTGATAAATGATAAAACGAATGAACAGACAGATAGATAGATAAAAAAATAAATAAATAGATAAAACAAATAAAGACACTGCAATTGATACCTTAAAAGAAAGTGATTTAATGACGCAGAGAAAAACACTTGAATGGCATTTTTGTTTTATCTAATTCTTTAAACGTTCTTTTCAAACTCAGTCCCATCATTCTAGAAAGATAAATGTGAAACATCTGATTTCTAGATTTTCTATCATAACTACTCGAGTCCGGTTTTAAACCTGTTTGAATGAATTGATCAAACTGAACCCCGGAAGTATTTGAGCACTCCAGGCCTTGAGCAGAGGATTCGTGAAGTTTTTGCCTAGGATTGGCATGCTACACGAAAACAAACCATCAATTTCGAATGTTTGTAGAAGCCCCGCCATCAATTTTCTAATTGGGCCCAGCAATTAGTAGCATTGGCATTGTATCTACTGTAATTAGGGGAGAGAAAACGTAACTATCCCGTTTTCTTCGACAAACAACATCGTATCACATGATCAACACAGTGAAATCAACGTAGAAGTAATAAGACAAGCAAAAGAAATATCTCAAAGGGCAAGGGAACGACGCAGGAGAAGAAAATTCGAACTTTATTGGATTAACTATTGAAAAAGAGGATAGCCATGGCTCCTGATGATGTGACGTCCAACTGGCTGAGAACATTAGCGACCAATGTACACAGAAAACGATTCACAGATGCCGTTGCCTTGAGGTATGGATGGCCTACCTAACATTGCTCCTGCAGTGCACAGTTCGATCCAAATCACGCGATAATATGCAGGTACGGTGGATTTATTAACATGAGACATGACAAGGTAAGAGATCTTACGGCTCAAACGCTTTGTGGGATTTGCTGGAATGTAATATTCGAACCAGAGCTATTCCTCCTAGGAGGGGAAGATTTTAAGAATCATATTACCAACACATCAGACGAACCGCGATAGGACGTCAGCGCAAGAGGTTTCTGGGTACAGGGACATTTGACTCTTTTGTATATATATATGTATATATACATATATATATATATATATATATATATATATATATGTATACATATATACCTATATATATACTTTACATATATACATACACACACACACACACACACACACACACACACACACACACGCACACACACACACACACACACACACACACACACACACACACACACACACACACACACACACACACACACACACACACACACACACACACACACGATACGACTCGGTGGCGCGGTTGGTAGAGCGTTGGATTGGGAAGTACGGTGGTGCTCGCAGTACCTGGTTCGAATACTGCCCAGGGCCTAAATTATTTCGGTATCGCTGCGCTTCGGGTCGTTACTCTGACTCTCGTGGGCGGGGAGTTGGGTGTGTGTGTGTGTGTGAAAGGTCATAGCATTACCCATAGATCAGTCATACGAGCTCTGAGCTCTCTTCCGGGAGGGAAATAGCTGTCGATCACGAGTCCAACACGTGATCCAAAGACCAAGGTGAATACACACACACACACACACACACACACACACACACACACACACACACACACACACACACACACACACACACACACACATACATACATATATATGTCAATTTCTCTCAATTTCTCCCCCCGCCATATATCTCTATCCCTCTATCCCGCCATCTCTGTCTATCTGTCTGCTTGCCTGCCTGCCTGTCTGTCTGTTTCTCTCTCTCTCTCTCTCTCTTTCTCTCTCTCTCTCTCTCTCTCTCTCTCTACCCGCCATACTTTTCTCTCTCCTCTCCCACCCGCCATATCTCTATCTTTCTCTGCCCCCCCCCCCTCTCTCTCTCTCTCTCTCTCTCTCTCTCTCTCTCTATATATATATATATATATATATATATATATATGTCTCTATCTATCTACCTACCTGGCTATCTCTTTCTCTTTTCCCCCTCTCTCTCTCTCCCTCTCCTCTTATCTCCCATTTTCTCATACATGAACCGTGAATGTGGGCATCTAAAAGTATGATTACAAAGAGTGATTCATGAACTGCTAAACGTTAAAATGAATAGATAATAATTCCTCTTACGTTATCTTTGCATGTGCTCGCCGAGCAGACGTGTACGTGTATACCAGCTAGTCGTGGCGAGGTTACATTTCAGAAATGAGGTGATGGCTTCCATTGTATACAGATGTAAGCTATCTGTACCATCATCAATAAAATTAGTCCTGTTCATGTAGATGTTATACAATGTTTATTTTTCGCAACCGTGATTTCTGTGAATCACAGAAATCGAATTTGCATAAGTAATTTTTGTATTCTATGCTAACAACAAATTTCTGAATATCTTATGCTAATATATGATTTGTATTTATTTCATCGCTTAGTTCACCTACTCACCAATCTTTGTTTTGAACACAGAACAATTCAATCGGATGTATTTAATGTATTATACATGTAACAATACCGTTTAATTTTACATTATAGTTACTGTAGGGTTAATATCTAGTGTGCATCTTCACATATTGAGCAAGTTGAATTGCGGTACAATTTTGGTACAGTTTTGGTCTCCGTCCTACAGAATGGACATCGATTTACAAAGATCAGTACAAAGAAGATTTACAAAGATCAGTACAAAGAAGAATGACCAAAATGATACATGGACTCAGAAATTTGCCTTACCAAGAGAGGCTTAGGCACCTTAACTTACACTCTCTGGAAAGACGCAGAGTGCGGGGTGATCTAATAGAGGCGTTCAAGTGGATCAAAGGCTTTAACAAGGGTGATGCAAACAAGGTCATCATATTAAGATAACAGGGCAGGACTCGCAGTAATGGTTATAAACTGGACAAATTTAGATTTAAAAAGGAAATAGGCAAGAATTGATTTACTAATAGGGTGGTCGACGAATGGAATAAACTTAGTAACCATGTAGTAAGCGCTGAAACTATCAGTTGTTTTAAGAAACGATTAGACAACTTTATGGATGGGGATGAGAGGTGGTGATGGATACGGAGCTGCCTAGAGTAGGCCTTATGGTCTCTTGCAGTCTCCTTCATTCTTATGTTCTTATGTTAATTCTGCATTTATTTATGCATTTTATTTGTTAATTACATTATTATAGTTTTTATTTATTATTTTATTATTAATATGATTTTTCTTTTTCGCATCCGACCTAGATATGGATCAAAAGGTCTCCTGTCGGCATGCTCCGCCTTTGTAATCCTTTGTAATCCTTTGAGGCTAAGGGGGGGGGGCTGAGCAAATTTTTTGGGGGGCTAATAGTAATAT
>NC_134780.1:83322765-83330265 GCF_046742065.1 Oratosquilla oratoria
ATAAATTTTGAAAACCAAGTTGATGTTGAATTGTTTGAGAATATTAGGCAGACCAATTAATTTCTCACTGTAAGGACTGGGATAATTCGAATGTAATAATTTCTTGTAGATCCTTATTAGAAAGAAACATCATCGAATCCAGTCATATTAAACAAACCTTTGACAATAATATCAATTTAAGTTTAGGATTATTTAAACTTGATGATTTTGTTATTGATAAAATTGTAAGAACTTCTCCAAGTGCTACTAAGCGGGGGTGACGTAACGTCATGGACCAAACGTCCGTATATGTAAACATCGGCTCTACCTGATTGTGAAGCATCTTGTGTGTACTTCCCATGTTCCTAGCTTGTCTTTTACTTTATGTATATATATCCACCTTTGTCTCTGTAATTGTGTATTCCTTGATAATGTCTTAAATAGACGAAAACGTTCGGACTAAGCTTCTCATTAACCAGTGGTTTTTTCTGCATATTATTTTCACGTGTGCCCTGTGAATTACTGCAATATATATATATATATATATATATATATATACTGTATATATAAATATGTATATATATATACATATATATATATAAAAGAAATACACTAGTGACAGCGACATCAATCAGATAATTTTTATCACCGTCACGTGCAGGACTCGAACCTACCGCTCAGAGGCCATAAGGCAACTATAGCCGAGCGAGTAAGGCGTTGCACAGTTGCCTTATGGCCTCTGAGCGGTAGGTTCGAGTCCTACACGCGACGGTCATAAAAATGATCTGATATATATATATATATACATATATATATATATATACATATACATATACATATATATATACATACATATATATATACATATATATACACACACACACACACACACACACACATATATATATATATATATATATATATATATATATATATGTATATGGTAGCACCTAATCAGTATGGTCAAGGTTATCATACTGATTTTAGATTTCATGAACAACCATAGCCATTGCAACATGGCAAAAAACTTCACATGCACTTCTCAATATATACACAACCTTCCCAAGCGTAACTGAGCACCGTAGTGAGGTCAAGAGGCTGCATCGTCCATCAGGAGAGAGGACGGTCCCGCAGTGGACAATTAAGGCTGGGCTACGCATATCTCTTGTGCACCCACACTGCGCCTTATATGTGTAAATAAACAGTGTTTTTACATTTGTGTTAATACAATTACAATAGGCCGGTTACTTTTCATCCTCGTGTGGAATACTAACTCTAAAACGTTTACATGCCTAATATTTTAACGACTTTTCTGATATCCCTACAGCAACGAAATGTTCTTTTATGATTTAAGACTAATCCCCTACTGAAAAAATGAAAAAAAAAGAATATTGTTGATGATTTTTTAACCTCAACTGCCGCTTCATTCATTTATCCTTTTTAAAACCTTGTGATCTCAATGACTAAAACTCTTTGGTACGATATTGTTCCCAAGAATAAAAACTTTTGCTATTTACGACTAAATACAAATACTAAAAATATTTTTTCTTCATATGAATATTAGTAATTTGTTCAATCAAGAAACAACATAGGGTCGTGTATATATACATATATATATATATATATATACATATATATATATATATACATATATATATATATATATACATATATATATATATATACATATATATATATATATATATATATATATATATATATATATATATATATATATATATATATATTGATCTATTCATCTATCTCCTCTTTTCCATCTCCTTGTCCCTCTCTTACCTCCTCACCTAACCCTCCTCCTCTCTTCCCTCCCTTGACTCTCCTCCTTCCCTTTTTCCTTTCCTCCTCCTCTACTTGCGCCCCCTCTCTTCCTCCCTTTACTCCTCCCGTTTCACCTTCTCTCTTCCTTCCTCTTTCTCCTCCTCTTTTCCCTACCCCTGTCTCCCCCTCTCTTTCCCTCAATCTTCTTCCTTCCACTGATAAGTTGATTGCGTCCTGTGTGCTTAATTTCCAGTATATTTACAAACTGGGATAGAATCAATCTTCAGTTGAAAAAAAAAGGAAAAGGAAAAGAGAATATGGGGACATTATCTTGTGTTCGTAGCGTTCACGGATATCAACATATCTAAATCGCTTCGGTCATTCCATAGAAACGTTGCTCCAATATGTTTCGTTCACATGTGTTGTTCCACCTAGTTTCCTTGTTGCTTTTACAAGAGTACATCTCGGTGAAAATAAAAAGGTGAATCTAAGATGGTGACCACACATAAACAGAAACATTAATGTGAATCAAGATATAAATCTGAAGGTCACTAGGGCCTTCGAAAGATCAATAGGGCTTTTGAAAGGTCACTATGGTCTTTCTAAGGTCACTAGGACCATTCTAAGGTCACTAGGACCTTCGAAAGATCAATAGGGCTTTTGAAAGGTCACTATGGTCTTTCTAAGGTCACTAGGACCATTCTAAGGTCACTGGGACCTTCGAAAGATCAATAGGGCTTTTGAAAGGTCACTATGGTCTTCCTAAGGTCGCTATGACCATTCTAAGGTCACTAGGACCTTTCAAATGTTACTAAGGCCTTTCTAAGGTCACTGTGGCCCTCCAAAGATCACTATGACCTTTGTAAATTCATTGTGGCCTTTGTAAGTTTATTAGGGCCTTCCTAAGGTCACCAGGTGTTTCTTAAGGTCACCAAGGCCTTTTTAAGACCATTCGAGCATTCCAAAGGACATTAATGCTTTTGCAAGGTCACTAGGGCCTTCCAAAGGTTGCTAGGGAATCATTTCCCGACAAACGTTGAGTTAAGTTGAACTAAGCTGAGCTGAGCTGAGTTCTACAGAGCTCGTGGGCAGAGTCCAAGCATCCGTGACTTCCAAAGGAAATTCATTTCATGTGACATGACGCCACGTCACATTTTTTCACCATTTCACGCCATTTTTCATATCACGTGATTTGTCAGACTATCTCAGTTAGTACACGTAGAATCATTATAGTTATATCAGAAGGGTTTATAGCTTATATAGACAAAACTCTTAATTACCAGGTGTCGGTCGGGGTCAGGTGGTATTCTTCTTCTTCCTCTTCTTCTTCTTCTTCTTCTTCTTCTTCTTCTTCTTCTTCTTCTTCTTCTTCTTCTTCTTCTTCTTCTTCTTCTTCTTCTTCGCGTTCCTCTTCTTCTTCTTCTTCTTTTTCTTCTTCTTCTTGTTCTTCTTGTTCTTCTTCTTCTTCGCGTTCCTCTTCTTCTTCTTCTTCTTCTTCTTCTTCTTCTTCTTTTTCTTGTTGTTGTTGTTGTTGTTGTTGTTGTTGTTGTTGTTGTTGTTGTTGTTCTTCTTCTTCTTCTTCTTCTTCTTCTTCTTCTTCTTCTTCTTCTCCTTCTTCTTCTTCTTCTTCTTCTTCTTCTTCTTCTTCTTCTTCTTCTTCTTCTTCTTCTTCTTCTTCTTCTTCTTCTTCTTCTTCTTCTTCTTCTTCTTCTTCCTCGCGTTCTTCTTCGCGTTTTTCTTCGCGTTCTTCTTCGCGTTCTTCTTCGCATTCTTCTTCTTCTTCTTCTTCTTCTTCTTCTTCTTCTTCTTCACGTTCTTCTTCGCGTTCTTCTTCGCGTTCTTCTTCCTCGCGTTCTTCTTCCTCGCGTTCTTCTTCGCGTTTTTCTTCGCGTTCTTCTTCGCATTCTACTTCGTGTTCTTCTTCACGTTCTTCTTCGCGTTCTTCTTCCTCGCGTTCTTCTTCGCGTTCTTCTTCGTGCTGGGGATCCCGTGTTGGGGTTCCGCCCCGAGGTCGAGGCCGAAGGGGAAAACGAGGGATTAGAGCGCGGAAAGCTGCGGCCGTAGGCCGCTATTTGCGCAGCCAAGCCCCCGGCGAAGCCCGCGGCTTGTAGTTACTAAAAGTATAGTTACTCAAGGACTTGTGCCAAGGATATGAAATGAGGTTTGCCTTATATTGAAGCGAGGAACTATGTAGTCCGTGATTCAGACTACCACTATTACTACTACTACCAGTACTATTAGTACTACTACTACTACTACTGCTACTACTACTACTACTACTGCTACTACTACTACTACTACTACTACTACTACTACTACTACTACTACTACTACTACTACTACTACTACTACTACTACTACTACTACTACTACTACTACTGCTACTAGTACTACTACCACTACTACTACTACTACTACTACTACTACTGCTACTACTGCAACTACTACTACTACTACATTAATTAAACGACCTCCATCCTCGTGGAACTGTGTGGTGGAAGCAGCAGGTTCTGTCTCCCACAGACACAGTTCATTGGCCCCTCTCCCGCCAATGACTGTGGTCGACGACCCTTTTATTTATCTATTTATTTATTTGATTATTTTCAATAATGCCTAATACAAAAGTTCATTTATCCTACTTTCTACTACTACTACTACTACTACTACTACTACTACTACTACTACTACTACTACTACTACTACTACTACTACTACTACTACTACTACTACTACTACTACTACTACTACTTCTACTACTACTACTACTGTAGACACTTTCTAAGCAAGTTCCCAACTCTTTTATGTGGTAGTATTCAATTATTCAATGACTACAAAAATATATTCAAAATTATATTCAGTCGCAGGAATTAAAAACAAAATAAATTTGAGAAATAAAAGAAATTGTACAATCTTCCTCTCTTCTCTGTGTCTTGCTCTCTTTTCCTCTTTGATTCTCTCATTCTCTTTAAGCCTCCTCTCTCGTGTCATTTCTCTCCTTCTCTCTCTCTCTTATTTTACATATTTTCTTCTTCCTCTCTCAATACTTCTTCTCTCTCTCTCTCTCTCTCTCTCTCTCTCTCTCTCTCTATGTCTCTCTCTCTCTCTCTCTCTCTCTCTCTCTCTCTCTCTCTCTCTCTCTCTCTCTCTCTCTCTCTCTCTCTCTCTCTCTCTCTCTATATATATATATATATGTCACGATCCTTCTCGCAATCTGGGGTCGTTGGTGCGACGATAATGAAGGAAGAGTATCTTGAATCCAGTAATGATTCTCGACATTTGTGCTCATCCTTTCAAATATGAACATGTACAAGAATATTTTTCATGCAGAACTCTACGTACCACACATAACACAGATGCAATATATATATATATATATATATATATATATATATATGTATATAGATATATATATATATATATATATATATATATATATATACTGTATATGTATTACAAAGGATTACAAAGGATGAGCATGCCGACAGGAGACCTTTTGATCCACAACTCGGTGGTCGGATGCGAAAAAAACATAATCATGATAAATAAATAAATAAATAAAAATTATAACAATATAGATAATACATAATAAATAGAATAAATAAATGCATAGGTATAGTTAAATAATAAGCAAACATGTAAGTAGTAAATAGTGAGATATTGCTATACAAATAATAGTAAATAAAAATCAAGCAATTTTTGGACTAAAAAGTCAATGTGACCAAAATTATGCGACAAAACCTCTCAAGTCCAAGTATAATCTAACTACCCATCGCCCATAATGAGGGGGCACAAAAGATATAATAAAGAAACAAATAGACGTAGAAAAAACATAAAGAATGAAAGAATAGATAAGTGATTGGCATAACCAAGATGGACCAAAAGTCCACGTGTCAGGATGCACCGCTATACATTCATAAACATAAAGTTGGCAAATACAACGCAGAATGAAATCAACACACAACTAAGGACAGAATCCCATTTAACAAAATCAACTGCACCGCTAACTCACTCAGAAAAACATAGACATGGTTTCTAATGTATAAACACACACACACACAAAAAATAATAATAGAAAATAAAATACTTCCTGATGGGCACCTTATGACAGAGTTTACAAATCCATATTGGTATAAACATGAAATGGAATAAGAAATGAAACCTAAAGACTAAAACATATAAATGTAACTAATGTGACAAACCTCCCCGCCCCTCGCCCGTAATGTTAAAGAAAAAACTATA
This sequence comes from Oratosquilla oratoria, assembly GCF_046742065.1. Taxonomy (NCBI): domain Eukaryota; kingdom Metazoa; phylum Arthropoda; class Malacostraca; order Stomatopoda; family Squillidae; genus Oratosquilla; species Oratosquilla oratoria. The sequence continues at coordinate 83,328,763 of NC_134780.1, forward strand.
ATATAGATAGATAAAAATGTAGTAGCACATTTGGTAAAATGTTTTAAATTACCCACTGTCGGAGAAACCAAGCAAAAGAAACAGACGAACTGTATATTTCGACCACTACTGTGGTCCTCTTCAGCAGATGAGGACCACAGTAGTGGTCGAAATATACAGTTCGTCTGTTTCTTTTGCATGGTTTCTCCGACAGTGGGTAATTTAAAACACAGATAGATAAGTCAATTGGAAACTAGTATGTTATAACACATTTGTAAAAGATCACTGTTAACCCACTATCGGAGAAATAATAACGGAAAGTACAGAGAAACTGTATATTTCGACTACTCTCTGTAGTCCTCTTCAGCAGAATGAAGAGGACTACAGAGAGTAGTCGAAATATACAGTTTCTCTGTACTTTCCGTTATTATTTCTCCGATAGTGGGTTAACAGTGATATAGATAGATAAATGAAAAGATGTAAAAAGAACACATATACTCGTAGAATAGATACTAATAGACGAGAGATCTACCAAAGATGGACCAAAAGTCCCCATGACAGAAGGCACCACTATACGTTCAACAATGTCAAGCTGGTAGGTACAACGTAGAATGACATAGAAGATGTCAGAGACGATGCAGGGGCGATCGCCTGCTGAGGTGACATGTCGTATGACCAATATATGTAGAATTAAGGGGCACAAAGTCCCTAGAGGTACAATTACATATATTGGTCATACCTGTCACCTCAGCAGGCGATTGTCTCTGCATTTGCAACGAGGAGCAATTAAACAGCATCATATACAATACTACCAGGCTGATATAGATAGTGAAATTATCATCAACAACACCAGGATAGTTACACATTGTGATATATTAAGGGTTTAAATATGTTGGAAGCTGTCTATACAAAGGAATGAGCCCCTATACTTAATATACAATATGACAACAGATATACCATTGCACAACCAGTCCACCAAATATCGTGGCAGAGGTACGTGACCTCAACCTCCCCCCCTCCCTCTCCTCCTCCTCCTCCTCCCTCTCCTCCTCCTCCTCCCCCCCTCTCCTCCTCCTCCTCCCTCTCCTCCTCCCTCTCCATCTCAGCGTGAGGTCTCAGCTTTGAGACGCTCCTGGGATCCAGTTGTCCTCGTTCCCTGTCTGCCAATATCTAAACCTATTCACTATTAACCCACTATCGGAGAAAAAATGACGGAAATACAGGGAAACTGTATATTTCGACTACTATCTGTAGTCCTCTTCAGCAGAATGCTTACAAGAAGTTAAGGTACAAGTATATATGAGGAAGTGAGGGGTACATAAAAGGGGATGGGGAAAGTGGGGGGACTCAGGTTACATGCCCTTGAAATGGTTGGGTCAAGGAAGGACAGTTGGTGGTGTTTTGTCCGACCGCTCTTGACATTATTTTGTTGCAAAAGCACATCTATACCTATGTTGCGTTTATCATCAATTCGCTTGCTGCCTTCGATAAACATACGAATCCTTCCCTGTCATTCTTCGCATG
>NC_134780.1:83335265-83337765 GCF_046742065.1 Oratosquilla oratoria
TTGGAGTTTTGGGGCAGGTAACAGTCACTGCTGGAAATCGGAGAGAAGTGCGGGATTCGAAGCCATAACTAAGCGAATTTGAGGCCAGCTACGCTTTCGATAACGCTACTAGCGCAATATCTAGTACGGTAATGTTAAGACAAGAATTATAATAACCTCTTTAGTGTGAGAATAAACACCTTGTGAGATCGAAACCTTTATTGGTAAAACGTTTCGCTTGTTACAGCTTTTTCAAGTACTTGAAAAAGCTGTAACAAACGAAACGTAGTACCAATAAAGGTTTCGATCTCACAAGGTGTTTATTCTCACAGTCTTGTCGGCTTTTGCCATTGTGATTCAACCTCTTTAGTCCCAACTATAATCCTTTCCTAAAGAAAGAGGTTCATGTAGTCTTGGTATAATAATGCTAGATTGAGAAATAAACTTCTTTAGTTCTACCTGTAATTTTTGTGAGGTTTTTGCCTCTGGGTGAAGTTACTCGTATGCAAACTAGTCCACCCACTCTCAAGGGATAGGAATTTGACCCTTGATATATAAGAATCTTGCAGATATATAGTTCGTTGAGTGGAAAGGGTGGTGAGGTAAACGCAACAACAACAACAACAACAACAACAACAACAACAACAACAACAACAACAACAACAACAACAACAACAGCAGCAGCAGCAACAGCAGCAGCAGCAGCAGTAGCAGCAGCAGCAGCAGCAGCAGCAACAGCAGCAGCAGCAGCAGTACAGCTGCAGCAGCAGCAGCAGCAGCAGCAGCAGCAGCAGCAGAAGCAGCAGCAGCAACAACAACAACAACAACAACAACAACAACAACAACAACAACAACAACAACAACAACAACAACAACAACAACAACAACAACAATAACAACAACAACAACAACAACAACAACAACAACAACAACAACCGTAGGAAGTCCTCTTAAGGACGAAACGTTAGTAATAAAACTCCTACAGTTTCTTTGGCGCTTACCTCACCACCCTTTCCACCCATTCTGTCATACATATTTCAACATATAATTCGTTGTTGCTAAATCAATATACAATTTTGTACAAAAGAATTATAAAAAGAAGTACTGCATGTAGAGATATTTCAAATTCGCACCAAACAGATGCTATAGTTTCCTAGTTCTGACACAGTCCGCTATATTATATTTATATGCGTTGACTTCAAATAACTCGCAGAGACTGGATATTCATCTCTTGGTAATAACCCTTACTGCAGCGGTTCTCGAATTATTTCAACCCACAGAACACCACCAACGCAGTTAGAAAACATACCGCGGACCGCCTTTCTTTATGTAATGCTTTTGAGAAAAAAAAAGTAGATAACAAATATTTTGTGGTTGAACAGACTTCTTACAAACACAAAAATAAGAAATTATATAAAAGAGCAAGATAGTTAATTTTTTCTAGTGAATGTTTTTTTTTAAAGAATGAAAACATATGAGCCCAACACCAGTTCATTACCAAATATGGTTAACATCCTGTGAACCACCAAGAGGTCAATATGGTCACTGGGTCACATGTTGTGGACTTGTACTGATGACGTCACAATAATGACGTAAATTTTTAGTCCGTCCTGTTAATCCCATTTCAACCGAATGAGTTTTTTTTTGTAACGTTTAAGATCAATTAATTTTCATCATTAGGAAAAAGGGTTCTAGATTTAGAGGTTTAGGAGTCTAGTAAAGTAGAATTGTTTGTACATCCATATATCATGATCATATATCTACATTTCTAGATGACAACACTAATAAAGCTTGTGGAAAAGTTAGTTTAGAAGGTATGTGGGGGATGACGAAGTCTAAAAACATTTTCGTATTGTCATCTACATATATGAAAAAATTCAATGATCACACGGGTGGCAACACATACTCGCAGGTATTCTCATATCGTCGAGACACGATGACGAACACAAAATCTTCCACTTGAACTCGTTCAGTTGTGTAATCTCGGAGATTCTCCTGTATGCTGAGCCCTCTTCTCCCCGCAATGACGTAACACAACCGAAATATTTTATGTAAAGAAGAAAGTGCGCAACAAAAGACAATACGATCTGCTTGGCGTGTAGTAGGGGAACGGGTCCAAGGAGGAACTAACACAGCAGAAAAGATGTACACAACGCTCATGTTCATAAGGGTCGACGAACGTGCTTGCGTGTGTGTATTTATTTAGTTGTATTTTACGGGACGAGAGCTATGCTCGTAGTGACCCGTTTTCGTACCTCTCCGCATCCAGTTTATCCTTAAAATCGTGTATAGTTTTGCCACTCACTGTTTCTCCGTTTAGTTTGTTCCAGACATCAATCACTCTGTGTAGGAAGCTATTCTTTTTTCAAATCTCTTCTGTAACTGTCCTTCTTTAGCTTCTCGTGTCCTATTGTTTCTCTTCTGTCCCATTTCAATAAGTCATCTCTATCAAGAATTTCCATCCCTTTTGTAATTCTGTAAATGGTCAACAAATCACCTCTTTCTCTTCTCTGTTTCAGTG
>NC_134780.1:83340265-83345265 GCF_046742065.1 Oratosquilla oratoria
CCGCAGGGTGATCGGTAGCTTATCCAAAGTACCAACGCAGCTAGAATTCTAGCAGAGAAAACGTCGTTCTAGATGTCTCCTATGTGAATAGAATGCCCTTCAATGCTACTAATGACTTGTATGTCTATTCTAGCTGCCGCCAGGTGATTTTATTTACCAACACTGCTAGAATTCTAGCAGAGAAAACGTCGTTCTAGATGTCTCCTATGTGGATAGAATACCCTTCAATGCTACTAATGACCTGTGTGTCTATTCTATCTGTCGCCAGGTGATTTTATTATCACATGTACACCAGATCTTCCTTGTGGAAGTTGCTACAAGTCGATTGTTATGTTATGAATTTTTAATCAGCATAAACATTACGATTGATATCGATATGTGTTTAAGTAACGTACGGCGGATATGTCTTTGAAAAGAAGTTAACTCAGCAATTATCAACTTACTCGTACAATCCCTCCAAAAAATCAAAAGAAGAAGAGGATGACGGAACCAGTTTCCTTGTCCCTGTTTATAAGAAATTAATGATAAATGCGGTAAACTGAATTTCAGAGAGACTAAAAGAAAACCATCATTTGTGCTTATTTCCAATGAAGTGCAATTTCGCCTCTTGAGAAAAAAATATATTTGTGGTTCTAGACAAGACGTGCGAAGGAAATGAAATGAAATTAAAATTTCGAGAAGAAAAAATAAGAATAGAAATAAAAAAAGCCATGAGAGCATAGAGGAATTAGACAAGAACACTGGAAGTGATTGGGAGGAGGAAAGGGAGAGAAGAACAAATGAAAATAGAACAAATATTCATTTCAGTGAGATGTTCATTATAAAGCAATAAACAACTAATTAGTAGGGCACTTTGTCAACAGAATCAAACACGTGTTGGAGAACAAATGAATAAATAAATAGATAAACAAATAGATGAATGAATAAATAAATTAGATAAATAGATGATCAAGAAACAAATGAATAACAAAATAAGTAAATAAATAAAGTTACCCGGAGAGGTACAACTGTCACAAATGCCAGACAAAAATAAATGAAAGAATGAATGTACAAGGTAAATGAATTAATAGGAAATAAATATGGCTGTCGCATTACGCAACTACCAGAGCATTGTTAATTTTTATTTATAATTTCTGATGATACAGTGGTTCATTTTTAGTATGGTGACGATTTATTAGAAACATAAAATCTTCTCAGATTTCGTAGTCTTTCATGTTTAATATGAAAAGAAACTGAAAAAAGTGAATTCAGTAAAAAAAAAAAAAAAATCTGTCAGATCGAAAATAAATTGACATTTTCTGAATCCTTTCTCTGTGCTGAATAAAATCATCTGGGTTAATAAAAAGCAATTATATACTTTGTCCATTGTAATGGAAGGTTCAATCTTAGTGACACCTGAAATGATGCCCCTCTTGGGTCCTGGTTCATTACCTCCACGACCTGAATTGACTTGAGACATAAGATCCGCTGGGTCCGGAGATTGAAATGGCCACCAGAAACAACGTAAGCAAACTTGACTCGTCTCCTTTCTCTTCCCTTCTCTCCTTCACTCCCCACCCCTACTCCTCCCTTTCCCTCTGAGATCTCCCTTGCCTACTCCTTACCTTTCTTCTTTACGGAGCTTCCTTTCTGTAGGAGGACTTGTTATTTGGCTTTTGGTATGTGTAAGTAGTAATATCTAGTGTTGGGGAATGGCTCGTTCTAGGTTGACCTTTGAGTGTTATTGCTTAGGTGAGACGTGTGTGTGTGTGTGTGTGTGTGTGTGTGTGCGTGTGTGTGTGTGTGTGTGTGTGTGTGTGTGTGTGTACAATTGTCATGGGGTTTGTGTATTTGGGCTACGTGTAGGAGCCTGGGTTGTTTTTTTTTCACAGTGGAAAAAACGATGAAATTGAAGTGTTGTGAAAGAGCGAGTGAACGGTGGGCTTGTACCGGAGACTTGGTACCGGCCTCCCAGGGCTCCATCTACCGATGGAAGAAGGGGAGGGGGAGGCTGTAAGTGTCCCTGCAAGTTTTCAAGGCAGCTCCTCTTCAGGATTTTATGCATTTAACGGTCCTCCTTCCTTCCATCGCACCGGTGTATGTTGCTTGCTTGAAGACCTTCCCCTCAAAAAAAAAGAAAGAAAAAAAAAAAAAAAAAAAAAAAAAAATATATATATATATACAATATATATGTATATGTGTATATATATGTATATATATATGTTTATATATATATATATATATATATATAGAGAGAGAGAGAGAGAGAGTAAAGAAATATATAGATAGATTAACACAAATGAAAAATAAAAAATGAAAATAAAATAAATAAATGACTAAGTAGATAATAAACAAATTAATAAAGAAAAATATATAAATAAATAAACAAACAAATAAATAAACAAATGAATAGATAGATAAATAAATGAAAAAATAAATAGACAAATAAATGAATAAATGAATAGATAAATAGATAAATAAATAGATAAAACGAAAACATAAAACCAAATGAAATCATGTAAGATAAGCCCAATACATACATATTCACTCCATTTCAGGTCAGATTACTTTCGTTTAAATGATTTATTTCAACTTGGTTGAATACGCTCCAATTCATTTCATCTCTCCCGAATTGGCGAGTTCTTTTGGGGAATGGAACTCCTGCAAGATGTTTGAAATGGCTTTCCTATTGCATCGGGGTCTTTTCCATGTTTATCTAACTCCCGACATTTAAAATGAAGTCCTATGTTGTACAATTAGTTAATCAATGAGCTGATAGATATATTAATGGATTAATTAATTAACTTGTTGATTTGTTGATTGGGGTAAATATGTCATTATGATAATGTGCCACGCGTGGTTTTGATTTCATTTCGTGATTGCAAAGAGTTTGTTTTCATCTATCACGGAACAAAGAACAGAAAAAGGTTTAACACCTGAAAATTTTTCAGGAGGACCATAACCTTGGTCCAACTCGCTGGTGGGAAGGTTCGAACTGCCATCACCTCGACCCCGTCGCAAGTAGTGACGCTCTAATACGCTGGACACGCTGGCATCCTTCTTTCAGTATAGTAATTATATATTTCATCATGGCTAAAGAGAATGATTTTTATTAATTAAAGTAGTCAGACTTGAGACGAAATAGGCTCAAGGCTGCCCTTAGACAAGATTGGAATTTGTGCACAGTATAACAATCACACAAGGGTTGAAGAACAAAGAACAAAGAACAATATTGAACGATGTTTCATCCTCTGACGCCTCTAGATCTATTCTGGATGCCGGCAGGCGATTTTATTCAGCTGAAAGGAACCAATGTAAACAGTACATCATAAGGTTAATCCCCTCTTTGTCCTTCTCTTTCCTTCCCATCTTGCCTCCTTCATCCACTTCCTTCACTTGCTCCACCTCCTACTTCAGTGACCTCACCTATGCCTCCCTCTCCCATCCTCCTCTCCCTCTCAAAACCCTTTTAGATCCTATTTCGAGCTTAAGTTCAACTCTTAAAAGATTTTTTTGCTTGTCAAAGCTACTTTCACTCAGATACTCTGACTACGGACCTGGAAAATGGAAAGAGGAGTCAAGTACAAAACAGAAAGACGGAGGAAGAGAACGGCAGTAAAAAGAATGAGATGGTGATGTATAGATAAACAGAAAGAAAGAGAGACGGAGATAGATAAATATAGATAGATTGAGAGAGCGAGTGAGGGGGAGGGAGAGTGAATGACAGAGAGACAGAGAAAGAGATAGATGCTTATTTTTAGCTTAAGGTAAGGGTTAGAGGTTTAGGGGAGAAAAAATCCTTAGAGGAAATACAGCGAAGCTGCCTAGTCTAGGCCTTATGGTCTCTTGCAGTCTCCTTCATTCTTATCTTTATATGTTCTAGAAGGAGGTCAGAGACGGCGGCGAAACCCATTGTTTGATTTATTTTGAATAGGATTGGCGTTTTCACCTCTTTCGCTCTTTGTTATCCTTCGAGAGATTGGTGGAGAGTAATTCGAGCAGAGAGGTGAAAACGTCGGCTGACAGAGAAAGACACAGTGTGTGTGTGTGTATGTGTGTGTGTGTGTGTGTGAGAGAGAGAGAGAGAGAGAGAGAGAGAGAGAGAGAGAGAGAGAGAGAGAGAGAGAGAGAGAGAGAGAGAGAAAGAGAGAGAAATAGAGAGATAGAGAGAGAGAGATAGAGATAGATAGATAGATAGGTAGAGAGAGTTATAAGGAGTTACAAGAAATCTCAGTGCCTCGAAAAGTTTTACAACCCATAGCGAGGAGGTACCATCAAAAGGTTATCGGGAATTCACACTAGTACTTACACTAATGTTTGTGGCACCTTGTCTAACCGACTTTTGAACTGCTCAACAGAGGAACTGTTTACCACGTCCTTTGGCAGTCCTTTCCAAGAGTTGCAGATTTTTTAGGTAAAAAAGTCACCAACCTTGTCACAAGATTAACGAGGGAGATTGAGTTTCCACCCATGATTGCGAGTGGCATTCACGTTCAAGCTGAAGAGATGTCGATAGTCAGTGTTATCAAATCCTTGAAGTATTTTGAAAACCTCTATTAGTTGCCCTCGCAATCTCCTGGTTTCTAGAGAAAAGAGTTCCAAAGCCTTGAGACACCTTTGGTAACCCATGAGTCTAATGGCGGGAATAAGTTTCGTTGCTCGTGCCTGAACTCGTTCTAGCCTCTGCACGTCCATCCTCAAGTTCGGCGACCAGAACTGGACGGCGTATTCCAGATAGGGACGAGCTAGAAAATTGTAAAGCGCCAATGTTATTTCTTGGGTAAGGTAAAGAAACTGTCTTCTGATGTAACCTAAAAGCTTTTGTGCTTTCTTTTCGACTTCAATACCCTGTTTTGATCAAGACACCCAAATCTTTTTCCAGTTCTGTTCTTGCTATGTTATGACCTAGAAGAGAATAGTCTGCCCTCTGGTTTGCGTGTCCGATATGCGTGGTCTTGGGGCTCACAATTGCAACATTTATATCATTGATATAGATAATAAAGAAAATCGGACCTAACACA
>NC_134780.1:83350265-83362765 GCF_046742065.1 Oratosquilla oratoria
GAACCGCAAATAGATTTATCGGATTTATAGGTAGAGCTTTAAGTTTAGAACTGAAGAAATTATTCTTGATCTTTACAATGCCCTAGTCAGACCTAACCTAGAATATTGTGTACAGTGCTAGCCTACATATTACAAGAAGGATATAGAGGCATTAGAAAGAGTGCAGCATAGAGTAACAAAGCTCATTCCTAGGTTGCGGAACAAACCGTACGAAGAGCACCAAAGTGAACTAAATTTGTTTAATCTCTCAAAACAGAGAATGAGAGAATCTAATTGAGGTCTTCAAAATTGTCAAAGGAATTGAAAACACGGATGTGGAAAGATATCTTAGATAGACACCCCCAACGCAACTAGGAGTAATGGATATAAGATTGTAGGAAAAGGATTTCGAGCAGACGTAACAAAGTACTCTTTCTTCAATCGCGTTATTTATATATTGAATGATCTACCATCCAACGTCATCGATTGGTCCACTGTAGAAGTATTCGAAAACTGTCTGGACATGTAGTAATGATAATACTAATGATAGACTAAGTACCGAAACAGCCATGTAAGAACCGATAGGTCTGTTGCTGTTTGTTAGTCCATGAAACTCCATATTACTTCCTCTCTTCTATTCTTTCTCTTTTGCTCTCACACAATTACTCTCTCCCTCTCATTCTCTCTTTCTCTCACTTTTTTCTCAAGCTCTTGCTCTTTCTCCCTCTTCTTATGTCGCTCTCTTTTCTGTCCCATTTTCGACGTCTCTGTCTTGTTCTCTTTTCCTCCCTCCCCCTCACCCTCTCTCTTCCCAATACAAACAAGGAATAAAGACAAACGTGTCCATGTTTGACAGTTATACAAGTCCTTGTTTATACTGATCTTATCTTTATACTGCTCAGGTAAACAGTCGTACCCCAATTTTGTTTTTCCAATATCTTTCGGAGAAAATTTCTATCAGATTATTTCTATTAGTCTATTTACTTACTTATTTATTTATCTATCTATTTGTTTACTTCTTTTCTTATTCATTTCTTTATTAATCTATATAATTTTTTTCTTTTTTTTCTAAGGCTATCGACTCACAAGGTGGTCATAGCCTGGTTTGAATTTGTACAGTCTCGACGTTGTTGTAACTTTAGTTAACAAAATTTTGGGCTCAAATTTGGAAATTAAGAATCAATATTTTTATTGTCATTGACGCTATAACAAATTTTCTAGGTTTACATCTCTAACACATTGGTTACGAGATATAGAGAAACTATTTCTATCTTATTTACAAGAGAAACCAAATTGTTGGAATGAAAAACATTATATATATGAATATATAAAATAACAAAAAACGTGCCGTGTTAAGGGGTGACCATAGTCTTGACCTGGTACTTAGCGGTTCACGAGTCTTTAAGGGGACACTTTACGTGTTGGCTACAGAACACAACAATTGACATATTCTTATATTCATCACCAGTAAATAATAAATCATACAATATGAAGCAGGTAAATCGGAAGTTGTATGTTTTCTGTATCAATGGATTTGGCCCCAAACTATTTCTGTTACCTGATTGGCCAATAGGAACTGACAGCTTGAGTTATTGACCTAATCATTAGGTCCTGATTGGGTCAGCCATGTCAATGGTTTCTTAACTGGAAAACAGGAGGATGACCTGACCGTGGTCATCAACATTATTCATTCGTTTACTTATTCATTTATCTATTTAGTCATTCATTTAGTCATTCATTTCATTCATTTATATTTATCTATTTATTTATTTGTTTATTGATCTATTCATTTATATATCTATTTATTTGTCTATCTATTTATCTATCTATTCATTCATCTATCTATTTATTTAGTTATTCATGTGGTTATTCCTTACCCGTTGCCAACACCCCAACCTTCTCATCCTACCTCACCTTCAACCTCCATCAAATAATTAAAAGAATATTTCCTGAATTAGAAAGAATGAATATTCTTATTTTACATTTTTTCTATTGATTGAAAAAGTCTATATTAGCAGCGGTCCTTCCAAGCATACTATGCATGGTGACGTTCAAAGAGATTCTTTATATTGCATTCTCTTTATTAGATCAATGAACACGTATCAGAATGCCAGAGGGGGAAGAGCACAAGTTCGTTTCACTGTTCAGCTTATCTCTGTACTTAGTTTCAACTACAAGAGATATGAGAATTGAACTTGCATAAAGAGAAATTAATCCAAATACAGACAGAATCATAAGACCTTGCTATGAGATAATCTCTCTCTAACTCTGGTGGTATTGTCTAGCTAGACAGAGTTACTATTGTTAACAATACCGGGATAGTCATAATGTAACAAAATAAAGGTTTTAAGAATGTTGGAAACCGTCTACATAAGGGAACGATCTCCAGTCATCAATATTCAGTCTAATACGACTACAACCTATACAATTCGTCCACTAGGCTTGGAAGTAGTATTTTTACGACCTAAATCCCCTCTTCTCCTCCTCCTCCTCCTCCTCCTCCTCCTCCTCCTCCTCCTCCTCCTCCTCCTCCTCCTCCTCCTCCTCCTCCTCCTCAGCAGGACGTCCCAGCTTTGAGACACTCCCAGAGAATATTTTAGTTCCTTGGCTGCCAGTATATAAGCTGATATTTCCCGTGTAAGATTGTCAATTACGTATTATGTAACTCTAGAAGACTAATCTATTTTTGATACTCTGAAGATGAGTCCATGTAGTGGAAACGTCAATCAAAAAAAAAAAAAAAAAAGACTTTGGACGGAAGCAAGATCTAGTCAGAAAAACTGAGAACCTTGGAAGAAGATTAGTAAGTGTCAGAATGCTCTTGTTAGAATATTCTATTCAGTATGTATTAATGAGAACATGAGCCCAAAATAAACAATATTATATATATGTGTGTACACACACACACACACACACACACACACGCACACACACACACACACACACACACACACACACACACACACACACACACACACACACACACACACACACACACACACACACACACACACACACACACACACACACACACACACACACACACACACACACACACACACACACATATATATATATATACATATATGTATAACTTGTCTACCACTATCGGAAAATAAGATTAGAAATAAATATATCCATATATTTCGACCACTTTCTGTGGTCCTTTTCAGCAGATAAGTACATAAGGTAGGGTAGTATAATATATATATATATATACAGGAGTTTATAAAATACCTTGGCAAGACTGTGAACATGTATACTGGGGTCAAACCGGACGAGACGTCAACACAAGAATCAAAGAACATGAAAATTCAATGAAATGGGCTCAAGAAAACTCGGCGATGTTTCTTTTTGAAGGTTTGCCTCGGATAAGGAAGGTCGAGGACCAGGGCGGCCTCAAGGACGAGATAAAGTGATTATACTATAGAAGAATGCGAATCGAGACGCAAGGTCCACCTTGAAGTGACCTTGTTCCTTTGAACGTGACCTTGAAACTGACTGGTCCACCTTGGAGTGACCTTGTTCCTTTGAACGTGACCTTGAAACTGACTGGTCCACCTTGGAGTGACCTTGTTCCTTTGAACGTGACCTTGAAACTGACTGGTCCACCTTGGAGTGACCTTGAGCCCTTCAACGTGACCTTGAAACTGACTGTCTTCAAGGATGTGTCACATCGAAAGGAAAAAAAAAAAAATCTGATTAAGACTTCCACTCAGAATACGCTGGGAAAGGAGAAAACAGGATAAATAATTCGTCACACGTTCATTTTCTTACATTCACGAAGGTCAGTGGTGACGGGAGGACCCAATGGCGAGTAAAGTGTATTGGGGATTTGGTCTATGTAGGCTCTTATACACTCGGTGGCGAGTGAGCGCGCGCGCACACACACACACACACACACACACACACACACACACACACACACACACACACACACACACACACACACACACACACACACACACACACACACACACACATGCACGCACGCACGCACGCACGCACACACACGCGCACGCGCACGCGCACGCGCACGCGCACGCGCACGCGCACGCACACGCGCACGCACACACACACACACACACACACACACACACACACACACACACACACACACACACACACACACACACACACACACACACACACACACACACACACACACACACACACACACACACACACACACGGCTCGGTGGGGGATTGGTAAAGCACTGGCCTCACAAGCCAGAGAACCGGGGTTCGATTCCCCGGCCGGGCGGAGATAAGTTGGGTTTGTCTCCTTTCACGTGTAACCCCTGTTCACCTAGCAGTGAGTAGGTACGGGACGTTAGTCAAGGAGTTGTGACCTTGCTGTCCCGGTGTGTGGTGTGTGAGTGGTCTCAGACCTACTCAGAGATCGGCAAATAATGAGCTCTGAGCTCACTGCCGTAGGGTGGTGTCTGGCTGTCTCGACAGAGACTGCAGCAGATCCGAGGTGAATACACACACGCACACACACAAGTAGAGGGCAGAAGGGCTGGGAAAGGAGTAGTGGGCGAGAGTGAATTGAGGGACATCCCATTATGCGATGAGGCGATGATGGAAAGAGGAAATTGATCCAACTTAAAGATGAAGGTGAACAGGGCGCCGCGCCGGACCGCGTCATCGCTCCGCGCGCCACAAGTCGAACCGGATTAGAACCATCTTCTGTATGTTGATAGCGGCGAACCGTGCCGACAAAAGACCTTTTGGTCCATAACGAGGTCGGGTGCAGGGAATAAATGGATAAATAAACAACTGAATCAAATTATTCGGCCTTCATTGTCTTGAACATCGAGTCAGCGTTACAATCTTCATTTATGGGGCGGTTGACATTGGCGAACTTTGTCAACAAAAGAGCTTTTGCTCCATAACGAGGTTGGGTGCAGATAAGTAGATAAAGAAATAACTAATAAATGAATGAATAGATAAGTAGTTAAAAAGATAAATGAATAAATAAACAAATAAACACTCAGAGAAGCAAGCAAAATGGACATTACAACATATCGCTTACGTACTTATCCAGTAGAAGCTGAAACCTTGATACTACACCACAACCCATTGCTTCTTCAGGAAGCTCTATCCACTACCTACGTGGTTAGTGAATCGCCTCATAAATCTCAGCTAATTAGATACATTCTTAGAGACAGAATAGAGCTTGTTCGTCTTGGGCACAGAAACGATGATTGCAAGATTATGCTTCTTCCTTTACTCCTCCTCTTTACTACAGCACCTCTTCCTCCTCCTCCCCTCATCCTCCTTCCTCTTCCTCTTCTTCCCTTTTTCATGATTAACCTTTTTATTTATTCCCTCCCTCCTCTTCTCTCTTCGCCTTAACATAACTCTCCTTAACATAACTTAACATAGCATAATATCTTAACATAACTTTTGGAAATCCATGTGAACAAGTTACATAAACACGGCAAAAGAAACACGGACTGGAAGTGAAGTTCTGACGTTTCGTCTATTCAATAGAAAGTCAATTGACGAAACGTCTGGAATAAACGCTTCACTTCCAGTCCATGTTTCCTTTTACGTGTTTGTGCGTAAACTCTCGACTTTGTGCTTTGATTCCCTCGGTACTAAGAGGCACCTTCCCTTTCGTTACAACTACCGCCAGGAGATTTCATTCATCTCCTTGGCGTTTCGAAAGCAAAGCGGTTCCGGGTTTTCCTCGTTTGCCCTTCCAGTTCCGGATGGCTGTTCTCTGTTCTTTGTTACACTTCTCCTCTTCTGGGCATCATCGGATTATTACATTCATCTTCAAGGCGCTCTTCCTCCCTTCCCTTCCTCCCCTCCTCCCTTCCTCCTCTTCCTTCCCTTCGGTATTGAAGTGACTACTGCACATCTCCTCTTCCTCGTTCACTTCCTACCTCTCCTTCTCACGTTTCTCGCCTCTTCTTTTTTCCATTTCCTCATCTATTCTCCATCTCCTCGTCTTCTCTCGTCATGTCTCACCTTCGTCTCTTTCTCAACTTCGTCTTTCCCAATACCGTCCACGCTCTCACTCCATTTACGCCTCTTCCCCTCCTCTTTCCCGCTCCCTCTCCCTCCCCACTCCTCCTCATCCCTCCAACACATAAGTTTTTTTTGAAGGAGATCAACTCACGTTGAGAACTTGTCAACTTTTTATAGAACCCTTAATACATCAATATCGGGAATTGTTATACGTTTTATGGATGCCGGCAGGTGATTTTATTCAGCTGAGAGAACCCTATTCTTCCCGTTGTTTAAGGGTTAAAGTCTTTCTTTATGACCCCAAATATGGTAGGGACTTTTCATATATTTTTCTGGCTATTGCCAGGTGATTTTATTCAGCTGGGAGTATTCCCCACCTCTTCAAAGATAGAACCAACTTCTATAAACATGTAAACACTAGGGATCAAACATATATTTTTTTCTGATTGTCTAAAGCGATTCTGTTTACGTAAGGGAATAACCCAACGTCCGGCCCTTAGGGCTGGTTAGTATGTAAGGGAATATGGCAGCACGGTCAAGGTCGACAAGAGTTCCCTGAAGCCTTCCTTTCTCTCTAATCAATTCCATTTCCGGTCTCCCGGCTCTTTACCAAGCTTCCACTACGCAATGGCTTCCCTGGAAGCGACCGTGAAGACATCAAAATTCCTGAAATCCATCCAGGAATCATCGTCCCTGGAAAAGGAGATGATGTAGTTCCCGCCCTTGAAACGGAAGTAGAGGGCGTGGCGGGTGAGCTGGAGATAGAACCACGTGGATGACAAGGTGTTGAGGGCGTGTGGAAGCGGGTGGACTCTTTTCAAGCTCCCGAGGGACCTCGAAGTCAACACCCGAAGAAAGTTCTCGTTCTGGAAACGAAGTGTCAGTCGTATGTGGTCCTTCGAGTTTAGACTGCTGTAGAGACTGAGCGTGACCGATCCTTTACCTTTCACGGCTAAGGCGTGCTCTCCAGAGGAACTCTACGGAAGCTTGTAGAAGACCCTCTCGGTCGAGTTCGGGAAGCTCAGGAGGACGTCGGTGACTTGTCGAACTTCTTTTATGACGTGCGTTCTCGGGTGTAACTTCTCGAGGGTCGGAGGACCTGGAAGAGTTCCAGATTCTGAAGGAGATGAGGTCGGTGACCTCGACGGGAGAGCCATGCTCACGTCTTGGAGCGGCAACGACTTCGAAGTCGAAGAAAAATATCTCTCTTCGTGGTCATCGATCTCCAGCTACTTTCCTGTTTGTCTTCGACTGAATGCTCCGCCTAAGAAACTGGAAACCACTAAAGAGGACCACAACCAGAGACCGTGCATCAGAATGTCTGCCCCCGTGGTAGAGGAAGACGTTGGACTGGAGAGGAGGGAGAAAATATCCTTGTCTGTAAATCCAGTATGTCCACATTCTCTTCGTCTTATATGGTTCATGGCGCGGTTCCAATTCATCCGACCCATGAAAAGACGAACGAAGGTTCTGTTGGTTCACGTCAGATTGAATTGCAGTCCATTTAGGCTGGGTGGTTCTTGGGTAGCTTTGTATATATATTCCTATATTAGATTGCACTAATGTCGTAACACATTCGTAAAATTTAAACTTAGAACCCACTGTCGGTGGAAAAAGATAAAAAGTGAGATGATTGTTCCTGTATATTTCGACCACTCTCTGGTCCTCTTCAGCAGAATGAAGAGGACCACAGAGAGTGGTCGAAATATACAAGAACAATCATCTCACTTTTTATCTTTTTCCACCGACAGTGGGTTCTAAGTTTAAATATTCCTATATGTTATTTTGAATGTAGAGAAAACGCAAACGCACAGACAAATATACAACCCCCTCCACACACATACACAACGGCTTGCTGGTGTTGTGGTACTGAGCACATCTGTTAACTAAGTGGTCTTGAGTTTAATCCCCGCCCAAGGATGACAAGTATGACAAACCTGTGTGTGTGTATGTATGTATGTATGTATGTATGTATGTATGTATGTATGTATGCGTGTGTGTGTGTGTGTGTATGTGTGTGTGTGTGTGCACGTGTGTATCTAAGGTGAGATTATTACTCACTGACAAGGCCAAATATGAGCTCTGAGCTCTCATTCAAAAGGGAGCAAATGTTGATCACGAGTCGAGCATATGATCTAAGACATGTTGAATCACACTTGCCAGGAGAACATGCTCAAGTAGCTGGGCTCCGGGGCAAAAGATTAATCAAATTTCGTAAAAGTGAAATGATAAGTGATACTTGGATTGCAGCGACATCTTCCAGTGTCATTAGTCAATCTTGACTCTTCTCCTCGCCTCTCTTACCTCCAAGCCTCAATTTTACTCGTTTATTATGTATATATAAGTATATATATACATATGTATACATATATACATATATATATATATATATTTATGTATGTATATATATATATATATATATATATATACATACATAAATATATATATATATATATATATATATATATATATATATATATATATGTATATATATACACCTTATCAAAAGTGATGGCTATTTGTGCGCTTATTATTTTCCTAAGAGTATCTTCCATAAGCCTTACTATAGACTTATTCTCTTTTGAAAGGAAGCTTATGACTTCACTACAGGTAGTCATTAGTACTAGATAACTATTTTGGGTACAAGACCCTTCTTTAGTAGTCTAGATTCTTTCTCTGAGGTTAAGAGAGAATGTTCCAATGAATGGTGTGATGATATTTCATTCTATGTGTTAGAGTTCATACTTACTCTTCACTGGGGGAGGTTACCGGGTAACTGGTAGAGTCCTTATATCTCTGAGGGCTCTCACTTAACTAATTGAGGCAGTGTCCAAGGTTGGCGGGTTTGGTCTATACTTCTGTGTTTAAAGAATCTTCAGTTTGTTTGACGAGTAGGTTGATGAAGGGCAAACTGAAAGTTTTAACACAGAAAGTATAGACCAAACCCACCGACCCTGGACACTGCCTCAGTGATTTAAGTGAGAGCCCTCAGAGATATAAGGACTCTACCATCGGTAGCTACATCCGTAAAGCACTCACCTACTGTAGCACTTGGAAAGAAGAACACAATGAAATTGAGTACTCTACCTAAGTACTAATCAACAATAGATTCAGTGATAAAGACTTCAACTACCAGACCGAGAAGAGAATGAACGGCTGGTTCAATGGTAATAACAGTAACCATAATAATGAAAAAAAATTAACATCTACTACAAATTCACATTTACACCAGCGTAAAAAGAAGAATGCACAAAGAAACAAAGTATAAAGAAAAACATCAAACTTGTCAACCCAGAGAAAATACTTAACCTAATGATTTATTATAAGACCAAGAAAACAAGCCACCTTCTACTCAAGGACAGCCCACACCAAGAGAGAAGAGAACTTCAGAAGTCGCATGTCATGTATTGATTCAAATGTACCCAAGGGAACTGTAAAGCCTTCTCATCCATTTATATTGACGTGGCGACAATGTGATTATCCTGTCGCCTGTCATACCACCTTACATCAGGGGCCCCTAAAAACCCCTTGGGAACTATACATGGTATAGGTCCCTAACTAGAAACATACTAGAATAGAATACATATGTTTTGGATATATGTATAGAAGATAGACGCCTCCCAATCTTTGAGGCATTACATATCAGAGTTGAGCCCAAACTTAAACATACAAGCCAAAGACCTCGGTGACCTTCTAAGTATGTGACAAACCGCCACAAAACTAAGTATGGGACAAACCACCGCAAACCCCAGTGTAG
The DNA here is from genome assembly GCF_046742065.1 of Oratosquilla oratoria. Classification (NCBI taxonomy): domain Eukaryota; kingdom Metazoa; phylum Arthropoda; class Malacostraca; order Stomatopoda; family Squillidae; genus Oratosquilla; species Oratosquilla oratoria. The sequence continues at coordinate 83,359,984 of NC_134780.1, forward strand.
GACAAACGGCCACAAAACCAAGCATGCAACAACCCCCAGTGTAGGACAAAACGCCACAAAACGATGCATGCGTCATTTCGTCACAACCCGAAGCCCAGGCTCTCCCAAGCTTACGACAACCCGTCACAACCGAGATACCCGGTGACCTCTCCCAGTGGAGAGTAAGTATGAACTATAACATATAAGATGAAACATAATCACACCATCCATCATGACATTTTTCCTTAACCATAGAAACTTAATAATACCCCAAGCTACCGGAAAAGGATCTTGTACTCGAAATTGCGATCTAGCAATAATGACTACCTACACTGAATTCATAAACCTCCTTTCAAAGGAGAATAAGTCCATAGTAAGGCATATGGAAAATAAGCGCACAACTAATTATAATTTTTAATGATATATGCATAAGAGAAAATTTCCTGCCCATGTATACCATTAAACACACACACACATACACACACATACACACACACACACACACACACACACACACACACACACACACACACACACACACACACACACACACACACACACACACACACACACACACACACACACACACACACACACACACACACACACACACACACACACACACACACACACATACACACCCACTAACGCATATACATACATACACACAAAAAACACACACACACACAGTTCGCATATACACATAAAAACAAATATGTAAACATATAAAGGAATTCTTTGTGATACATCCACATGCCCTGGGTGATAAGTTGCACACGGGTTGGAAGGCTCCTGGCTTTTATGCATCCACTTTCCACATTCACAACCGTGTAAGAAGCATCAACTAAATAGACCCTCTACGCCTGGAACAAAGACCTCCTGATGAGCGTGTTCCAGGGCTCTTTCGCGGACACAAAGCCAACCTGACACTCCGACAAGGACACGGGACGCAAGTCAGAATATCATCGCCTTAAAAAAAAAAAAAAAAAAAAAAAAAAAACGAGAGTAGGAAATGAAACAGGTCGTCGAGAAGAAGGTGGGAGTGGAGTGTTTGGTTTCTTGAAGGAAATGAAGAACCTAGTCGAAAGTGGGATGGAGGTGGGGTGTATAGTTGATTGGGTAAAAGTCTGGGAGTATTGACGAGAGAGAAATATCAAACTCCTTGTTAGTCTCAAAATATCAAACTCCTGTTAGTCTCGATTGTGTTTACAAAAATATAAAATGAAAAAAAAATAATATAGTTGATAAGACAAAAATCTATACTCTGGGAAATATTCATTGTGTAATAATACTATCCCACTTGCATACATACTACCAATGGCTAATCATGGCGGTCGTGGGTTGAGTATAAAAATTGTATATATATGTATGCAACCCAAGCATACATGTATAAGAAATTGTACTTAATTTATATCCCTCTGGATAGGGCAATTGGTTAAGTCACTGTACATTTCTTACGTATGGGCTAGGTTCGAGTCCTCAGCCCGATAGCGTATCAGTTTCCGAATATGCTTCCATCAAGCTCCTGTTAATCTCGATCATGTTTGCAAGGAATTAGAATGGAAAAAGTGAAGGTGGTTGTCAAGATGAAAATTTATGTACTAGAGACCATTCAGCGTGTGGTAATACACACACACACACACACACACACACACACACACACACACACACACACACACACACACACACACACACACACACACACACACACACACACACACACACACACACACACACACACACACACACACACACACACACACACACACGTATACACACACACACACACACACACTCACACACACACACACACACACACACACACACACACACACACACACACACACACACACACACACACACACACACACACACACACACACACACACACACACACACAGAAAGAGATATATTACATTTAATCCACTATATCTAATATCCCTCTTGAAAGACTTTGGTCTATCTTATATCAAACGTTTTGATTAAGCACAAAGAGATAAAAAGAATAGAAGATAGAGGGATCATAAATCTAGAGAATAAGGGGCACAGTAGGGTGGAGAAGGGACGAGAGTTTCAGTTCGATAAGAGGTGAAAGAGGTGGGGGATGGGAGGATAGAGTGTCTGAAGTAGGTCGAGAGGGGGAGAAAGGATGAGGGGAGGAAAGAGGGGAAAGAGAGTCTTTGAACCGGGGCGAGACACATGCACACGTACATACACACACGCACACACACACACGCACACACACACACGCACACACACACACACACACACACACACACACACACACACACACACACACACACACACACACACACACACACACACACACACACACACACACACACACACACACACACACACACACACACACACACACACACACACACACACGACTCGTGGCACCGTGGTAGAATTCCTGGCTGCCAATACGAGGGTCCGGGTTCGAATCCCGCCCAGGGAGTTGAGTGTGTGTTTGCGTGTAAGGTCATAGCATTACCCATAGATCTGTCATATATGAGCTCTGAGCTCTCTTCCAGGAGGGAAAAAGCTGTCGATCACGACTCCAACACGTGGTCCAAGACCATGGTGAAGCACACACAGGGGAGAGAGAGAGAGAGAGAGAGAGAGAGAGAGAGAGAGAGAGAGAGAGAGAGAGAGAGAGAGAGAGAGAGAGAGAGAGAGAGAGAGAGAGAGAGATAGATAGAGAGTGAGAGAGAAAGAGAGAGAGAGAGAGAGAGAGAGAGAGAGAGAGAGAGAGAGAGAGAGAGAGAGAGAGAGAGAGAGAGAGAGAGAGAGAAGAGAG
>NC_134780.1:83385265-83387765 GCF_046742065.1 Oratosquilla oratoria
GTATGTATATATATATATAAATATATATAAATATATATATATATATATATATATATATATACACAACACAATTAACACGACGCCTAACATGCCACCTGTCCAACGGATCAATCAAGTCACACTATACCTCTTCCCACAACAAAGCACTAACAAGAAAAGACCTAGACAATAACACGACAATCATAGACAGGGAATCGGATCCCCGACGGCTACTGTTCCTGGAAGCCATATACATACAAGATAACCATCCTAACATCAACATCCAGACCGAAGACCTGCGCGTCTTACCATCCATGAAGAGACTGAACACAGACAGAATCACTACACGCACTGGGAGAGGTCTCTCAGATCTCCAGTAACCCGGCTCCCCTATTGGTCCTAGGCAACCAATCAGAGGAGACCTCTTCCAGCAAGAAGCCTTATGATCCCACCTCCATGAATAAATACGACATCCCCAGACACTGCACATCAGATCGCCCAGAAGATGGAACCAGGAAGTTCCGAAACGTCGGCCACAATAGGACAACTACTAAGATACGTCAAATTTGAAGACAAAAAGATTGTACGTTGTATCGAAGCTACACGTAATAAAATAATCAACAATGAATCCTCTTTAGCCTTCAACCTCGTATGTTTACAAGAGAATATATTACCTGGCTACACCAATATAGATTTATATACATATACATATATATATATATATACATATACATATATATATTCATATATGTGTGTGTGTGTGTGTGTGTGTGTGTGTGTGTGTGCGTGTGTATGTATGTATGTATGTGTGTGTGTGTGTGTTTGAGTTTATGTGTGTCCCTCTGTCTCTCTGTCTTTATCTGTCTGTCTTTCTCTCCCTCTCTCTATTTCCCACGATCTTCGCTTCTTTTTTTCACTTCAAATCCTTTCTGGAATAAGATCTATGGCTGTAATTAGCTTTATGGCCACTCTTAGTTTATAGGCTCGATATCCAACGAATTCTTACCTACTCCTGTTTCCGCAAATTTCTGTAACCTTGCTTGTCCCTCGATGTACGAGTAATTCTTGAGGCATCTAATTCTCGACAATGAGGTAAAAAAACTCAGTTTCTTATTCATTTTTCTTAGAAAACCAAACTTGATAATAAATCTAATTGAAGAATGGTTGTCTGATATAGAGAGTTAGGCTGTCATACAGGAAGACGTCTAGATAGATTTATTGTTCCCGAATAGCTATAGCTTGAATAGATATAAAATCAAATACAGACGCCTTAATATGGACCAGTAAGAACATAACTACTATAGAAAAATAATATCATTTGTGTTTGCAGACAAAACTGTGATGTAAGCTATATGTTTCCTTGATGGGTTACAGAACAACAAACGAGAGAAATAAAGCTATAGTAAACGCCCGTGAACACACACACACACACACACACACACACACACACACACACACACACACACACACACACACACACACACACACACACACACACACACACACACACACACACACACACACACACACACACACACACACACACGTACACAAAAAAGAACAATAACATACACACACCAATCATACGGGATTTAAGTAAAGACACACAAAAACAAAAACAAAAACAAAAGAGACGTACACGTGTGTGTGTACATTTAGGCCTAAGTGTGCGTGTGGGTGTGTGCGTGGGTATAAGCTGGTAGAATTAAATAAATTATATAATTAATTGATTTTCATTTTTCCATCCCCAAAGGAACTAAGCAATTATACAAATTGTTAGACATTTTCCCCTAAGGTTTGAAAAACAGTGTGATAGAAATGTGTAAGGGTACATATACATACTGTATATACATATACATATATATATATACATATACATATACATATACATATACAGATACATAAACATATACATATACATATACATATACATATACACATACATATACATATACATGTACATATACGTATATATATACATATACATATACATATACATTTACGTGTGTGTGTATATATATATATATATATATGTATACATATATATATTTATATATATATTTATATATATATATGTTTATGTATATATATATATATATATATATATATATATACCACTACGATCAATAAGTAATGAGAAAATGTCAGGAGAGACACTATTTATTTTCATAAGCTTACAAAACTTTGTCTCCTTCAAAATGATTGCCTCTTGCATCTACACACTTCTGCATGCATCTCTCCCAATCCTGGAAGACCTCCTGAAAGTCCTTTTTTAGTAGTCCCTTCAGTTAACTTTCCGATGCCTCTTTCAGCTCCTCTGTTGACTGGAGTCTGTTTCCCCTGAGGCTGTCTTTCATGCGTGGGAACAGGAAGAAGTCGCAAGGGGCTAGGTCAGGGCTGTAGGGTGGGTGTTGCACCACTTTCATTCCCCTGTCGGCCATCCAGGTGGTCACCAGCGTTAACTGGTTCCACCACGTTCACCGCTGCACTCAGACCTACAAATATAGAAAGTTGCCAGTTA
>NC_134780.1:83395265-83402765 GCF_046742065.1 Oratosquilla oratoria
AAGGCTAATTCAATATACATTGGTTGCTGCAATAGGTATCATAGGACTGTTCAAATGACAATGGTTTTGTTACAAAGGAACACAAAGAAGCATGCCGATAGGAGACCTTTTGGTCCATAGCTAGGTCGGATGCGAAAAAATTATAATAATTATAAATAAATAGATAAATGAATAAATGTATAAAATATAGATAAATGAATAAATGAAATATAGTAATATAGATAATAATGAGTTAAATAAATGAGTAAATAGATAGATAAATAAATGAATGAATATATAGGTAAATTCAAATAATAAAAAACAGGTAAATAGTAAATAACAATAAGTTAGCAGATAAATAATAATAAACGATAATGAAACAAATGATAATAAACACACAGACAAATAATGACAAACAGATGAATTAACATCACAAGCAATTTACAATGGAACTGGACACCTAGGAATGAAAATGTCTATTACTAACCAAGATTGTAACATCAACCACCAAATAATTCCATCAGTCGTCCCCAGATTCAAACCGAGGCTTGCGAGAACACAAAGCCGACGCTGTACCAACTAAGATATCGGGTGTCTAAAATTCAGATCAACCAACAAAATAACCCCAGGGGAGAGTTTTTTGCAAATTCATAATACCACATAGTACCTATGTGCCACATAATCACATGATGGTGCACCTCTATGTGGATACACAAATGCCTTTCTGTGTCAGGGTGTGCATGTAGCAGGAAAGCGATGAGATGGTTTTGTTTGTTTGTTGGTGTGTGATGCCTGATTGAGGCGTCAGGCGAACCCAACGAGGTTAGGGTTTGGGTAGGAATGTTTTGGGGGAGTTTAAGTTAGGAACTAAGATGACGTGACTACAGAATAAGGTTAGAGGCTGATAGAGGGAATATTTACAAAGAAACAAGAAAAAATAAAACCACTTGATGCACATGCCTCCTTCGCTAAACGCTAATTAGTCACTTAAACTTTTCTACTTTCATCTCTGATCCACGGAAAGCTAAACTCACTTTATGGCAACAACTCGAAATTCACTGATGCCATTTTGTGTGAATTTTCCACAATTTTGTGTGGAAAATTTGAAAAATTATATGTAGAATTTGAAGAATTATATGTTGCAATGAACTCTATTTGTGCATAAAATAATTCCTTCTTTTCGTGGGAAATGTGTGGAAATCCAGATTTCCTTGTGCGAATTTTGTGAAAAAACAACAACACATTTGTGGAAACTGACACAGATCACAGTGGCAACGCTGAATCGAGCCAATCAAATGAAGCCATTGACAGAAAAGGAATCTTGATTTTTCTCAGACTAACTGAAATCAAGTACATTTCCCTTTTCTAACTTTAGCGTTTGATTCCGTCGAATCGATTCTAGATACGAGACGATTTCCTCTTTTAGATAGAAAAGGTCATACGGGTTAGTAATAGAAGGGGATTAAGGGTGGATATTTAACAGCCAATGGGGGAGAGAGAGAGAGAGAGAGAGAGAGAGAGAGAGAGAGAGAGAGAGAGAGAGAGAGAGAGAGAGAGAGAGAGAGAGAGAGAGAGAGAGAGAGTGAGAGAGAGAGAGAGAGAGAGTGAGAGAGAGAGAGAGAGAGAGAGAGAGAGAGAGAGAGAGAGAGAGAGAGAGAGAGAGAGAGAGAGAGAGAGAGAGAGAGAGAGAGAGAGAGAGAGAGAGAGAGAGAGAGAGAGGGAAAGAGAAAAGTAGATAGATAGATAGACAGATAGATAAGTAGATAGATAGATTGATAGATAGATAGATAGATAGATAGATAGATAGATAGATAGATAGATAGATAGATAGATAGATAGATAGATAGATAGATAGATAGATAGATAGATAGATAGATAAATAGATAGATAGATAGATAGGTAGATAGATAGATAGATAGATAGATAGATAGAGAGAGAGAGAGAGAGAGAGAGAACAATAGTCATTTTGAATGTTTATACACAACGCGGATGCAGCATTCAATGAATAGATATACTTTTTACAGCGAAAGCGAAATGGAAATGAGATTTAAACGTAATCTGCACAGAGGGAAGTAAATAACAAAATAGAATTGACACGGAAAATAGTAACATAGTACATGAGCGATATGCTTGTTTGTGTTTAATTCACACACGGATTTTGTGTGTGTGTGTGTGTGTGTGTGTGTGTGTGTGTGTGTGTGTGTGTGTGTGTGTGTGTGTGTGTGTGTGTGTGTGTGTGTGTGTGTGTGTGTGTGTGTGTGTGTGTGTGTATGTGTGTGTGTTTATGTGTGTGTGTGTGTGTGTGTGTGTGTGTGTGTGTGTGTAATTCACTATGGTTTTGAATCACGTGTTGGACTCTTAATCGATAGCTATTACCCTCCCGGATGAGAGCTCAGAGCTCCTATATGACCGATCTATGGGTAATGCTGTGACCTTACACGCACACACACACACCCAACTCCCTGCCCAAAAGAAGTGGAGTAACGACTCACAGCGCAGTGACACTGAAATCATTTCAGCCCTGGGCGGGATTCGAACTCGGACCGCTGTAGCAGTGGTTGCAAACGCTACCATTGCACCGTGTGTGTGTGTGTGTGTGTGTATGTATGTATGCATGTATGTATGTGTATTTATCTAGTTGTATTTTGCGGGAGAAGGGCTATGCTCGTAGAGACCCGCAGTTGTATTTTTCCGCATCCAGTTCTTTCTTAAAGTCATGTACAGTTTTAGCACTCACTGCTCGCCCTCCGAACTCAAGAAACCTCCCTTAAACTCCTCCTTCAGTAGACTTCGGACCTTAAATCGGATAACACTTAAAGTGAGGTCCCACCGAGACTCGAACTCGGATCGCTGGATTCAAAGTCCAGAGTGCTAGCCATTACACCATGGGACCGACATGTATCGAGGGGAATAATAACTGTTTTGTCTTTCACTTTATTCCATGTATCTATCACTCTGTGTGGAAAGCTGTTCTTTTTCAGATCTCTTCTATAGCTGTCCTTCTTAAGTTTCTTCTCGTGTCCCCTTGTATTTCTTCTGTCCCATTTAAGTAGATCATCCCTATCAAGGATTTCCATCCCTTTCATAATTCTATAGATGGTTATCAAATCGCCTCTTTCTCTTCTTTGCTCCAGAGTTAATAAGTTTAGTTTGTCCAGTCATTCTTCGTATGTTAACGTGTGTGTGTGTGTGTGTGTGTGTGTGTGTGTGTGTGTGTGTGTGTGTGTGTGTGTGTGTGTGTGTGTGTGTGTGTGTGTGTGTGTGTGTTTGGGTTTGTGTGTGTCTGATGAGTTTGAGGGTTGATATTCACTCATGTATTAATATATGAATGAATGAATGAATGAATTATTTAATCTATCGATCTATCTACTTATCTATACATTCATTTATTTTCTATTAATTTACTTATATTTGTTCAATTTTTGTGTAACAAGTAACTCGAATAAGGATATATAGAAAGCTTAAAATCTGATAGCCTATTGGGTCTGTTATGAGAAATTTATTTCTCAGGACTTAGAAAAAATAAAAATTCTTTGCAAAGAGAACGTAGTAATGACATTCAGTTAATTTTATTGCATACCAATACTGAAACAGAAAAGAATCTGCATATCATATGACGTAAGTTTTGCTAATATGTTACTGAAGTGAACTGATTTTTTTCTGAAATAAAAATTCATAGCTAATTTAGATTCTACGCAGGATAAATGAATAGGTAGGTAAATAAATAAATGAAAAATAAACAAATGAATTCATAGATAAATAAATAAATGAATTAATAGATAGATGATTATATAGATAAATGAATATGTTAAAAAATATATGATAAGATAAGGGAATTTAAGATAAAACTGAAAAGATAAAGAGACAAAACAATCTCTTGGTTAGGAAGAGATTAAGTTAATCTTAATCTTAGTTTTTCAGATACTGCTGTGTTCAGGAATGCTTTTTTTATTTATTTATTTTATCTATTTTTTCATCTATCAATTTTTATAAACATTGGCATGCATAAAGGTTGTGGGGTTTGACAATTTCATTACATCTCCGTAAAAAAGAATGAAAAAATACACAAATAAATAAATAAATAAATAAATAAATAAATAAATAAATAAACAAGTAAATAAATAAATAAATAAATAAATAAATAAATAAATAAATAAACAAGTAAATAAATAAATGAATAAATATATAGATAAAATACTAAATAGATAACTAACTAACTAACTAACTAACTAACTATCTATATAACTAAGTAACTAGCTAACTAACTAAATAAATAAATATATAAATAAACAAATAAATAGATAAATAAATAAATAAGTAAATAAATAAACGAATAAACAAACAAATAAATAATAAATAAATAAATAAACAAATAAATAAATAAGTAAATACATAGATAGATAAATAAATAAGTAGATTAATAAATAGATAAATGAATAGATAAATAAATAAATAGTAAATAAATAAATAAATGAGCAAATAAATAAATAAACAAAAAAACAAATAAATAAATAAATAATAATTAAAACAAATAAATAGATGATAATAAAAATAAACAAGTAAACAGAAAAATGAACGAATAAACATATAAAAAAAAAATAGATAGATTTTGAGTCTGATAACATTCGGATAAAAATCTGTCTCAACGACATCATCCTAATCATTTATATTTAATTAGACGAAATCATAATTTCATCTTTTAAACCGATTTCCTTAACATGTCCGATGCTCATAATAACAACTTACTTTGCTTATGTCAGTGCTTCAAAACATATTCTAGGATTTCACTATAAACCCACTATCGGAGAAATAATAACGGAAAATACAGGGAAACTGTATATTTCGACTACTATCTGTAGTCCACTTCTAGGATGTTATTTTAAACGCGCTGAGAACAAGGTAAAATACTTTAAATCTTTTCCTATTCTAAGCATTGGTGTTATAGTTACAAGAAATCTAGAAAGTCGGACATAAATGTCTTATATCCATGTACCAGTAAACAGTTCTCTTTATCTAACTTCTAGACATTACAAAGGATTACAAAGGCGGAGCATGCCGACAAGAGACCTTTTGATCCATATCTAGGTCGGATGCCAAAAAAAAAAAAAAAAAAAAAAAAAAAAAAAAAAAAAAAAAATCATATTAATAATAAATTAAAACTATAATAATGTAAATAACAAATAAAATACATAAATAAATGCATAGGTATAGTTTATTCATTATTAGAAGAGGTGGTTTAAGGTGGAACGATATTTATCTAACCTTGATTGAGCCAGCTGGCTCGTTATTCGTTTTCCAGCTGTCAGATGGTTCCGGTGGCATGAATGACTCTAAATACAAACAAACAAGTAAACAAACAAATACACAAACAAGTCATGAAATAAGTAAGTAGCAAACAAACATCCTGAAACATTAGTACCTTGTTTCCTAAGTCCCTTTAATTACCTTTATCCTAGAAAAGGAAAACAAACATACACACAGACATGTCTTGAAACAAACAAGTAATATAATTGACAAATAAACAGACAAACTAAAATGTTAGTTCTTGGTACCATATGTAACTCTACCTTTACAAAACACATACTCACACACACACACGACTCGGTGGCGCGGTTGGTAGAGTCCCAGACTCTCAGTACAGCGGTGCCGGCGGTACCTGGTTCGAATCCTACCCAGGGCAGAAATTATTTCAGTATCGCTGCGCTTCGAGTCGTTACTCCAACTCTCGTGGGCGGGCAGTTGGGTGTGTGTGTGCGTGTAAGGTCATGGCATTACCCATAGATCGGTCGTACAAGCTCTGAGCTCTCTTCCTGGAGGGAAATAGCTGTCGATCACGAGTCCAACACGTGATCCAAAGACCAAGGTGAATCTCACACACACACACACACACACACACACACACACACACATGCGCACACACACACACACACACACACACACACACACACACACACACACTCTCGCGGTTGGTAGAGTCCCAGACTATCAGTACGGCGGTGCCGGCGGTACCTGGTTCGAATCCTGCCCAGGGCTGAAATTATTTCAGTATCGCTGCGCTTCGAGTCGTTACTCCAACTCTCGTGGGCGGGGAGTTGGGTGTGTGTGTGTGTGTGTGTGCGTGTAAGGTCATAGCATTACCCATAGATCGGTCATACGAGCTCTGAGCTCTCTTCCGGGAGGGAAATAGCTGTCGATCACGAGTCCAACATGTGATCCAAAGACCAAGGTGAAACACACACACACACACACACACACACACACACACACACACACACACACACACACACACACACACACACACACACACACACACACACACACACACACACACACACACACACAAACAGAAAATGGAACAAGGAAGCAAAACAACAGGGAAGCTAGCTAAATCACTCGTTCTTTGTACCTCTTGTTTGTCGCCGATCCCATTGTCTGTCGGGTGTTGTTGACGTTCCTTCTGTGACTGCATCATAGTGTCACAAACTCATCAGGGCAGAAAAGAACAAGATAATTACCACTCCGACCTCAGAACGCACGTTTGTACAGGTCCATGAAAACCCCACAGTGATTTTCTACTCAGAATGAAATTGCCTTTGATTTTTATTTTTATTTTGAGATGCAGTATGAGAAATTCCTATTTTAGAATATCTATAGTATATCTGTCTAGCCAGTTATAGTTTTCTCTTGAGAACTGGGGAAATCTTTCTTACAATCTTGCGTTTAAAGAGTCATATTTCAATTAAATTGCTGAATATCATATTAAGACTTTGAATTGAAAAATGAAACATATATTGAAGTAGCAAGATCAGGCAAAGATTTATTTTTGGGTAAAGACAGTCAAAGCAGCGTTCTTCTGTTGTAAATTAGAAGATTATATTAAACTTTTTCTTTGATTCTGTCAGAACTACGAAGCACCACTTTCAGAACATAAAAAGGATATTATGAATTTACTAGGAAGAGATTGTACACTCATTAAGCCTTCTGATACCAACGCTCGCTCGAACGCACACACACACACACACACATACATACACACACACACACACACAAACACACACACACACACACACACACACACACACACACACACACACACACACACACACACACACACACACACACACACACACACACACACACACACACACACACACACACACACACACACACACACACACACACACACACACACACACACACACACACACACATATATGTAAAAATGACAAATATGGAGGTGAGGTGACAAAATGAAAAGTTAAGGCTAGAGTATAGAGTTTTATTCAGAACCAGACGTTTCGACCTCTTGGGTCATCCTCAGTGGACTGAAAATAGAAAAAAAAAAAATCAAAATCCGTCAACAGCTTTCATTGTGATCTGACGACCCTGCGTGACCTCACCCCGGTCTCATTTTCTCACACTTGCCAACCGCCAGCTGTGCGGACGTTTGAGCCCAGGACATAAACCCCCCACGAGAATTAGTAGTGTTTTCGGTAGCAATGTATGCCGCCTCCAAAGCTT
>NC_134780.1:83407765-83412765 GCF_046742065.1 Oratosquilla oratoria
GTGGTTGAAATGGGATTATATATATGCATGTACATATACGTATCAGAATGTCCGCTGATGGAATTATCGAAAGCGCGCTGGTTTCACGATCGCACCTCTCTCCGATTCCCCAACAGTGTAAATAGATAGGGGCAAAAGTGACGGTTTCGGCCACAGCTACTCAGCGTCTCCTGGTGTAGGCTTCCCACCATCACCTATCTCAAATATAGACCCAGTCCTAAAACCAAGAGAGAGTTGCATCTCCAAATACTTTTTATAAATCTTCCCTTCCTTTCGGAAGTTCGCTGGCTGAGTGGGTTAGTGCGTCGTTACTTGCGGCGAAGGTCGAGGTGAGGGCGGTTCGAATCCTGCCACCGGCGAAGTTGAACCAAGGGCATGGTTTATTAAATTCCACGCTACAAAGGCCTCTGTGAGGGGCACCGTCCTAGCCTCCTGATAGGGGGGGGGGTGTGGACGTTACACCATATCATCATCTCCCTTCATTTTATAATAATTCCATAAACAATTCTATATTAGAATAACAGGGATTGAATCAAACGCACTTTTGAGATCAATTTGAGATCAATAAAAAGACATATCAAACTCTCTTTTTTCGAATGTATTCATGAGATAAGGAAGTTTGTTTTGCTTCTTCCGTTCCGCATCCACGCTGTTTTTTCGTCTACTTTGTTTTATTCTATTTTTTTTGTAGATGTGGTTGTAGATTTTGGATAATAAGTTCAATTCCCCATAAATTCTTATATTCTCGTTTGTCATCTTCTTGGGAATGTTTGTAAAGAATGAAGGAGGAAGCTAATGAACGGTATGAAAGGAGGAAGCAAAACGCAATGTGAGGGAGGACAAGGCGAAAGGGTATGCGAGAGTGTAGATGTTCTACAAAAAATTTAGTATACACACACACATACACACACACACACACACACACACACACACACACACACACACACACACACACACACACACACACACACACACACACACACACACACACACACACACACACACACACACACACACACACTAACACACACACTAACACACACACACACACACACACACACACACACACACACACACACACACACACACACACACACACACACACACACACACACACTAACACACACACACACACACACACACACACACACACACACACACACACACACACACACACACACATATATATCAAATCAGCCATCCTGAGTCCACTGATGAACAAAGGTCTCCTTCATAGCATTCCATGATTCACACGACCGCGCCAACATCTGCCACGTCACTCCTGCAAACTTCTCAATCTCGTCTCTCCATCTCCTGTCTGGTCTTCCTCTTCCACGCTTCCTATCTCGCGGCGTCCACTCAGTAACATACTTACTCCATCGCTATAGTGATTTTGCTTCATAAAAAAGGAGACCAGAAGGACCTTAGTAAGTATAGACCGATTAGTTTACTATCAAATGTATATAAGATATTCTCCAAGATCCTTATAAATAGACTGAGTCAAGTTTTAGATGGAAACCAACCGAGAGAACATGCAGGTTTTAGGAGCAGATACTCGACTCTAGACCATTTGCAGGCGATTAACCAACTAATCGAGAAAACGACGGAATACAATATATCTCTGTGTTTAGCTTTTGTAGATTACGAGAAGGCCTTCGACTCGGTAAAACAAATAGCAATTCTAAACTCGCTACGTAATCAGGGTACAAATGAACAGATCGTATGTGTTTTAGAAAAGATTTATGCGAATGGTGCCGCTATAATTCGACTATATATATATATATATATATATATATATATATATATATATATATATATATATACATATATATGTATATATATATATACATATATATATATATATATATATATATATATATATATATATTTATACATATGGAAATGAACTCATCTGCTGGGATTCGAACTCCCGCCAGAGCGGATTGTTTCATATAAGTCGAGAATCGTACCGCCTGTGCGGTATATATTTAAATATAAGTATATATTTATAAAAAGAACAGCAAAACAATTAATGAGATTGAAGAAATAAAGAATAAAGTTACTTTGCTATTACAACAACTCTAAGTCCTGCTCCACATTGATTAAAAACAAAGACTATATCTAGGACAAATGTAGTATACCAATTTCATTGTTGTACCGAGGTACATACATAGATCATAACAGATTTTTTTAAGTAAAAGATTATCTTTATATATATAGAATGTTGCAATAAAGCAACATATGGTCAACACTATAGTAAGAATATCAGTAGAGTTAATAAATAACACAAAAATAACTGCTAGCAGCGGGGACTTCGGGAGATTGCAAATGTTGGAAGCTTTATTAATCCGAGAGAATTCCCCATCAATCAATACACAAGCTGATCTGATATCAATAAGTCTCTCTTTCGCGCTACGCCTTAATGTGAAGAGGTTACCACCCACAACCGCCACACCACCTCCACACACCACCCATAACCTCACCGTGCGACCAGCCGATAAGAGGATAACCGGTGATGTCATCATAAGTATATCAATTGTCAAAAGCATGGCGAGGGTACTCATTTCACAATGTGTGTGTGTGTGTGTGTATTCACCTTGGTCTTTGGATCACGTGTTGGACTCGTGATCGACAGCTATTTCCCTCCCGGAAGAGAGCTCAGAGCTCGTATGACCGATCTATGGGTAATGCTATGACCTTACACACACCCAACTCCCCGCCCACGAGAGTCAGAGTAACGACCCGAAGCGCAGCGATACCGAAATAATTTCGGCCCTGGGCAGGATTCGAACCAGGTACCACGAGCACCACCGTGCTGGCAGTACAGCGCTCTACCAACCGCGCCACTGAGTCGCCACCGAGTGTGTTTAAGCATGTGTGTGTTTTGGGCCAATTTGTTTGGTTTTGCTAAGTCATGTTACGGAATGAATTTTCTTTTTTTCTGAATAATGTGGTTTTCTTCTTCTTATAATATATATATTGCTTGAGTATGCCAGTGTGCATAGACCATTTTTGGATGGGAAGAAGGGAGAGGACGAATATGGTTCAATAATGAGATTGAAGAAATAAATGAAACTAAACAAATATCATAAATCAAACAAAGTTGAGATTAGTTCTACAGTTGATGAGTATGGGAAACAATAGAATTGTAAAATGATTATTGATGAGTACCGTAAGGGAAAGGAAGCACAGAGGTAGACTGAGAATGAGATGGATGGATGGATGGGGGAGGAAGAACTGGGTAGAAAGGGAATAGATAGATGGACCAAGATGGAAGCGGTTTAGGATAGAAAGACATAGAGAGCCTTGCTGTTGGCCAACCAGAATCAAGTGGAGGGTGAGGTTCCGATTGAGTGAATGAGTAAATTATTGAGTGAACATTGTAGGAGGTAAACTGCATGATTTTTCAATTGCACAAGTACTGCTTCTTTTATTATCTGTTTCTTTTATTCAGCACTTTGATATACACACAACTAATTATATTTTACATTTGTCGTATCAAATGGTCATTCAGAAACAAACTCATATCTATGTCAAGGTGGGAGGCATTATGATATAGCGTATATGTTGTGAGCATGTTCATTTAATAAGGCTTGCGAATACGTAGACGGAGTGATTTTCGAGGCTGTCTGAGGGCTGTGTACGTAAGAAGAACTCCATCATGCATGCATATAGATGCACCAGAGGATAATGATGAACAAGCCAGAGGTTTCTGCTTTTCGCAAATTCAGTTAGATGCGTCGCATAAAGCAAATGTGCTCGAGGGATGAAATGTAATGTCTGCTGGTTTACATGTTTGGTGGATGGGTGGAATTAAGTGTGCTTGTGTGCGTGTGTGTCTGTGTGCGTGTGTGTGTGAGTGTGTATGTACGTGTGTGTGTGTGCGTGTGTGTGTGAGTGTGTATGTACGTGTGTGTGTGTGTGTTTGTGTGTGTGTGCGTGCGTGTGGATGTGTTTGTGTGTGTGTGCGTGCGTGTGTGCTTACGTGTGTGTGTGTATGTATGCGTGCGTGTGTGTGCGTACGTGTGTATGTGTGTATGCGTGCTTGTGCGTGTGAGTATGTGTGTATGTTTATATGTATATGTATGTGTATGTGTATTTGTATGTGTATATGTATATATGTATGTGTATGTGTATGTGTATATGTATGTATATGTGTATGTGCATGTGTATGGGAAGAAGGTGGCTGCTCTTCCATTAGGCCAAGAAAATAATAGACGGCTGGTACAGAGATAATAACAACAATCAAAATAAAGAGAAAATCAACATAAACTATAAATCTACTTTTTCATCAGCCCATAAAGAAGAAGAACGTATAATGAAACATGTTATAAAAAGGAACATTAAACCAGTCAGCCCAAAGAAAATGCTTAAATTGGTGATTTATTATAAGACAAGGAAGATCAGCCACTTTCTACTTAAAAACAGCCCCCACAAAGAGAGAAAGGAACTTCAGAAATTACATGTCATCTATAGGTTCACATGTGCACGAGGGGACTGTGAAGCCCTTCCCTCCACCTATGTTGGAATGGAGACAATGAGGTTATCCCATCGCCTTTCATATCACCTGATATCAAGAGCTCCTAAAAACCACTTAAGAGAAGTCCATGGCATAGCATTAACAAAAAAAATCCTTGAAGAAAACACTGAGATTTTGGAAATATGTACAGATGATAGACGCCTCCAAATCTTAGGAGCATTATACATTAAAGAGTTGAGCCCAAACCTAAATATACAAGCAGATGACCTTAGGGCCCTCCCATGCATGCGACAAACCGCCACAGACCGAAGCATGAGACATGACATCACAAATCCAAGCACGAGACAAAACGGTACAAGGTCATGCATACGACATTTTGTCACAACACGAAGCCAGAGGCTCTCCCTAGCACGTGACATTTCATCACTACCTGAGTTACCAGGTAACCTCTCCCAGGTAACCGGTAACCTCCCACAGTGAAGAGCAAGTATGGAAACTTAAGTATAAAATGTCATATCAT
>NC_134780.1:83417765-83442765 GCF_046742065.1 Oratosquilla oratoria
ATTTATTTATTTATTAATATCTATCTGTTTATTTTTAAAATCTATCTATTGTTGATCTATTATAGATTATTATCATTTATCTGTTTATTTATTATTTTTCATTATCTATTAATTTATTTCATTTATCTATTTACTAATTTGTTTGTTCATTCATTTATTAGTTTATTTATACAATTATTCATTTATCTTATTTTATTCTTTATTATTATTTTTTCCGCATTCGACGTAGTTATGGACCATGAGGTCTACTGTCGACATACTCTTCCTTTGTAATCTTTAGAAATCCTTTAGAGATGTCTCACGTTCCTGTGGCTAGTCAATGATCTCTTGAACATCACAACAATTCATTTCCAAAACCGCACTGGGCTCTTGACGGCGCTTAACCGTGTCGATATCAAGCGTCTTTCATGAAAGTGGCAGTTGCCGACAAGATTGACGAGTTAAACACCATATGAGGACGGAGCCTTTATTTGTACGACGTTTCGCTTATTACAGCCTTTTCAAGTACTTGAAAAAGCTGTAATAAGCGAAATGTCGCACAAATAAAGGCTCCGTCCTCATATCGCTGCATCATTGCAAGACTGTCGTAACTCAAAAATTTCAAGTATAGAGTTACAATGGTTTATAAGAATGCCGAATAATTCTGCGTCTTTTGGTAATAAAGTCGTAAGTCAAGTGGAGCCCTATTTACCTAATCAAGATGGTAAGTTTTGTTGCTTAGGGTAAAATTATTAAAATTATAATACTTATATAATTTAAATTGCTTCTCCTTAAAAATCACGAAATTTGAGTTACGACTGTCTTGCAATGATGCAGCGATATGGTGTTTAACTCGTCAATACCAAAAGTCGATGAAGAGAAGGAGCTTTGGAGATCCGGGCTGGGCAAGGCAACATGCCGGTACAAAGACTAATCAAAGAAATAAAATTAAATGATAAATAGATAAGTAAATGCATAGATAATAATAAAAAAAACAAGCCCGGCAATAATACAACCATAAACACATGTATATACACATATAAACAGATAAACACAGAAAGGGAGAGATAAAGAGATAGATAGATAGATAGATAGATAGATAGATAGATAGATAGAGAGAGAGAGAGAGAGAGAGAGAGAGAGAGAGAGAGAGAGAGAGAGAGAGAGAGAGAGAGAGAGAGAGAGAGAGAGAGAGAGAGAGAGAGAGAGAGAGAGAGAGAGAGGGAGAGAGAGAGAGAGAGAGAGAGAGAGAGAGAGAGAGAGAGAAAGAGAGAGAGAGAGAGAGAGAGAGAGAGAGAGAGAGAGAGAGAGAGAGAGAGAGAGAGAGAGAGAGAGAGAGAGAGAGAGAGAGTATGGATAGATAGATAGATGGATAGATAGATAGATAGATAGATAGATAGACAGATAGATAGATAAATAGATAGATAGATAGAGAGAGAGAAAATCAGGGCTTGTTTTAAAAAAAGTCTTTGAAAGCAGGTTTAAAAAAAAATGCAATTTGGAGACCACGTTTACGTAACCATTTCCATATCACTCGGTGCCTCAATGACCTGACCGGGTACTTAATCCTATTAAGAGGACTTAGGTAATGTGTGAATTTGGTGTATCACTGTGGAACCACCTGTGCCTATGGAATTCTGTTAATGCTGTTAGGAAGGTTAGTTCTCATTATGATGTGTAGTCTGTGACCTTGCTCTCTCTTTCTCTCTCTCTCTCTCTCTCTCTCTCTCTCTCTCTCTCTATATATATATATATATATATATGTATATATATACATATGATATATGTTATTGATTCCTGAAAAACATTCAACTAATTTTTTCTTCCGTTATCTTCATTAATTGTTGTTTTTGATTACAATGCCAAAGCCTCATCACCTCCTACTTTCTCTTTTTCTCCCTTTTCGCATTTTTCTTCTGCATTTTTTTTTTTGCCTCAGTTTGTCTTTATCCTCCTCCATCATCTCTTTCCCCTCCAATACTTTATCCAGTTTTTGCTATATTTTTCATTTTACGATGCATTTAGTAATTACAATGATTAATTCGAATTCATATCGTTTTCATTCTTCTCATGCTGTCTTACTTTGTCATGCTCTCGATGCGCAAATCCTTTAATTCGACTTCCTGCTTTGTTTTAATCTTTTACTACTTCGTCTTCTTATATGTCATTCTTTTTAATTTTCTTTTGATTAATTTCTATTGATATATTTCTTCAATGAATTAGTTATCAGTCATTTTGAGTTCACTGCTGAACGAAAACTTTTCCCATCTTCTTTCATAAATCGCGCGGCTCCAACCTCTGTCATGTTACTCCTGCAATTTTCTCTGTCTTGTCTCTTTGCCTTACGTCTTCTCTTCCTTTGCTATTTCGTGGCATCCAGTCAGTAGCACATCTGGTCTTACTACTGTCGTCCTGTCTTGGTACTTTCTCTACTCAGTTCCATATCCAGTACTTTACCTTCTACAATATTTTTTACTTCAATCTACTTAAGTACTTAATCTACTTAATCTACTTCAATCATACTTAACTTATCCTGTTCCTAACTCTCAGTGTTGTTCTCAGCATTGATCTCACTTAATATTGCTCTCAATGCACTTCTTAGCTTTTATACCCATCGTCTTTCTTAAATTTCAGATTTCTTACCGGTAGATCATAGCTGGAATTATACACTGACTACAGGTGGGCATCCTCTCATCATGTTTCTGTGTTCACCAAACAGTCTTCATCCGATTCCAAGACCCTTTTTTCAATTTCATTATCTTCACCCAGTTTTAGCATTTACCAATAGTTACACTTTTCATCTTCAGGGTTATAATCCTTCTTGTCTTTTTGTATTAGGCCGGCGGTCACCAAACTTTTTTCACTGCGGGCCGGATAACTGAAAGAATGACGAGCGCGGGCCGCATAATCATTCTGTTCAATATAATACAATACAATAATTTAACATTTACAATAGTAAATTTAAGGCACATTGCAGTCAGGAGGTCTCCGCACGCGTGAAGATCTCCTAGTATTCTAAACATAATATTCAAATTTAAATTGCGGTAAGACAGATATGTGAGAAAGCTATAGGAAAGGGGAAGGATGTTTTTTGGGCTTTCATGGATCTGGAAAAGGCTTATGATAGGGTAGACAGAAAGGCACTGTGGGAGGTTATGCAGATTTATGGGATAGGAGGAAAGCTTTTGGGAGCTGTCAAGAGTTTTTATGAGAGTAGTAGAGCATGTGTTAGGATTAGAAATGGAGAGAGTGAGTGGTTTGAAGTAAAGGTGGGACTTCGTCAAGGATGCGTTATGTCGCCCTGGCTGTTCAACTTATACATGGATGGGGTGGTGCGAGAGGTGAATGCTAGGGTAGTGAGTCAGGGATTGGAGATGGTTAAAGAAAATGGAGAAAAGTGGGAGGTGAGCCAGCTGTTGTTTGCGGACGACACTGCGCTTGTGGCAGGGTCAGAGGAGGGATTGAGGAAGCTGGTGGCAGAGTTTGGGAGAGTATGTGATAGAAGAAAGCTAAAGATAAATGTGGGTAAAAGTAAGGTGATGAGATGTAGACTGGAAGTGAACATTAAGGGAGAGCGACTGGAGGAAGTGGATAGTTTTAGATACTTGGGTGCAAGTGTAGCAGGAAAAGGTGGAGTGAAGGTGGAGGTAGAATGTAGATTGAGAGAAGCGAGTAAATGCCTTGGTGGTTTAAAGAGTGTAATGAGGAATAGACATTTGGGAATGGATGCGAAGAGGAGACTGTATGAAGGAGTGATTGTACCAACAGCACTGTATGGGGCAGAAACGTGGAACATAAGAGAAGAAGAGAGAAGGAGTTTGAATGTGTTTGAGATGAGGTGTCTGAGAAGTATGGTGGGGGTTACTAGGCTAGATAGAGTGAGAAATGAGGAGGTGAGGAGGAGAACAGGGGTGAAAAAGGATTTGGGAGATAGGGTTGATGAAAGAATATTAGGATGGTTTGGACACATGGAAAGAATGAGTGAAGAAAGACTAGTAAAAGAGGTATGGAAGGCAGATGTGGAGGGAGTGAACATGAAGGGACGTCCTAGGATGAGGTGGATGGATGGGGTGAAGGGGGCTTTGGGGAAGAGGGGAATGTCTGTTGAGGAAGGAAGGGAGAGGACGGAAGACAGAGGTGAGTGGAGAATGGTTGTATATGGATGATGTTGTGACTGCATGAGGAAGAATGGGCGGGGAAGTGGGGGGTGGGATAGTATGTGTGAGTAAATTTTGACGCAGCCCGAAGGGATTTCTCCCCGTCCTCGCCTTATATGCAAAGGGGGACGGAGAGGGGGGGTCGCCGATTAAATGAAGCGGCCTTGCTGTGGATGTACTGTGTCTTGCGACACTGCTTCTGACCCAGGGCGGTGGGCAGGGTGCAGGGATGACCCGTCATCCAGGAGGTGCTCAGATGAGAGGAAGGGTGGGAGGGGTGTGGAGTGTATTTAGGGATGAAATGGGTGGGAGTGTTTTTGTGCCTTTCCCTTTTTGGCTACCTCCCTTGGAAGGGGGAAAAAGCCTTGGTATATGTATGATGTATGTAAATTGCATCACAAAGTTTCGTGTTCCATACGTTTTATCAAGCAAATTCAAGTACCGTCGGCGGGCCGGATGAACTGACGTCGCGGGCCGGATCCTGACGTCGCGGGCCGGATACGGCCCGCGGGCCGTAGTTTGGTGACCCCAAGAATGTACCTTTGCCTAATAATTAGGCAAAGGTACATTCTGCCTGTCACTTATTGTTTCTTTTGAATTGTCTCCACAGCAATCTATCCAGCCACCATTGTTCTTGATTCACGACCTCCACAGTTTCGCCCCTTCTCTCTTAGAAACATAAGAGCATAAGACTGGAAGAGACTGCAAGGGACCATAAGACCTACACTTGGCAGTTCCATGTCCATAACCACCTATCATTCCTATCTATAAAGTTATTTTCTTTTCTTTTAAAACAATCTGTTGTTTCGGCACTCGCTATATGGTCACTAAGTCTATTCCATTTATCGACCAGTCTGTTTGTAAACCAGTAATTGCCTATTTCCTTCTTAAGCCTAAACGTGTTCAATTCATATCCATTACTGTGTGGTGACCTGTTGTCTTAATATGATGACCTTGTTCGCATCACCCTTGTTTTCCCATCCTCTTCCATGAATCGCACGTTTCCAACCTCTGCCATGTCACTCCTGCAACCTTCTCTATCTTGTCTCTGTGCCATCTTATCAATATTTATCTAAAGGAATATATTACATGGACAAATATCCAAGAAATAGTTCTGGATTGCTGGCTCCAAGCTCCAGGGCAAGGTCAAGTTTGTTGCCTTTCTGTGAACAAAAGGAAAGAGTATTACATATTTTCGTTTTTTGTTTTAGGATGTCCTACTTAGCGTAATGATTCTTGTGCTTGTAGTCATAGAGTCTAGACATCTTTTAGCATGGATTAGGGATGTTGTGTAACTTTATTCAAGATAATTATGTAATTTTTGTTATATTTTCATGGGGAGGAATTGAAAATTCTCTAAGACGCTAGGAGACTTCCTTTGATATACATACATACATACACACAAACACACACACACACACACACACACACACACACACACACACACACACACACACACACACACACACACACACACACACACACACACACACACACACACACACACACACACACACACACACACACACACACACACACACACACACATATATATATATATACAGATATATATGTGTATATATACGTGTTCACACACACACACACACACACACACACACTCCTAGCGTCTTAGAGAATTTACAATTCCTCCCCATGAAAATATAACAAAAATTACATAACTATCTTGAATAAAGTTACACAACATCCCTGATCCATGCTAAAAGATGTCTAGACTCTGTGACTACAAGCACAAGAATCAATACGCTAAGTAGGACATCCTGAAACAAAAAACGAAAATATGTAATACTCTTTCCTTTTGTTTACAGAGAGCCAACAAACTTGATCTTACCTTGGAGCTTGGTGCCAGCAATCCAGAAATATTTCTTGGATATTTGTCCAAGTAATATATTCCTTTAGATAAATATTGATAAGATGGCACAGAGACAAGATAGAGAACATTGCAGGAGTGACATGGCAGAGGTTGGAAACATGCGATTTATGGAAGAGGATGGAAAAAC
This sequence comes from Oratosquilla oratoria, assembly GCF_046742065.1. Taxonomy (NCBI): domain Eukaryota; kingdom Metazoa; phylum Arthropoda; class Malacostraca; order Stomatopoda; family Squillidae; genus Oratosquilla; species Oratosquilla oratoria. The sequence continues at coordinate 83,423,920 of NC_134780.1, forward strand.
GAGGGTGATACGAGCAAGGTCATCATATTAAGACAACAGGTCAGCACACAGTAATGGATATAAATTGAACACGTTTAGGCTTAAGAAGGAAATAGGCAATTACTGGTTTACAAACAGACTGGTCAATAAATGGAACAGACTTAGTGACCATATAGCGAGTGCCGAAACAACAGATTGTTTTAAAATAAAAGAAAATAACTTTATAGATAGGAATGATAGGTGGTTATGGACATGGAACTGCCAAGTGTAGGTCTTATGGTCCCTTGCAGTCTCCTCCAGTCTTATGCTCTTATGTTTCTCAGAGAGAAGGGGTGAAACTGTGGAGGTCGTGAATCAAGAACAATGGTGGCTGGATAGATTGCTGTGGAGACAATTCAAGAGGAACAATAAGTGACAGGCAGAATGTACCTTTGCCTAATACAGGGATCACCAAACTACGGCCCGTGGGCCGCATCCGGCCCGCGACGTCAGTTTATCCGGCCCGCCGACAGTACTTGAATTTGCTTGATAAAACGTATGGAACACGAAACTTTGTGATGCAATTTAAATTTGAATATTATGTTTAGAATACTAGGAGATATTCACGCGTGCGGAGACCTCCTGACTGCTATGTGCCTTAAATTTACTATTGTGAATGTTAAATTATTGTATTGTATTGTATTGAACAGAATGGTTATGCGGCCCGCGCTCGTCATTCTTCTAGTTATCCGGCCCGCAGTGAAAAAAGTTTGGTGACCCCTGGCCTAATACAAAAAGGCAAGAAGGATTATAACCCTGAAGAAGATGAAAAGTGTAACTATTGGTAAATGCTAAAACTGGGTGAAGATAATGAAACTGAAAAAAGGGTCTTGGAATCGGATGAAGACTGTTTGGTAAACACGGAAACATGACGAGAGGATGTCCACCTGTAGTCAGAGGTGACAGTGGTGGTGGACGGACGTGGCAGGTCTGTGACCTCCTGTCTCAGGTGCAACGGGGCGCTTTGTAGCTGCCTGGGTCAGCTTGTTGACCCTTCTCCTGGTATTTATTTTTCTCCTAGTTTATACGCGGTAACAATGTGCGGACCAGTATTGCCATACAACCCCCCTCGTCAGAGATACCGACCCAGTGAACTTTACGCGTTAAAACGAGGGTGTGGTTATCCTCCGAGTTCAGTGATTCAGCGCCTGAAAGACATGAAACTCTTCCGAAGTCGTGGCCGACGAGGTGGTAGAAAAATTACACGAATAGAGCCTATGATTACAACCACAACAAGTGCAAAAAAACAGAAAAAAGGTTAAGCCGAGATCTCGCATTCACAGTGAAGTGCCACGCGTTTGGTACAGCCTACCCTCCCTCCTGCTGTCTAACGTTACCTCCTTAACCAACAAAATGGAGGAAGTGATCGAAACAGTACGTTCTACAGGATGTGACATGATGGCAATTACTGAAGCGTGGCAAATTGTGCCTGAAATGTGTAATATTGAAAACTTTGTACTATTTCACCACCTCAGAGTGAACCGTGTTGGTGGTGGTGTAGCATTGTTCTGTCGTGCGGACCTCAACCCTTCACACCTCAGGGTTGATATTCCCGAGGGAGTTGAGGTTCTGTGGGTGAGGATTAACCCCCGCCTTCACCCCCGCCACACCGCGTCCATTATTATGTGTGTGGTCTATCATCCTCCACGTGCACACACCGCCGCTCTCCTTTCCGATCACATTATTGAGACCGCTGACTCCCTACGATTGAAATACCCTGCTGCAAAGCTGGTCATTTGTGGGGACTTTAATCGGCTAGACACAAGTGAGATTCTACATCAATTAAGTCTTACTCAGGTGGTGAACTTCCCCACCCACAAGCAAACTACTCTCGACCTTATCATGACCGACATGGCTCAACAGTACTCCCCTCCCAGACCTCTCCCCCCCATCGGCAGGAGTACCCACATCACCATCCAGTGGTCGCCAGCACCCAGCAATGCCATCCGTAGAACTAAGGTCACTCGACACCACCGCCCCATGCCTGACTCGGCCATGAGGGAGTTTGGGAGGTGGATAGTGGAGTATCCCTGGACGGAGGTTCTGGAAGCCGAGGACGTGGAAACCAAGTGGAAAAACTACTCAACAACCACTACTGAAGCTTTCCACTTTTTTTTCCCGGTCAAGGACTTCTCCGTGAACCGATCAGACGCCCCCTGGATGACCCCCCGTATTAAGCGTCTAATTAAACAACGCAACAAGGCATATTACACTGATCGACCCCTCTTCAGATCCCTCAGAAATAAAGTCATCAAGGAGATAAGTATTGCAAAGTCTTCGTACTACCCTAATAAAATAGAACACCTCAAAACACAAAATAACAGTCAGTGGTTTAGTAAGATCAAAGCTCTCTGCGGGCTACAAAATAATCAAGCCTCTCACCTGCCCTGCGCTTCACACTTACCACCTGACTTAGCTGCTCAAGAGATTAACACTCACTTCGCCTCTATCTGCCAGACCTTACCCCCCCTTAACTTCTCCGGCCTACCTGCCTACCTCCCCTCTCCCTCACCCCCTGCCCCTGTCCAGAAAGCTGACGTTGCCACTAAACTAAGTAAATTAAAGTATAACAGATCTACAACACCTTCTGATCTACCTATCAAAATCTACAAAGAATTTGCCCCAGAACTTGCCCTCCCACTTTCCTCCATAATTAATGCTTCACTGAGTCAAAACTCCTGCCCCAGTGATTGGAAAATTTCATATATCACTCCCATCCCCAAATGTCCGAACCCACAGTCACTAAGCGACCTTAGACCTATTGCTATCACCCCAATCCCAAGCCTTATATGTGAGGATTTTGTTTTTAACTCAGTATACAACAAAATTAAAGATCAAATCGATATAAAACAGTATGGCAACATGAAATCCTCCTCCACAACTCACTATCTTGTTAATCTTCTGGACTTCTTGCACAGCCACTTAGACAAACGCAATACTTCTCTAGCCTTGACCTTTATTGACTTCAAGAAAGCGTTTGACCTTGTTGACCATAACATTATCATCTCCAAAGCCATACAACTGGGGATCCAACCACACTTGGTAGCATGGCTAGCCGACTTCCTGACCGGACGTCAACAGGTAGTGAGGTACCAGGGAACGACATCCTCCCTCCACCCTCTAACATGTGGGGTCCCTCAAGGGACCAAGATGGGACCACTGTGCTTCCTCATCCTCATAAATGACGCATTAATGGACACCCAACATAGATGGAAATACGTCGATGACTGTACAGTTGGCATTCCCATCAACACCAGGCAGCCTGACTTTTCTCCACTACAAAACATCCTAGACAACCTCAAAACGTGGACTGAGAGCAGGAATGTGACAGTTAACCACAACAAGACCGTGGTCATGCATGTTTGTACATCCAAACAGGCGGTGGCACCACCTCAACTGTCATTAGGAACCCATTCCCTTCAAGTGGTCCAGTCCGCCAAGCTACTAGGCATCACAATAGACGACCACCTTAACTGGAACCAGCACATCAACAACATCATCAGGACAGCCTCTTACAAACTCTTCATGCTGCGCAGATTGAAGTCCCTTGGTACCCCATCACCAGATCTAAAGGGAGTCTACACCACCTTCGTACTCCCCACCCTCATGTACGCCTCCCCAGCCTGGTCATCATCACTTAACATCACACAGAGGAGCAAATTAGAGAAAGTACAAAAAAGAGCGTGCAGAATTATCTTGGGTAATCAGTATGAGGGATACGAACACGCCCTCACCACCCTCAGCTTACCAAGATTGTCCGACAAACACAGTGAGGCACTGAATAAGTTTGGACAGGACCTAATGCTACACCCACGTCACCGTCACTTCCTCCCACCTCCCACCACACCCACCCGCCATGCAACTCGGCATTCAAACAAAATCAAGCCCATCAGAGCGCCGAGAACTGACCGATACAAGAACAGTGCCATTCCATCCATTGTCCGCACAATAAACTCATCATAAATTTTAGACTAAGCATATCACTCTAATAATTACTATATTACTCATAAAAGTGCCCAATTGTATTATTGTCAGTGTATCACTGCTATCTCAATAAACCTATCATTATTATTTTTTTTATTATTACACACACACACACACACACACACACACACACACACACACACACACACACACACACACACACACACACACACACACACACACACACACACACACACACACACACACATACACATACACATACACATACACATACACACACACACACCACACACACACACACACACATATAAGTGAGATATCTGGGTCAAAGTATATACCTACACATCTTTTATCCCACACACAACCTAAGCCCATACGGTGTCCAACCTCAGCACCTCGTGGGGTCATCCCTGACTCCCGATGCAATGCTCGGATTAGAGGAAATGCAGTAAGGCACAGTACTCAGAATGAATTTCATAAACATCATATCATTTTGAAGAGGATTTTTGTTGTGGTCGTTAGCTTTGCATTTGAGAAGGCTTCAGATAGGAAAACCGTCATAGTTTATGACCTGTGTATTTGAAATATCAATATAGATTCACTTTTGATATTTTTTTTTACTTATGATGGCCTGACATTATCAAGAAAAAATCCTGAAATTAGAAAAGAATATATATGTGGTTGATACCATTTATAAACAACGCTATATTATTATTGACACATTCATGGCTTGAAGAAATACTATTGAACAGCTTTTCTGGTTGTATGGGTGTCAGATTGATCAGGGTAGGAATGAAATGGAAGGATAAATAATTTTTCAAAACATATTTAGAATTATTTGTTTATTTTTCTCTTCAAGTCAGGCGTCTAATGCGCCGAATTTCTTGAAGAAATTGACAGGTAGACCAACATATCTTCCATGTGATGTTACCTTAAGATATCAGTTTACAAAAGTCAAGGGATCTGGCGGGATGACATTGAAACAAGTTAAACCTAAAATTAAATAAATAAATCAATAAAATATAAAATAGATAAAACTTATGGACTAAATGTGCAAAGCTGCTCATCCAGGAAAAAATATAAACGCTAAATGATTTAGTACATGTAATCATAGAAAGTAATTATTGAAATGGATTCCAGTCCATCACATAATCTAGATAAAAATCTGATGAGGTTTTTTAATAGAGGAAGAGTACACAAACAAAGAATATGAATTAAAAAACTATTCACAGATTCCTTATAACAAACGTCCCAACAAAAACAAATATATATAATAGTAAAATCAAGCACACACACACACACACACACACACACACACACACACACACACACACACACACACACACACACACACACACACACACACACACACACACACACACACACACACACACACACACACACACGCATGCACACACACGCACACACACGTGAAGAATAGAAGTGTTTTCTGAAAAAAAAAACACAATCGTATAATAATTCACAATATTACAGGCAATGGAAATATATCTAGATTCAGGCTCAGACATACACCTAGAAACAAGGAGACAAAACAATGGCATATAGAGAACAGATATATATATATATATGTATATATATACATATATATATATATGTATATATATATATATATATATATATATATATATATATATATAGCTATATATATATATATATATATATATATATATATATATACGAATATCGATTTATATTTGGTTTTGACTTTGAAGGCACGAGTTCGAGTCCCACATTCCTCTCTCTTCGTTTCCCAGCAGTGAAACGCGCACATAGGGTAAAGGTGACGTCTCCGACATCAGCTCCTCATTACCTTCTGGCGCAGGCTTCTTACCGCGGCCTCTTTCCTCTCCGTAGGTAAAGGTTGAAAGAGGTTTACGATGGTACACCAAGAGACGCTGAGTATCTGCGGCCGAAGCCGTCACCTTTGGACTATGTGCTTGGACAGTTGGTGCAGGTAACAGTCACTGATGGGAATCGGGAAGAAATTAGGGACTCGAACCCACAACTAAGTGAATGCAAGACGAGACGAGCGGGCTTCAGGCTACGCTAACAGACCACAAGAGTTGAGATATGAACAAAACTTATTTCGTTTTACAATTTTGTGACCCTCCGGTTGTTTTTGAGAAATCTCTTTTTCCTTTGACATCTGTTCACATCCCCGAAAGCTTCTGTTCCTCTATGACTTTGTGTTATGCTTCGGGGAGTAGAGTTCTTGAGTCAAATTGTGTTGGAACTTTCTTACCCATGTTTATATCCTTTGAAGTCCTTTAACTTTAATCATTCTCTCTCTCTCTCTCTCTCTCTCTCTCTCTCTCTCTCTCTCTCTCTCTCTCTCTCTCTCTCTCTCTCTCTCTCTCTCTTTCTCTGTCTATCTTTCTCTCTCTCTCTCTCTCTCTCCTTCCTCTTTCTCTTCACCCCTCTCCCTCTCTCTCCACCTTTCTCTTTCCCTCTCTCTTCCTTCACCCCCTCTCTCTCCCTCCACCCACTCTCTCTCTCTCTTTCTCTCTCTTTTCCCTCCATCCCTCTCTTTCTCTCTCTCTCCCCCTCTCTTCCCCCCCTCTCTCTCCCTATGATTTGCAAATTTCTTTGAAAACGTGAATATCACATATGAAACTATTTTCTTTTTTCTTTCCTTTCTGTACTTATCGGGGAAATGGCAGCAAAGGCGTATCGAGAAACAATGACGTCAGTCACACGACTTACCCTGACATACACGATTTGATCTGTAATCATTCCCTTCAAGGTTACCAACTTTAACCCAATGTCTTATTCATGACTCTGACTGCAGATCATCCGACCCAGTGAATATCAATTCCTTCTGGCTGTGCCTAATTACAATAGATATTTAACTAGACCCTCCGGGAAAGCTTAAGGACGGACTCAGGAAATTGATATGTCAACTTCATGTCCAGGAAATGTAGGTAAAAAGAAAAAGGAGTTAAACTGCACTAAAGGCTGTGACGCTTATAAAAAACATTAAGATGACTTTGATTATTATCTAAAAGACGAATATCCTGAATCTTTTACCATGTGTAAATGTGAAAATAAAAATTGAAATATAAGAAATATATAAACAGTTATATAAGATATTTGATGGGTAGATTAATATAGAAATGGAATATAGAAACAAAAACAATATACTGATATATATGTATAAGAATGTATCTGTATGTATATATATCACTGTATTAGTAACTGGTTGTCGCGAACGGGTTACCAGACCTGTCTCATGCCAACTTGACCACCAAGGATTAAAAGATTTGTAACCTGAAATGATACTTGTCTCCAAAAATTCAATAACTATCGAAACTACGTTCAGAGCAGCCCCCATCCCCAATCGTGGATGCTGCATTATCTAAATGGAACCACTATTGGTTTTCCACCATTTGAGTTATAAATCATTATTGTATTTATATCGTGGTAGCTGCTTGGCTGTTGTAATTAGAAGGCTGTAGGCCTAGAGGTTGACCAATATTCTTGTGTTGTGGTTCTGGTGAAGTATCCGCTGGGGATAGTAACACGACTCTTTAATCCCTTGTTCAATCCAAGATGGGTTTGCCCACTCTTGGCTCGGAGATTCACCTTGAGCCAAGCAGCTCCCGCCTGGGCCGACTCCGCACGGTCCTAGGCTCTCCTCTGTAATACTATGGTGGTGGGTATGTACAGTATACTCTCCTATAATCCCAAGAGCTGCTGGGGTTCGTGTTGGGAGGGCTAGTCTTTATATCTATATAGATAAAATCCAGACATTGCACTGTTGATGCGGCTGGGTTTGTAGCCTGGCACTGCGAGATCCACCAAACTCATCATACGGGTAGCGCAAACAAGGCACAAGCACGTCGAACTTGGCTCAGGGTGAACTTCACCTTGGTCTTTGGATCACGTGTTGGACTCGTGATCGACAGCTATTTCCTCCCGGAAGAGAACTCAGAGCTCGTATGACCGATCTATGGGTAATGCTATGACCTTACACGCACCCCCCCCAACTCCCCGCCCACGAGAGTTGGAGTAACGACTCGAAGCGCAGCGATACTGAAATAATTTCAGCCCTGGGCAGGATTCGAACCAGGTACCCCCGGTACCGCCGTACTGACAGTCTGGGACTCTACCAACCGCGCCACTGAGTCGTGTTCAGGCAAGCTCTTCGTGTGTGAGCCTGGAACAGTTTTCCTTTCCAAAAACGATTGACTACCCTTTTATATTGGCGGAGCTTAGGAGGCTTAGAGTGGATATAGCGGGTCTTCTGGAGGTGAGGAGACCGGGTAGTGGTGAGATCAGTGAGGTTGGTTACCTCTACTAGTGGTCGGATACAGAAGTGGTGCATCATCATCATCATATCTTGTCGCACCAGAAGTGAGGCCACATTGGGGGATGAGTACATGATGTTGGTGAAACTACATACATACATATACCAAAGACTTTTCCCCCCTACACGGGGGGTAGCCAAAAAGAAAAATGATTACTCGCTCACCATCCCATCCTAACGCAGTGGGAAGAGAGCAAAACCATGTTAATTGCGGAAAGCTGCTTTATTTTTTCATTCTTTATTTTTCTTTTTTGGCCAACGTTGGATCGCTCCCCCGCCTTGAAATGGACTAAAGTTTTAGCTAAGTTGAAATGTTTGCTTAGGAGGAACGTCGCTGAATATTTATTCTGTTTTTCGGGCACATATGAAAGTAATACGGATTTGAGTTATGGGGATTCTAAATATGAAATACTGTTGACCAACCTATTTGAAAAAACAACAACAACAACAGATCAATCTAGTTGATGTTAAGTAAAGTTGGTGGGGGGGGGGCAGGAAGGCTCAGAGCATCTCTTTGTGTCTCATCTCTATGGCTATAACTCCTCTGGTTCGCGTACTTTCTTTGTAAGTGTAAAGAACCACAGCAAATATGTTTGTGATACTCTGAGGATATAACAACAAGTACTTGCTCTCTTCAAAATTCGTGTTCTCTTGGGATAATTTTGCATACCTATGTGTAAAAGTTCTGGTTATGTTTACGTGCACACACACACAAACACACACACATACACACACACACACACACACACACACACACACACACACACACACACACACACACACACACACACACACACACACACACACACACACACACACACACACACACACACACACACACACACACACACACACACACACACACATGTATTTTCTACATACATACATACATACATACATACATACATACATACATACATACATACATACATACATACATACATACATACATACATGCCTACATGCATACATGCATACATACATACATACATACATACATACATATATACATCCATACATACATATATACATACATACATACATATATGCGTACATACATATATACATGGATGCATATACATACATACATGCGTACATACATATATACTTACATACATACATACATACATACATACATACATACATACATACATACATACATACATACATACATACATACATACATACATACATACATACATACATACATACATACATAGGCTTGAGAATCTTAATGACTACAAAAGCTATGTCGATAGAGAGAAAATCCCTGCAGGGTCACCCATATCGATCAGGTTTTGTAAGAAAGATCAGACAAAGAGCAGCTCACACGCACAGTCGCAGGACTCACTGCTAACTGGCACGTCCCTTATGGCGAACAGGGAAATTCCTCATAGATATATGGGGTACTGTCATAATGACGGCGTGGACCATTGGGCACCCTATAGAAATAGGGCTTCATCGAATATAATGAATAAGGTGACACCAGAGAATTATCTCTCCAGAAACCAGTTGGCACGGAGGTGAGATTACTACCAAAAACACCCTTCATAGCAACCATGAAAAGCACAACAAAAACAAAACCGGGCGTTCCTGTTGGATCATCGTCTACTAAAGGTCCAAACGCATTGCCTCTTGTGCTTACGGGCAGAGTGCCACCGAATGTGAGTAAGCACTGTCCAAGCAGACCCAAGTCTTGGACATTAAACAACATAAAGAAAATGAAGATCTATACTTACAACGTAAGAAGTCTCTCAGAGGACCACAGGCTGGAGAGCTTAATGGAAAAACTAGACAACATCAAGTGGGACATCGTAGGACTGAGCGAAGTCCGAAGAACGGAAGAAAAGTTGATACAATTACAAGATGGTGACCACCTGTTCTACTATAGAGGTAAGGACAAAGAAAGATCCAGTGGAGTAGGATTCTTGATCAACCAAGAAGTTGCTGGTGACGTAGTCAATTTCAGTAGTTTGTCTGACAGGGTAGCTTGGATTGTGATTAGGCTGTGTAAAAGGTACACTCTAAAAATAGTTCAGGTTTATGCACCAACTTCACAGAGTTCAGACGATGAAATTGAGTCGTTCTATGATAATTTAAGTCAGGTAATAGATCAAGAAAAAAGTAAGTACACGTTGGTAATAGGAGACTTTAATGCTAAAGTAGGGAAGAAGATGGGAGATGAGACGTGCATTGGGAAGTTTGGAGTAGGTGAAAGAAATGACAGAGGCGAGATGTTGGTCAATTTTGCAGAGAACTACATCATGAGGATAATGAACACTTTCTTCCAAAAGCGTATAGGTCGTAGATGGACCTGAAGAAGTCCAAATGGAATAACAAAGAACGAAATAGACTTCATATTAGGAGATGAGACCAAAAGCGTTAACAATGTTACGGTGATAAATAAAGTAAACATAAGTAGTGACCATAGAATGGTAGGTTGCACAGCTAAATTCAATTTCAGAGCCGAGAGAAATAAACTAATTTTGAGAAAGAAAATCAGCCTTGCAAAGGTTAAGAATAATAATAAGAAATTTCAGTTAGAAATTAAAAATAGATTTGAAGTTCTAAGAACAAACGAGGACACCGTGGAAGATATTAATTTGAATTTAGTGAATATCATTAGGGAATCGGCAGAGAAAGTAGAAAGTACAAAAAACATCAGAGAAAACAAATACTCCAAAGCTACAAATGACCTGATAAAAAGAAGAAGGATCATGCAGATTAAAAGCAGGAGAGACGAAATAGAGAGTAGAATTAAAAAAGTTTATCAATAAAAGGCAGATATTAGAGAAAAGAAAGAGAAACATGGATGAAACAGAGAAAACTATTCGGAAATGTATAATTATTAAAGTGACCGAGCGCAGACATGCTTTAGGAAAACAGCAAATGATATGTTTGAAGGATAGAAATGGAGAAATCATTAAATGCAGGGACAGAATGGTAAAAAGAGTAGAATAATTTTACCTAGAGCTTTACTCGTCGAAAATTGTAGTTGAGTCAGTAAATTCATGTGTAGACGTTAATAGTGTACCAGATATTAGAAAGAAAGAAGTAGAATTTGCTCTAAAAATATGAAACAAGGAAAAGCACCTGGGGAAGATGGTATATCGATAGATCTGTTGAAAGACGCAGGAAAATTAGTTCATATTGGATTAGCTGAGTTGTACATCCAGCGCTTCCGTCAAGAAAGCGTTCTTGAATCGTGGTGCAATGCTATAGTGATTTTGCTTCATAAAAAAGGAGACCAGAAGGACCTTAGTAACTATCGACCGATTAGCTTGCTATCAAACGTATATAAAGTATTCTCCAAGATCCTTACAAATAGACTAAGTCAAGCTTTAGAAGGAAAGCAACCGAAAGAACAGGCAGGCTATAGGAGCGGTTACTCGACTCTAGACCATTTGCAGGCGATAAACCAACTAATCGAGAAAACGAAAGAATACAATATACCTCTGTGTTTAGCTTTTGCAGATTATGAGAAGGCCTTTGACTCGGAAGAACAAATAATAATACTAAACTCGCTACGTAATCAGGGCACAAACGAACAGATCGTAAGAGTTTTAGAAAAGATTTATGCGAAAGGTACCATTATAATCCGACTACGTAAAGACACAGAAAAGATCAAGATCGAGAAAGGAGTGCGGCAAGGTGATACAATTTCACCTAAACTATTTACAGCTTTCTTGGAAGATATTTTCAGGAGGTTGAGTTGGGAAGAGAAAGGTTTGAAAAATAATGGCGAATATTTGAACTACCTAAGATTTGCGGATGACATTATTTTTATGCTGAGTGATCTAAACAAGGAAAGTCTCAAAGTAGGTTTAAAACGAATAAGAGTAAAACCAAAGTAATGTTTAACACGAAAGTTCAAAGGAAAGATATTGTAATTGATGGTGAGAGTTTTGAAGAAGTTGAGGAGTATGATTATTTAGGGCAGATGGTGAAAGCGACGAAAGATTATGGTAATGAAATAAAAAGACGCATTATATTTGGCTCCAAAGTGTTTGGTAAATGTAATAAAATACTGAGAGGTCCTCTACCTTTTTGTTTGAGACGTAAATTTTACAATCAATGCATTCTGCCAGCAATAATTCATGGGTGTGAGATTTGGAAACTAACGAAGGCGATGGAAGCAAATCTAAGGAATGTACAGAGAAGAATGGAGAGATCAATGATAGGAATAACGCTGAGAGACCAAAAGAGAGCAAGTTGGGTGAGAGAGCAGACTAGAGTGAACGATATTGTGGAGGCGGTAAAAGAGAGGAAGTGGAATTGGGTAGGTAAGTTAACGCGAACGACTGATGAACGATGGAGCAAGTGTGTTACTGAGTGGACGCCGCGAGATAGGAAGCGTGGAAGAGGGAGACCAGACAGAGGGTAGAGAGACGAGATCGAGAGGCTTGCAGGAGTGACGTGGCAGAGGTTGGCGAGGTCGTGTGAATCATGGAATGCTATGAAGGAGGCCTTTGTTCAGCACTGGACTCAGGATGGCTGAATTGATTGATTGATATATACATACACACACACACACATACATGCATACATACATACATACATACATACATACATACATACATACATACATACATACATACATACATACATACATACATACATACATACATACATACATGCATACATACATACATACATACATACATACATACATACATACATACATACATACATACATACATACATACATACATACATATATACATACATATATACATACATACATACATACATGCATACATACATACATACATACATACATACATACATACATACATACATACATACATACATACATACATACATACATACATACATACATGAATTTCCCTTATGTATACAAATATATCTACATATATGTATATCACCACGAAAACCCTTGACTTATGTACACGAAAATGTGAGTTGGTCTTCCTTAGAAAATCACGTAGTTTTCCATTAACGGATAACTGAATACTTTTAAAAGCACAACATAATGATATTATATACAATAGTATATATATATATGTAAGCCTTTCTACCTTGTGATGACGATAAATACATTTCATCTTAAGAAATAAATCACAATTTTTATAAAGTAATCGTGAGCTTTGATATCTTTACTACTCAAATATACACGTATACATACAAAAGCATATATCTAAATGGAATGGGCATGTGGATTAGTTCTTTATTAAATAACGCCTCCTTTGTACTTATTAGGGCGTCAACACACACGAATCTAAGGCTGTAACAACCTCAAGGACAATTTGTAAGAATGAGAATGGGACGGGAAGGAAGGAAGGAGAGAAGAAAAGACAAGAAAGACAGATTCGTAATTAATCAGAATGATAAATCGGTAGATGTTTATACAAACAATAGTGAGAATGAGACAGAGATAAGAACAGGCAGTGATGGTGAATGATGATATTTGTAATAGGAGTTGTAACACTGATAATAATAATGACAATAATAATGACAATAATAATGACATGATAGCTTGAACATTGACAATAACAACAGTAATGGTCATATTTGTAATACTTTATTTGTATCCACTGCTATCAGTTCTTTTATTAGAAGTGGTTGTGTAGTAATGGAAACATATTAAGAGTTCTATGTACCCATGACATCAATAGCCATGGATGTATTTGCCGTCTGAAACATCAAGGAAACATGCCAGCTCATTTCCAGAGAGTCTTTTCAAATATAAAACTTTAACAGCCAGTCCCTACTTACAAAGAAATGACAAATTCCAGGCAATGCCTAATCGGTGCACACTTATCGAGAACATACTCAGGGATTCAGGAATTCGACAAAATCAAAAAACAACCAGTCGCCACCAGCACAAACACCAAAATAGGAAAAACGTCTTTTAGAAGTGGGAATTCACAGCTGCGACGGCGGTCGTCGTTGAATGCGCCGCGAGTACTGGTGGCGGTAGCAAACGTGGCCCGTGTGAAGAGATCCATTGTCATACATACATAAGGACGAGGCAGACGCTCTGACTGAGGAGCACGGGCTGTTGCTTCCTGGTTGCTTTGAATCAGGTGCCCAGGAGAAACCTCGTGAAGGCCAGAAGAACAAGGGCCGTGGACAGGAGGGCCGCTGTGGAGAAGAAGTAGAGAGTTGGTGAGGCATGACTGAAGTAGCGCATGCGGTGGGTGTTGCACAAGTCTGACGCACACGTCTTGTAACACGCGAGGAGGCGCTCCACGCGGTTGTTGGTCAGGTTCTCGTAGTGGAAACCACAGAAGTCTGACATGTTTGTCTCGGCGCATGCACGAAACAACACCTGGGCGGTTCCTGGAAGAGAAAGAGGGGAAGTTAGCCGGGCTATGTGCTAACTTTGGGAAAAAAAAAAAAAAAAAAAAAAAAAAAAAAAAAAAAAAAAAAAAAAAAAAAAAAAAAAAAAAAATTATGCAAAGGAACTGTCTGATACAACAACTACATATTGAGGACCTTAACAGCAATCTTAGGAATCTTTTCGCCTTCCTTTAATATACATTTCCATAAAATCTAAGAAACAATATACAAAACTACACCAATGGAAAACGATAACTACGAGGAAGCCTCTTTTGTCATCACAGGGAGACCAGAATTTAAAAAAACGGGTGTTTTAGAGGTTCGTCTCAGGATGTGTCACATTGCATCTGACTTGGTATTTTGAAAATCTAAGCCACGTAATGTAAGGCAGTGGTTACGTGAATCTGCTGAAGTGGGGAAGTAGGTACTGTAAGGGCTCCTATCTACCGTACGATCTAGTCTTAAGGCCGCCTGACAGATCTGGTCGATTTGTCCAACCGTCATAAACGATCCAATCAGGTCGGATCCGACCGATTCTGTCAGACGGCCCGAAGACTAGATCGCACCGTGGATGGAGACCCTAAGAGTACTCATTTTGCCTTATCTGATTTCTGGATACCGTGTCGAACTCATGAACACGTGGTTGTGAGTTCGATTCCCGTAGGGTTTGTCCTATTAAGGGTTTTTCACTTCCCACTGCGTCGGCGTGGGAAGATGAGTGACATTTTTCTTAGAAAGTTTTTCTCGGGCTTTGAGGGGAAGGTAGTGAAGTAAAGGTGGAACGAG
This sequence comes from Oratosquilla oratoria, assembly GCF_046742065.1. Taxonomy (NCBI): domain Eukaryota; kingdom Metazoa; phylum Arthropoda; class Malacostraca; order Stomatopoda; family Squillidae; genus Oratosquilla; species Oratosquilla oratoria. The sequence continues at coordinate 83,439,299 of NC_134780.1, forward strand.
CTATGAATCTAAGACTATTATCATATATCCGATATCATATTCCATGCCATCACGGTCGAGACTGACGAGGAGCTCGATGGAAGCATATATACGGAAAGTGATAAGTGGTCAAGCTAAGGACTCGAACCTAGCTCAGACGTAACAAATGAACAGTGACTTAGACCACTGCGCTATCAAGAGAGATATAAGTTGGGAAAGTATTTTACACGTACTGAATAGTCTTCAGTGTAGACTGGGGACCATTCAGTGTGTGTAAAATACTTTCTATTGAATAAAAGATAAATGAATAGATGAATGAATAAATAAGTAAATAGAAAAGAAGAGATAGATAGATAGATAGATGGATAGATAGATAGATAGATAGATAGAGAGAGTGAGATTGAGAGAAAGAGAGATTAGTGTTGCTAATAAATGTTACCTTCAATTTGGCGTGTGGCGTCACTGAAATTCATAAATTAAAAGAAAAATACCGAAGAAGGTGAGCTTCACAAGAAACTTGTCATTGCCAAAAGAATAAAAAACCCGTCCCCCTACTCCCCTAAAAAAAAAAAGTCCCCCTACTCCCCTCAAAAAAAAAAAAAAAAAAAAAAAAAAAAAAAAAAAAAAAAAATTGCCCATGGTAGGACTCTTCCGAGCTGAAGACTCCTTTGTAAAGAACACAAAGGGATTCTTTCAAGGAGCTAAGCACTTTGACCAAAGGATACACATTATCCTTCGTCCTCTAAGCTCGTAATGAGCCAATTTGCGGTAATGAGTGCCTAAGATAGAGTGGCTCGAGGTTTGAAATGAGCTTCTGAAGTATTCTGTCTTTGGGATTTGTTAAAAGATACAAAGGCTTGGATTTAAGTGAATATGTACCTGACAGAATCACTTATGAAAAGCTTAGATACCATAAATACCTTTTTTAGAGGGTAGCCGCTTCAATCATAATTTCTTTCTATGTTTTTTTTTTTTTTTTTTTTTTTTTTTTAAATAGAAAATAAACTTCCAGTCTTTTATGGGCAGCTGTGTTATGTTCTATTTTCTTCTCCAGACATTTTGTAAAAAGAAAAAAAATATATGAATGAATGAATAAGAAGGAGAAAATGATACTTTATTATATAGGGGGGTAGATGCGTCAAATAATACTCTCTATTTTTACTTTTCGTACAAATAGATAAACAAACATATAGACAAATACACCAGAAAAAATATTCCCCTCCTTAGAAAGTAGCCGTGTCAGGTCATAATTTCTTTTTAGATTTTTTGTGAAATACATCTATCTATCCATCTATCTATTTATCTATTTATATATGTAATATATATATATATATATATATATATATATATAACAAAGATATGTCGTAGCACATATGTAAAATAATACTGATGACCCACTTTCGGAGAAGAATAAGCGAAGATATAGAGATCTGTATATTTCGATCACTTACTGTGATCCTCTTCGGCAGATATAAGTTACAAAGTACAGAACAATGTGTATTTATAGTAAAGCAGTGAGGTAACATGAGGGGACGAGGCTCAGGTCAACACGCCCGGCACGCATGCTCGCATCTTGGTGGCTCAGGTCACATGACCGGCGTTGCATGGGCCTTGGTGATTTTTTGTCCACCGTTAATGTTGATGGTAACATTTTATTTATGGCAAAAGAAGAAATACAGTCTGGTGACCATTGACCATGGGAAATGTTATAATTTGGGAAATTATTTATTAAGGAGGATTCTACTATTTTTCTTCTGAAACTACATTTGGATTTATAAATTATTTCAGCATCGTCCCAATTTATTCGGTGGTTTTTATTGGCGACGTGCTGAAATACTGCGGAATTTTCCTGTCCGTATTTAACAGAGTTCTTGTGCTCCTTAACCCTGGTATTGAGATCTCGACCCGTCTGTCCCCAATATACGTCATTGCAATCTAAACAAGGTAATTTATAAACTCCAGGAGTTGTATTACTCTTGGATCTGTGATGTATATTGACAACTTTACTGAACAAATTATTAGGATAATGGAAGATAAAATTTACCTTTTCCTTTGGTAACATGTGAGACAATTAATGGATTGATTTGTTAAAAGGCAATTTTATGCTTCTATTATCCCAATGATGATTCATGGCGGAATGGGAATCTGTTTTGTGAAAACTAATTTTGGCCTTGCTGAGAGCTTTTTGTAAAAACCACGGCGGGTATCCTAATTTTGTTAGTTGATTTTTCACTGAATTTAGTTCCAAATCTAAGTATTGGGAGCTACAAATTCTCAAAGCCCGTAAGAATAGGCCTGAAGCTACACTATATTTTATTTTGTCAGGATGGTGGCTAAAGAAATGTAGGTAGCTCCCTGTGTGGGTGGGCTTCCTATAAACTGTGAAGGACAGTGACTCCGCATTTCTTATTACTAAAATATCTAGAAAAGGTAATTTGTGATCTAATTCCCATTCCACCTTGAATTTAATATTGTTCAAGGTGGAATGGGAATTAGATCACAAATTACCTTTTCTAGATATTTTAGTAATAAGAAATGCGGAGTCACTGTCCTTCACAGTTTATAGGAAGCCCACCCACACAGGGAGCTACCTACATTTCTTTAGCCACCATCCTGACAAAATAAAATATAGTGTAGCTTCAGGCCTATTCTTACGGGCTTTGAGAATTTGTAGCTCCCAATACTTAGATTTGGAACTAAATTCAGTGAAAAATCAACTAACAAAATTAGGATACCCGCCGTGGTTTTTACAAAAAGCTCTCAGCAAGGCCAAAATTAGTTTTCACAAAACAGATTCCCATTCCGCCATGAATCATCATTGGGATAATAGAAGCATAAAATTGCCTTTTAACAAATCAATCCATGAATTGTCTCACATGTTACCAAAGGAAAAGATAAACTTTATCTTCCATTATCCTAATAATTTGTTCAGTAAAGTTGTCAATATACATCACAGATCCAAGAGTAATACAACTCCTGGAGTTTATAAATTACCTTGTTTAGATTGCAATGACGTATATTGGGGACAGACGGGTCGAGATCTCAATACCAGGGTTAAGGAGCACAAGAACTCTGTTAAATACGGACAGGAAAATTCCGCAGTATTTCAGCACGTCGCCAATAAAAACCACCGAATAAATTGGGACGATGCTGAAATAATTTATAAATCCAAATGTAGTTTCAGAAGAAAAATAGTAGAATCCTCCTTAATAAATAATTTCCCAAATTATAACATTTCCCATGGTCAATGGTCACCAGACTGTATTTCTTCTTTTGCCATAAATAAAATGTTACCATCAACATTAACGGTGGACAAAAATCACCAAGGCCCATGCAACGCCGGTCATGTGACCTGAGCCACCAAGATGCGAGCATGCGTGCCGGGCGTGTTGACCTGAGCCTCGTCCCCTCATGTTACCTCACTGCTTTACTATAAATACACATTGTTCTGTACTTTGTAACTTATATCTGCCGAAGAGGATCACAGT
>NC_134780.1:83462765-83467765 GCF_046742065.1 Oratosquilla oratoria
TACATGGGTGTGAAGCGATGTACGCTGTCTCAGTTATCATTCTTTTATTTTTGGGTAGCCCTCTTTGGAGCACCTTTGTTTTCTTTCAATCTGGTAGGTGGGCAACATTTTCAAGTTGGACCACTAACAAATTTGAAGTCCGGTGGGGTCTGACGTCACTTATGTGGTCATATGTCCATTTATTAATACATCCACCAGTTTCCACGTAATTTCTAAGGGGACAACTTTTGCTCGGTATTTTGTAAACCAAGCTGTTCTTTTCCACTTTAACCTTGATAACGCTTTTTTTCCTTCATAATTTCACCTATCTTGGACCCTTTACTATAAGAAATTTCTAAACTAGCCCTATTGAAAATCTGTCCCATCTTACTAAACATTTTTGAGGTTGGGATGGACAAAAGCCCACCACTGTCAACAACGGCCTCGCCTCTCGAAACCACCTCCTCCCTTTATCTAAGTACTTTTCTTTTAACCTGTATAGCAGCCATTCTAGATTACACATTCTTTTGAAAACGTCAGATATGTAATGACTCTCCTCCTGGAGGAATTCCTCACTGCAAATTCAGTATGCTTTCACGAAGAAGTCTATAACAACTTCAACCTCGATTTGGTCATTGTGGGTAGGGTAGTAGTGAACAGTGTCGTTTTTATTCGTGCTTGTCCTGTGGACTAAGAGTGCGGACTTGTTCCCTTTCTCCATGTTAGCGTGTCCAGGAAAGCCTGCCTATATTCCTCCTTGTGCTACACTGTGAACTGAATGTCCTGTTCTGTCCCGTTTAACCTATTCAGCTTTACGTTCAGACTGGTTCCTCTGGGGGCGACGAAAAATTCATCATCCATGCCATGTACCGCATCCACGTGGTACCCTGGCCCATTTTTGTTATATATATATATATATATATATATATATATATATATATATGTATATATATATATATATATATACATATATATATATATATATACATATATATATATATATATATATATATATATACATACGTACAAGTAGACACTAGTCATATTGACATATTATATGATATGGATTTAACAGAGCCAATGATTGGTCTTACAGGATTATTGGGCTTATGTGTTTTTACTAATCCATACATATAGAGAAGAGAAGGCGTGATGGTAGAAATCCATTTGATTTATTAGGTTTATTAAGGCATTATAAACTCTTAAAAAGGATAAATATTCACATTAATAGAGCGGATAAGGCAAATGCGGTGGTCATTTTAAACAGGGCTGACTATCTGACAGAGATGGATGATCTTTTGTCCAATGATATCACATATGTCAATCTTAAGACCAATCCACTTAGTAAGATAATGGAAACATTGTTAAAAGGGGGAAGACGAATTGATTAAAAGGTTTTCTACCATCACCCCTTCTCTTATCTATACGTATTTTCCTCCATTTTTTTTACGTGTCTTGCGTATATCCAGCCCTGAATTCATTGATGAAGAATTTGAGTCTATTGTTAATGTAGGTTTGGGATTAAAGTACTTATAGAACATATTTAGATAAACACTAAATTTTGAAAGGTTTTGTTCCATGTGTTTGCATATTCAGGAAGCCACACGTAATATATTCAGTAATTGAAATTCAGTTGTTTCTGTTTCTGTTTTGTTCAATTGAACTTCTTTGGATATGCAGTCTTCTCTGTTTATACAGTAACGTTTGTATTAGCCATTGATGCTCATTTGTTTTACGCCGATAATTCCTTTAACCAGAGGTTTTGTTAGGGTTTTAAAAAACTGAATAAAATCGTCAGGTTTTGGACACTATAAAGTTGAAAAGCCTTGTCAGAAATGGAAAGGTGAGGTCATAGTAGTGATGGAACGACACGAAATTTTCTATTCCGATATAAATTTCGGTACTGCTTTAAATTTCCGATTGCAATAGATTTTTGGCAAATGTACTTTGTTTATAGAATATTTGTTTCCCAAACCAACTGCAGGACATTGAAATAGTCATGAATTATAATCATTGTAGGTGTTTGATTCGGAAGTTTAGACCAGTATCTGGACTTGCATCGGAACCATTAAAAGTTTTCGTATCGCCCCAACACCAGTTATCCAGTTTTATATTATTTTATTTTATTCTTTTCGTAAACTACGTCATGTCCGCAACAAAAATAACAATAACCTATTATTAATGAAATTTAGGTTTAACTCAGTAACAGAAGACATGACAACTTATTCAATTTCAACTTCGAATGATGAAAGTAGATAGTTTAAAATTACATACGACTTTTCATAGTTCCATTCCCTTGTCTGACGACCCGTGGCATCCAGACGGTTCACCATCTGTTACCCGTAGATTAAACTTTAGATTAGTTTAACAAGAAAGGGTTCATTAAGACACGCAGCTGCTTTGGTGAGCGTAATATGTTTGGGTGATCAAAACTGAACTCAAAGAAAATAAAACTTTTAGTCAGAGTTGTTTTCTTTTGTTGTTTTCTTCTCGAAGGTATTAGCATACTCTATTTAAACTTGTATAACACTAAATTTCTAAATAATTCAAAAAGGTCTTGTAATAACAATATCTTATTCATTACTTTATTCTGCTGACACACCAATGATTATATATTTGATTTTGAAGACCACGAAATCAGATCCACTTGTAATATATCAAACAGAGAAATTACTTTTATCGGTATCTTATAAAACGCAAGGTTTATCATCAATATGTTGCGTTATAAATATATTAAAGAAATACAACTCAGATATACTATGTAAGCCAATTAATCTAGGATTAGATTATGAGTGGTTTTAATCTGATTTATATCAAGATTGAACAAGCAATATTTGCAAAGCGTTGACGAGTTTACTAATACATCTATTTATATATGATCATAAGTATTACTGAGATAAACTGAATACGATAATGATGAATGGCTTTGGATTCTCAAACATTTCTTTATATGGCATAGAACAAGCACAAGACTTTTGCTACGTCATGTGAATAAACAAACGTATCAATAAACGTATCCTTAGGCTTAAAACCCACGTTTAACGGATAAGAATAAGTTTCAATCCAGTAGAAGCGAAGATATGTTTTCACGGTTATGAAAATTATAGCGACATGACGTCATCTCTTATGTTAAGTCGTCGTTGTATAGAATTGCAACTATGGTGTGATGAGGTAGAACAAAATGCATAAATAAAGTTGTAGTATAAAAATGAGATAATTCAATAACTAGTATACAGAAATCTATGGTGCAGATTTTATCATAAGCATAAATAAACATGAAAATAAACAAACAAAAATAATAAAAGAATAAATAAGTAGGTAAATAAACAAAAAGGGCCTTCAGATATACTCTAGTAATGTATCATTATGGAATAGGAAGATACAGCTGACGCTACAAAGACAATTCAACAGTATTGTACATATAATATTAGTATACCAATGAAGGATCCTTTAGCTAGAATATAACATAAGAACATAACTACAAAGTAATGTCGTAACACATTCGTAAAATTCAACAAGAACCCACTGTGTTGGATAAGAAGAAATGAAATAAATTATATCCATATATTTCGATCACGGACTGTGATCCTCTTCAGTGGAGTACGAAGAGGATCACAGTTCGTGATCGAAATATATGGATATAATTTTTTTCATTTCTTCTTATCTAACACAGTGGGTTCTTGTTGAATAAGAACATAAGAATGAAGAAGACTGTAAGAGATCATAAAGGCCTACACTAGGCAGCTCCGTATCCATCACCACCTGTCATCCCCATCCATAAAGTTGTCTAACCGTTTCTTAAAACAACTGATAGTTTCAGCGCTCACTACATGGTTACTAAGTCTATTCCATTTGTTGACCACCCTATTAGTAAACCAGTTCTTGCCTATTTTCTTCTTAAATCTAAATTTGTCCAGTTTAAACCCATTACTGTGAGTCCTGCCCTGTTGTTTTAGTATGGTGACCTTGTTTGCGTCACCCTTGTTAAAGCCTTTGATCCACTTGAAGACCTCTATTAGATCACCCCGCACTCTGCGTCTTTCCAGAGAGTGTAAGTTAAGGTGCCTAAGCCTCTCTTCGTAAGGCAAATTTCTGAGTCCATGTATCATTTTGGTCATTCTTCTCTTTACTGATTCTAGTGAATTGATGTCCATTCTATAGGACGGAGACCAAAACTGTACCGCATAGTCAAGGATGGGTCTAATTATCGCTAGATAGACTTTGATAATTACTAGAAAAACTAGAATCATGGTACGCAGTGAAAGGGTTCTTTGAAATTAATTGAAGCTAGTTTTAGCTCATCCCAAATAAAAGCGTCCCGTGACGAATGAAGAAAAAACAAATCGTAAAATTCTTCGACAGAGTTAAGACGATTACCGCCTCTCACGGCTTCAGTAACCTGTCTTTTATATAAAGAAATCTTAAAGCAATTTCTTTATTTACTCATAAAATACCCTTAATTTACTTCACTTGTTTGGTCTTTTATTGTATTATCGTTTATCTATTTTATCTATATACCTAGTTATCTGTTTTCTATATTCTATGTAATTATATATTATATTGTAATTCATCTACTGATTTAGCTATTTATTAATCTATTTATCATAGCTATTCAATTAATGATTTTCCTGTTTATTCATTATTTAGTCATTATTTATACATTCATTTTCTTATATAATCTTTTATATTCACTTATTTGGTATACCTTTGTGATGAATAGGTCAAAATGAAAACAAAAATGAAAATTGTATTTTCTTTCATATAAAATCTGAATGGTTTACGATAAATGGGTCAACTGAAAAGAAATATATTGACATAAATATAGCCAAGCTACTGTTTCATATTTTTATTATATGAAATTAGAAAATATCTTTCATCAACGAAAGAGTTTTATATATATTTTTATTACCACTTTTGTATTTGCAGCGTGCAGGATGACTTTTTTTTAAATCAGAGTTCTTTGAAATATGTGTAAAATATGAACAAAGATGTGCAAAGTGAAATCCATTATAAAAGATCTG
>NC_134780.1:83475265-83482765 GCF_046742065.1 Oratosquilla oratoria
CGCTAGATTGTCCTATTAAAGATTTGTCCTATAAACTACATTCTGGGGAGTTTTGTCTGTGTTGTTTCTTCACTTTATCAAAGACGGGACAAATGATACGTAGCTATACTAAGAAAAAAAATCCTGAAGAATTTTGCATGTCCAGTGTGACCTACTGGATAATTCTTGACTTAATTTTCTTCTGATTGTGAAATAGGAAAACGAGTGAATAGTTACACTGAGGGCGCACTAGGAACTGTAGTGAAACAATAACACTTATATATAATCAAAGAGTAAAAAGTAAGATTCTGAATATGCATACACTACATATGTGAAACACACACATACACACACACACACACACACACACACACACACACACACACACACACACACACACACACACACACACACACACACACACACACACACACACACACACACACACACACACACACACACACACACACACACACACACACACACACACACACACACACACACACACACACACACACACACACACACACACACACACACACACACACACACACATGAACGTACACACGCGTCTACATGCGTACGCATAAACACACACGCTCATATAAATATACGTAATGACATAGTCATATACATTCATAAAGTTGACCAACACAGCTTTTACAAGTCTTAGAGCATTCAAAGAATCAATAAGAATATGCACGTTAAAAATGTACGTTGATAAGTTTAATCATTACATTTGGGTTCAACTTACTAATGCATCTATATTAATAACGTAGAAATTATCTTAATTGTTTTTGAGTTAACGCGTGCGTTAATCATTTTGTGTTTGCATTTCCTTAATACCCTCTCCTTTTCCTACAATTCTAACCACAGTTCTCCTTTGAGACTTATTCAAAAGGAAAATTCTTTTCCAAATACTTTTTCCACGCCGGCCGCACAACCATTTTCTCTAACAATATCGTTCATAAGTTCAGTGGGACTGTCATCATTTTCTATTCCAAACTTTGTTCATCTAAACCTTATCTTAGCTCACGTTTTTCCAAATTGACATCTTTACGGAGCCCAGATGGGTCGTGTGGCCATCTTTAGATTTTGGGTCACGTGATATTTAGATTTAGTTAGTAAAATAGAGTTTATTTTTGTTGTGAGTTTGTTATCTTTTATTTGGTCACACGCATGCGCACGAATACGCACGTATATGTGTACATACATACATACATACATACATACATACATACATACATACATACATACATACATACATACATACATACATACATACATACATACATACATACATACATACATACATATATATACATACATGCATACATATATACGTACATACATACATACATACATACATACATACATACATACATATATACATACATACATACATACATACATACATACATACATACATACATACATACATACATACATATATACATACATACATACATACATACATGCATACATGCATACATATATACATACATACATACATACATACATACATACATACATACATACATACATACATACATACATACATACATACATACATACATACATACATATATATATATATATATATATGTATATATATATATATATATATATATATATATATATATATATATATACATATATACAAATATAACTCAGCCGCTAATTTACTTTACGTTGTTATTCATTCATCCTCATACTCACTATTAATTTTTATTTTTGTAAGTGAAAACACACACGCAAATATCAGGCCATTGTGTTTGCTATATCCTCACCAGTTTCATGAAATATATATTTTTCTGTAATGTGATTATTACATAATAAGTAGAACATGTAATATAAGTGTTTTTTAATGTATTACTAAAGTATATTTTTTATAGTGATATTTCATTATCTCAGTAAAAAAAATATATATATTTTCTTATTTTTATTTTAGGTGAGTGAGAAGCTGACGCCAGGAGATGCCTATGTTTTACCCAGGAAATCACCTTTACCTTCGTGTTAGGATTTCAAGGGTAAATAGAGGTCTTACCTAATATATATATATATTTTTACATAAATACCCTTTTTGTTTAAGAAATTAATGTTTTTCCTTTGCACTCGACGTTGCGGTTTTATAATTATTTTTTTTTCTTTTTGGCTACCCCCCGTGTAGAGGGAAAAAAGCCTTTGGTATATGTATGTATGTATATGTCTTTTTTTTTCTTCTCAGTCGTCTTCTTGAGTAGTTAAATGTTTTTATTTCTTCTCATAAATGTCAGAATTCCGCATCTCACTTTTGTCTCCTCCACTTCCAACACAATCTTCTCTTTTTTTATTTTTCTCCATTTCGTTGTTTGGGTTTATTTTTTCTGTATCTATCATTAAACTGAGATAAACCTTACTCCAATCCACTTCTTTATGTTCTTCCACATCCACACTCCCCAGTTTATTCCACCCATTTCGCTTTTACTTCCTCACGTGAAATATTTGTCCGTACAACTCTGAGAAACTTTTGCCCGTTGTTATCGTAAACCTGTCTCTCATTCTTTGGACGGGATGACAGGCCTGCGCCTCACCAAACCGTCGTTGAAAAGAGTTTTACAACTTTGAGCGGAGATGCTTTTTGTCGTGCGCATCAGCAACTCTGAATAATACGTCACATGGGACGAATACTGCATTGACATGCGTCAGTTCTTCTTATAGCTTAAATAATTCTTATTTCTAGATATTTTGTGTATTTTCTGTACATTATTCACTCTCCTATAAGATTTCTTTATTTAATGAAATTCGGATTATAGTCACGGACTACTCTTTTGTGATTGGGGAACACTCTTTGCTCAGAATCGAATGATGGTCATTATTAATTTCTACTCTCCAGCCATTCTGTTCCCTTTTTCAAGACTTATTCAAACAAACAGTTTAAACCGCGGTTGACCAGTTACAGTGTAAGTCAATAAAGGCGTTCACACACACACACACACACACACACACACACACACACACACACACACACACACACACACACACACACACACACACACACACACACACACACACACACACACACACACACACACACACACACACACACACACACACACACACACACACACACACACACACACACACACACACACACACACACACACACACACACACACACAACACACACACACACGACTCCATTATCTTACATTGTAATAGAACAGCCGCGAGTAAAATAGAACCGCGGTGATTGAACACGCTAGTGTGAAGAGGGCCTCTAATACTAATACTAATACTAATACTAATACTAATACTAATACTAATACTAATGTTAATACTATTACTATTATCAATTGTAATACTAATAGTAATACTAATTCATATACTAATATTAATTCTAATACTAATACTAATTCTAATAATAATGCTAATACTAATACTAATACTAATACTAATACTAATACTAATACTAATACTGATACTGATACTGATAATGATACTGATACAGATACTGATACTGATACTAATACTAATACTAATACTAATACTGATACTAATACTAATACTAATACTAATACTAATACTAATACTAATACTAATACTAATCATAATGCTAATTCTATTACTAATACTAATACTAATACTAATACTAATACTAATGCTAATACTAATGCTAATACTAATGCTAATACTAATACTTATACTAATACTAATACTAATACTAATAGTAATACTAATACTAATACTAATACTAATACTAATACTAATACTAATACTAACACTAACACTAACACTAACACTAACACTAACACTAACACTAACACTAATACTAATACTAATACTAATACTAATACTAATACTAATACTAATACTAATACTAATACTAATACTAATACTAATACTAATACTAATACTAGTACTAATACTAATACTAATACTAATACTAATACTAATACTAATACTAATACTAATACTAATACTAATACTAATACTAAAACTAATACTAATACTAATGCTAATACTAATTACTAATACTAACACTACTGCTACAACTACTACTACTACTACTACTACTACTACTACTACTACTACTACTACTACTACTACTACTACTACTACTACTACTACTACTACTACCACTTATACTAATACTAATCTTCTTAAGACTCGCTCAAGGTCCTTATTTATAGAGCTTGCCTCTGCATAATGGCTTAGAAAATCAATACAAAGCTTTATCTGTGATTAGATTTTAGACGGCTGTTGGACTTTCCATTGTTTCTCCTGAGAGCATGAGAGGGAACATCTGACAGGTGACGAGAAATTTCTGATGTAAACATATTATTTATTCATGAAAACCCTTCTCATTTTTTTTTTACCTAAGGAAGACTTGCTGGGCTTTGTTGATCTAGATTTATAGTTTTTATATTATGTTAATTGTCGTTAGGCTACTTCATTCATCATTAGTTTGTCGCCATTAACTGTTTCCGTGCCAATTAGCATTTTTTTCTATTTATCTATCTATATCTTTTTCATTTATTAAATTATTTTTTATTTATTTATTCATTCAATTGTTCATATATTCATTAACCTATTTATCAATTTATCTGTTTGCCCATTTATCTAATGCTTTATTTATCTATTTATTTGACTACTTATCTATTCATAATCTATTAGCGAAATAGCTATATTCTACCTAGAGTAATTGTTTCTATATCAATTAGCCTAAATATTCTTTATTTATCTATATCTATCTATCTATCTATCTATCTATCTATCTATATATATATATATATATATATTTACATATATATATGTATATACACATAATGATCTATTTTCTATTTTTTTATTTATCTAATTATTTACATATTTATTCACTCATGTGTTCGAGGCTGCCTGTCGGCGAGGTGAGTTCGTAGTAAAAAGGCACCGTCTTAACTCTCTCTTTGAGAGTAGGTGAGTTGGTATGAGATTCATGACGTCACTACCACGCTATCATATTCATCTCTGTGCGACTCCGTGGGAAGTGAAGGGATACTGTAGATAGAGTAGATAGATAGAGTAGATAGATAGAGTAGATTGGGAGGAGTGAGAGTGAGTGGGTTAGGCGGGGTGGGGTGGTGGATAGCGTATAGCCATAAGCTCTTCATACGTACTAGGTAAAGTGCTTACTAACGGTGGTATATGCATTATACGTGATTAACAATTCCATAAACTCTCATTATCGGATCGGAAATCAATTTTATTATTAATAATTTCTCCTTCTAGCCCTATCATAGGGTTTAATAATCTTGCTGGTCTAATCTATATAATGGAAGTTAGTAGAACGGAAGAGTTTAAGTCAATACTCTATGACCTTTTGAACCCAAAAAGATGATTGACACATTCTGTTTTCGACGAGTTCAGGTCACTATGTCCAGATGAAAAAAAAAAAAAAAAAAAAAAAAAAAAAAAAAAATATATATATATATATATATATATATATATGTATATATATATGTATATATATATATATATATATATATATATATATATATATGTATATATTGTATATGTATATATATATATATGAGTGGATGGGTGGTGAGATAAACACAGGGAACCGTTTAGGGATTTATTCTGACGTTTCGTCCTTACCAGGACTTCTTCAGAGTACATGCACATTCAAATCATTCACCCCCTAAATACCCGCCGAATCTATCCGCGTTCCACCATGATCGACCTGACCTCTCGTCCTCCTACGCTCTGCTTCGCGAAGTACCAAGCGGCTCGCCGTCTTTGTTAATTTAATAAACCCATCGCGGTGGTTGTTGTTTGGATGGGAAGCGATGTAAGCTGCTTCAGTTATTTTCCTTCTTTTCTTATGAAGTCCTTTCTGCAGCACCTCTACTTTGTTCCAGTCTGGTAAGTGGCCGTGAGTATCTACATGAACCACTAGCGAGTTTGATACTCGGTGTGCCTTGATGTCATTCCTGTGCTCAATTGTCCGTTTCTTAATACCTCGGCTGGTTTCCCCGTAGTAGCTACTACGGGGAAACCAGCCGAGGTATTAAGAAACGGACAATTGAGCACAGGAATGACATCAAGGCACACCGAGTATCAAACTCGCTAGTGGCTCATGTAGATACTCACGGCCACTTACCAGACTGGAACAAAGTAGAGGTGCTGCAGAAAGGACTTCATAAGAAAAGAAGGAAAATAACTGAAGCAGCTTACATCGCTTCCCATCCAAACAACAACCACCGCGATGGGTTTATTAAATTAACAAAGACGGCGAGCCGCTTGGTACTTTGCGAAGCAGAGCGTAGGAGGACGAGAGGTCAGGTCGATCATGGTGGACCGCGGATAGATTCGGCGGGTATTTAGGGGGTGAATGATTTGAATGTACATGTACTCTGAAGAAGTCCTGGTAAGGACGAAACGTCAGAATAAATCCCTACACGGTTCCCTGTGTTTATCTCACCACCCATCCACTCATCTGTCTTACATATTTCAATATATATATATATATATATAATCGAGGCTACAGGGGTAACACTTAAATCGTCTTCGTACCTTTGCATCTTGTATTTTGGTTCACGTCATGAGGATCATGTCTCTCTCGCCCTCAAACAGGACATTCCAATGTCCGAAGAGCCCTCACTGCTCCAAGCATCTCCTGACCAAGTGCTTTGCTAAGCATAGGATGACGTAACACTGATAGTTGAGGATCGATAGAGTTGGGCGATGATATCTATGTAATGTAATCATCGAGACCTTTCAATGAGAATAAGGCATGTACGTACACTACGTCGAGATCTCCCGGTTCCTGTAGTACAGATGTACAATAGACGAGTACTGTACATCAGACTTAGATTAGCCTTAACATTCGGGATTAAAAAAAAGATCCGGAGAAACGTCAGTAGTAAAGGTAGAGGTATAAAAAGAAAGAAAGAAAGAAAAAAGAAAGAAAGATCTGAACAGACAGGTACCCAGTGATCAGTAATAAATCAAACAACAATGTGAATACACCAAAATCAGATTACTCAGTCATTTAAGCCTCTATCCTTCTGTCCCTACTTTCATATGATATACGATCAGGAGTCGGTTATTCTGGTTTTAGATGGAGTCTGTAATGACTGAGTAGTTTGATTTAATTCTACCATCTCTACTGAAGTCACCGCCGTGATCTCAGGCGAAACAGGACACTCCCCCCTTGCGTGCTGTGATTGGTCAGGGAAGAAAGTAGGCGTGGCTTGTTTCGACTTACGTCGGTGCGTTGACAATGCCACCATAGGTTACGATCATCAAATTTCCTGAAACCATCAACATGGTGATTATAACTACTACTATTAGCACCGTTCTTATGACTATTTAAACACTATTTTGTAATTGGTACCATCTTCTTGAGTGCTGTCATTTCTGAGAGGGATTGTGTAACAAGTTGGCTACATCTCAAAACAAAAAACAAAAAGTCTCTTCCGGCGTCAATACCTTCCCTTTCATTCTCGTCTTAAAGCTGATAATAATTAGACATCTTTTACATTCATGTGCAGCTTG
>NC_134780.1:83495265-83505265 GCF_046742065.1 Oratosquilla oratoria
CCATACAATCTCCTCTTAACATCAATTTCCCAAATGTACATTTCTCATTACACTTTTTAATCCCCCCCAGGCATTTACTTACGTCTCCCAGTCTAAAAATAATCACAGTAAACTAAATATCTAGTGGCTATACAGTCAACCATGGTGGCATACATCGGAAATTTGATGTAAAACACACGTTTCCGTGTTGAACTACATGTTAATGAACCTTATTCGAAGTCCAATGCGGAATACTTGTCTATTATATATCTGTACAACGAGGACCGCGAACTCATAAACTTCAAACCCCTTGAAATGTTTTGATGTTTTGTTATAAACAGAGCAACCTCCAAATCTATTGATCCTCGACACTTAGTATTGCATCAGCTTATGCTTAGCAAAGCACTTAACCAGGTGATGCATAGGCAGTGAAGGTCTTTCGACATTGGAATGTTTTGTTTAAGTTTGGTAAAGCAGTCACTAGTATTATGTCATGAACAGAATTCAAAATACAAGAATACACAAGCATAAACTCCAGTGTTAGATTTGGTCCAATTGTAGATAAAATGGTTTACACTATAGATAGAAGACGAAAACATTGTGTGTGTGTGTGTGTGTGTGTGTGTGTGTGTGTGTGTGTGTGTGTGTGTGTGTGTGTGTGTGTGTGTGTGTGTGTGTGTGTGTGTGTGTGTGTGTGTGTGTGTGTGTGTGTGTGTGTGTGTGTGTGCATGCATGTGTATCGTTTGAGTTAGTTAATTCCTCTGCATTTAGAATTAATGACGATTAATCATAGTCTAATGACACCATGAAATCACTAATGGATATATTAATCATAAATTAAGTTGATTATTATCATTCACCATAATATCGACGTGTGCCTGCATCATGATATTCATAGTATCGCTCTGTGATAATATAATGTGATAGGTTTAATAGTATTTGATATACATGGAGTTTAATTTAGGAGAACTAGAGAGAGAGAGAGAGAGAGAGAGAGAGAGAGAGAGTGCGTGTATGTGTGTGTGTGTGTGTGTATGTCTGTGTGTATGTATGTGTATGTGTATGTATGTGTGTGTGTATGTGTGTGTGTATGTGTGTATATATATATATATATGTATATATATATATATATATGTGTGTGTGTGTGTGTGTGTGTGTGTGTGTGTGTGCACGCGCGTGTGTGTATGCATATGTGCGTGTTTTATCATATACTAGAACAATTACATTTTAAATATATTCTTCTGACCAAAGAAGGGAATTTAGACAACAAAAACTACGGCTGCAACAATAAAGGCATTACACATTTGCATATCTGTCTGCATCTTCTCATTAGACGTTCTGATTATATCAATCTGAACTGATTCCACAGCTGATTTCTTCCAACCATGCGTAATATCTTTGAAGATCCAGCTAACTTCCATCCAGCCAACATGACCAAGACACCACAAACGTTTTTGAGTGAACAAAGTAAACGTTTTTGGTACTGTCATCTGTGCTAGAACGACGTCCATATTTGGGACATGGTCTCACCATGGGATGCCCACACTTCACAGTGTTTTCGGCTGCATGGTAGGGTCTAGACTTCATTCCCATACAGTAGCATGTTGAGCAGGAAGTTCTGTAAATCCTGGTGTTGGTAATAAGTAGAGGATTGTTTCTAATATATCTTTGCAAAACAGGACATTGCTGTCGCTGGAGAGGATGGAGCCAAGATAGACGAAATTCTTCAGCATCACAAAGTTGCAGTCGCCGATGGAGATAGTGAAGTTAATGTTGACAATTTGACCCACAGGGTATTGATCATCTTGAGACTTATAATAAGGCTAAGATCTTTTCCATGCACTTGCGAACCAGTCGTTGTAGAGCTTCCTCAGTATGTGTATGGTGAAATCAGTATCATCTTCAAATATTTGTTTATATCTAGTACTTCCCGGCCCTTAGTCTTTGCTCAAAGACGAGCTAGGTGCCAGTGAATGTTGTCCTCTGATTGGATGAGGGCGACAGCCAACATCATAGAAATGTCAACAAGTTTGGGCAGAGATAACACATTTATATATGTTATGTGCAATTAGAACATCCATCTTCAGTCACACTGCCTACGTATCTTCAGCCTCTATGTAGATAGAGAGTACTGCATGTGCAGTGAATTTTCTTCTACATCTATTCATATCACGTACATCAATATGTATGATTGTATATGCTATCTATGTAGATAATTTTCATGGCCGTCGCACATAGGACTCGAACCTACCGCTCTGAGGCCAAGAGGTTACCGAAACGGTGTCTTAACCCGCTCGGGTTAAGGCACCGTCGCAGTATGTAGGTAGGTTCGAGTCCTGTGCGTGACGGCCATGAAAATTATCTGATTGATGTCGCTGTCCACTAGCGAATTTCTCACTATCTATGACATGAATATAAAGAAGAAACTTTGAGTTTTAGATTATGAAACATAGGAACTATTCTTTTTCCACTGAAATAATCACAGGAGGATTTGTTGTGTAACACATGAATACTTGTAATATCTTCTTGATAATCTTGTAAAACGATTTCTGCCAAAAAACAATTAAAAACTCAGAGAATTTTCAAATACTTGTGACCTTTTTTAAAACCTACAGAATCGTCTAGGTAGACACCTGAATCTTAGGCTATCATATCATGAAACATGTTATTTATTTATTTCCTGAAATGAACAATAGAATTAAATGACCCAAAGACATTTTAGTAAATTAATAATGTCATGAAACAGTGTTGAAGGCAGATATTGGTTGGGAATATTCGACACAAAGTGTCAGAAATGTATGAGCCTATAATTTCCTCTGTCATCAAATAAACTTGTTCAAATGAAAAGTGAACGGAGACTTAATTATTTTTACATCTTATGTGTCATTTCTAATGAAATAGCTTTCATGAGTGGATATATATATATATGTATATACATATATATATATATATATATATATTATATATACATCTACATATATATATATATATATATATATATTATATATACATCTACATATATATATATATATTACATATATATATACATATGTATATACATATAAATATGTATATATATATATATATATATATATATATATATGTACATATATATATATATATATATATATATATATATATATATATATATATATATATATATATATATATATATATATTTGAGAGAGAATGTGGGTGGGGAAGTGTCTGAAATAATCTTAAATATATATATTTATATATATGTATAATATATTTATATATATGTATATATATACATATATATGTATATATATACATATATATACATATATATATATATATATATACATATATATATGAATATATATATATATATATACATATATATATATATATGAATATGTATATATATATATTATATATATGTATATATATTTATATATATATGCATATATATACATATATATATATATATACATATATATAAATATACATATATATATATAAATATATATACATATATATATACACATATATGTATATACATATATATAGATATATAAATATATATATATATATATATATATATATATATATATATGTATGCAGAAAAACCACTAGGAAAATAACAGAAAGGAGACCAAGCGCTTTCGTCTATTCAGACACCTTGAAAATGTCTGAATATACGAAAGCGCTCGGTCTTCTCTCTGTTATTTTCCTAGTGGTTTCTCTGCATATAAGAATCACGCGTTCAAATGATTTCTTCTGCATATATATATATGTATATATATATATATATATATATATATATATATATATATGTAAATGTATATATATATGGGTATATATATATATATATATACATTTATGTATATATATATATATATATAGCTATCTATATATATATATATATATACATATATACATATATTTCAGATAGGAGATGGCTTGTAACAAGGATGCATACTCTCACCACTTTTACTTAATCTGGCAATGGAAAAAATAATCAGAGTTAGTATGAATAGGAGAGACGAAGGAATAAAATTGGAAGATATAACCATAAAACTATTAGCATATGCTGACGACATTGACATCATGATAGAGAATCAAACAGAAATGGAAAACCTGGCGGCGCTCTTTAAAGAAGCTGCAGAAATTGTTGGACTCAAGATCAATGAGAGCAAGACAAAGATAATGAAGGTAGCAAGAGAGTCTAATTTGAAGGAGAGGATACAGATTGCGGGGATGGACATAGAGAGTGTTAAAGATTTTAAATACTTATGAGTAAAGGTGACCAGTGATTGAAGAATGAAACAGGAAGTGGAAGCCATAATCGGAGCAGGAAATCAATGTTACTACAGCCTAATAGAAGTGCTTAAAAAAAGGTCAATATCAAGAACAACAAAACTGAGACTGTACAACTCAATAGTGAGACCAGTCATATTGTACGGCTGCGAAACATGGGCCCTTACGAAAGCTATGGAGAAGAAGTTTGAAGTTCTTGAAAATAAGATTTTACGGAGAATTTTAGGACCCGTGTATGACAACCAAAGGCAAGAATGGAGAATAAGACATAACTGGGAAATTCGAGAACAAACAAAACAACCCCATATTAAAAATGTAATAAGATTAAAAAGATTGAAATGGGCAGGACATGTCACAAGGATGCAAGAAGATAGATGGCCAAAGAAAGTGCTCAATAGTGGAGTGCGTGGAAGACGACCACTTGGACGACCTAGAAAAGACTGGAGGAGATGCGTTGAAGAAGATGTGCAGATATGCAGAATAGAACCAAGAGAATGGAAGGAGGTGGCACAGGACAGAAAGACATGGCGAGACGCTTCAAAAGCGGTTATGGATCACCAAGTGGCTCGAAGACCAGCGAAGTAAAAGAGTAAGTATATTTTTGAGCCACCTAAGATTTGCGGATGGCATTGTTCTTATTTCAGAAAGAGCAGAAGACTTGCAAGAGATGCTGAGTGATCTAAACAAGGAAAGTCTCAAAGTAAGTTTAAAGATTAATAAGACCAAAACCGAAGTAATGTTCAACACGAAAGTTCAAAGTAAAGAAATTGTAATTGATGGTGAGAGTCTTGAAAAAGTTGAGGAGTATAATTATTTAGGACAGGCGATGAAAGTGACAAAAGATCATGATAATGAAATAAAAAGACGCATTAAAATTGGTTGGAAAGTGTTTGGTAAGTATAATAAGATCCTGAGAGGCTCTCTACCTTTATGTATGAAACGTAAAGTTTACAATCAATGTATTCTGCCAGCAATAATCTACGGGTGACTTGTAAACTGACGAAGGCGATGGAAACAATGCTAAGGACAGCACAGAGGAGAATGGAGAGATCAATGATGGGAATAACACTGAGAGACCGAAAGAGAGCGGACTAGAGTGAAAGATATTGTGGAGGCAGTGAAAGAGAGGAAGTGGAATCGGGCAGGTAAGTTAGTGCGAACGACTGATGAGCGTTGGAGCAAATGTGTTACTGAGTGGACGCCGCGAAATAGGAAGCTTGGAAAAGGGAGACCAAACAGAAGTTGGAGAGACGAGATAGAGAAGTTTCCAGGAGTGACATGGCAGAGGTTGGCGCGGTCATGAGAATCATGAAATGCTATGAAAGAGGCCTTTGTTCAGCAGTGGACTCAGAATGGCTAATTTGATTATATATATAAATATATATATACATACATATATATATATATATATATATATATATATATATATATATATATATATATATATATATAAATACAGACACACACACACACACACACACACACACACACACACACACACACACACACACACACACACACACACACACACACACACACACACACACACACACACACACACACACACACACACACACACACACACACATACACACACACACCACACATATATATATATATATATATATATATATATATATATATATATATATATATATATATATATATATATTCTATAGATACATCTGTATACCACGGGCATCTTCTTCCATGTAAAGGAGGTAGTCAGGCAGGGCATGCACCCGCCCACACTTCTATCCCTCACCAATTGTTTCCTTGAGATCTTAGCTCCTATAACGGACGAATACTTGTCATTTCGAAGGCTTGAGATCACGCATTGGTTGACTTGAGCAGATGAATAGTATGATGACAACAGAAGCTAGGAGAATGGAAAAAAGAAAATTATCTTTATGTGAATCCTTGCTCATAGCGTTTCCTACTCACTTAGGTGGACGAAGAGGGGGAGTGATGGGTAGGTAGGTGTAGTGGTTGGTTTTGACTTTAATTAATTCTTTTTTTTTGTCAGTGTTTGGATATTCAGCAGTAAAGACTTCAGTTGCCTTTGACTGAAGGACGCGACTGCTGACCGAACAAGGGCTTTGTTGTGCTTTAAGCTGAGTCCTCAGAGTTTAAAGTGGCGTGACCTTACACGAGGTGCGTTCCATTCATTAATTTACGATGAGTTGTAATGAGAAACTATATACACAGGTGAACTTTCAGTTGATAACGAGTCCGATTGATATAAAGGTATATATGTATACATACACACACACACACACACACACACACACACACACACACACACACACACACACACACACACACACACACACACACACACACACACACACACACACACACACACACACACACACACACACACACACACACACACACACACACACACACACACACACACACACACACACACACACACACACACACACACACACACACACACACACACACACACACACACACACACACAAATATATATATATATATATATATATATATATATATATATATATATATATATATATATATATAAGTATACCTCTTTCTTGTATATTTTTCTGTTTTTTTGTTTGTGTACGAAAGCAAGAATTCATATGTTTGAATTTTTTTATTGAGATTCACCATGATGAGATTTAAATCACGTTCTGACGACATGACACCTGACCCACATAAACTCTATGAGTAAAAAAAGTTGCCTTTCCACACTGCGAGAGGCAAAGAGAACTCTTGTATACATTTCAGTGAATCCAATTACACACACTTTCCCATTTCCTTTTTTCCCCATTTCCCCAATTTTCGCTCTTAACGTAATCCAGTTTTAACGCTCGCGTTCGGCAGTGTGGCACACCGACACTATTCTATTCTGGTTGACTTCTGGTGAATTGATTCACTTAAAGAGTAGCTTCCGTGTTTGATGTGATTGACTGAGTTATGTTAATGTTGATACTTTCCGTTTTCTTTAGAGGTTTGGAAAGTCATTTAGCGCTTGAGGAGAAGGAAGTCTGGAAGGCAAGGCAGCTAAACATCTTTTCCTGGAAATGTTATTGTGTTCTCAAGAAATCCTAATCTCAGAGCCTTTATTTTTGTTTATTTATTTCTATTTAATCAATTATTTATTTATTTATTTATCTATTTATTCATTCTATTTATCTATTTATTTATTCATTCTATTTGTTTATTTATCTATTCATTTATCTATTTATTTATTTCATTATTTTCTTATATATTTGTTTATTAATTAATTAATCAATTAATTAATCAATTAGTTAATAATTAATTAATTTTTATTTATTTATTTATCTATTTATTTATTCATCTATTTATTTAGTTATTTATTTAGTTATTTCCTTATTTTCTGATTTATTTTGCAGTCCCGATACCTCAACTCATTTTAGGATTTCTAGAAGGCTTCCGCTTGGTCTATAACCCACTACCACGTCCACCTCACTGACTTCTTCTTTTTCGTCGTCGTCTTCTCGGTATTCTTCTTCTTCTTATGAAATTTAATTCCAAATGCCTTTAAGCTCTTCATCTCTAAGATGCCAAAATAATTGGAGAGCTGATTATAGAGATGTGTTCAGAAAGAGAGGAGATGATAACTAACATGGTCATTAAGAAGATTGTCAAGCATAAGTACATGTGGCAAAGGTTGGTGGAGGGGAAGGGTGGTTGATAAGGCGTTAATGGACTGTGTAGTGTAATTCATAAAATCGGGTTTATTAGTTTGAAAAATATATATGTATAATAACAGCTTTTATTTCATCTGAAAATATGCAGGTTATATATATTTTCTGAGTTTTTATTCTCGAAATTTTGAATCTGGAATGTGAGTCTGTAACCAGAGGCTTTAGGGCATATGCTCCAGTGTTCTGCCTATTATATTTATTCATCATTATTAATATTGTACATGTTTTGTTTCTATTTATTTTTGAATTATTTTTCATGCATTTGTCTATTTTTACAAATTACTTCACGCACACACACACACACACACAAACACACACACACACACACACACACACACACACACACACACACACACACACACACACACACACACACACACACACACACACACACACACACACACACACACACACACACACAGTATGTGAAAACACACACACACACACACACACACACACACACACACACACACACACACACACACACACACACACACACACACACACACACACACACACACACACACACACACACACACACACACACACACACACACACACACACACACACACATATATATATATGTAATATATATGTATATATATGTATATGTGCATATATATATGTATATATAATATATATATATATGTATATATAATATATATATACAGTATATGTATATATATATATATATGATATATATGTATATATATGTATATATGTATATATACTTATTTAGCAATGTATCTTATTTTTTATTTCATTATATGTCCAATTATTTCTTATTCTCATATACGACTATTTTTATATGTTACTTCATACATATATACTTATTTAGCTATGTATTTTATTTTTTATTTTATTGTATTTGTTCTTTTATTTCTTGTTTATTTCTCAGAAATTTGTTTGTTTATTTACCTATTCATTTTAATTCTTTATTAATTTATCTATTTTTTGTGTTTATTGTTTTTTATTTATGTCATTGTTTATCTGTTTATCATTGTTCATTTGCTTATTGTTTTAATCATTCATTAATTTATTTATTCATTTATTGAATTATTCCTCTGTTTTTTTCATTCATATATTTATCTATTTGCTGGTACATTCTGACAAGTTGATGAAGGTGGAAAAAGAAGTCACGGGTCTAGTTCCGAGTTCCTGAGTTTATTCCTGACAAGTTTCGCTCTATGCTTCTTCAGAGGCTCTGAAGAAGCATAGAGCGAAACCGGTCGGGAATAAACTCAGGAACTCGGAACTAGACCCGTGACTTCTTTTTCCACCTTCATTTATCTATTTGTTTGTTCACTCGGTTTTTGGCAGAGTGAATGACTAACGTTTATGATTATTTTTTCATAACCTCACAAATATCATAAGTACTCCCTACGGACATAGACGAGAATGCCAAAGGAGTGGATAAAAAAGATTCAAAATAAAGGAAAAAGTGTCATCTAGCACGGAAAGGGCCATTAGACATAGACTAGAAAAACTGACGAGTTAAACACCATATGAGGACGGAGCCTTTATTTGTACGACGTTTCGCTTATTACAGCTTTTTCAAGTGAAAAGTGAAAAGTGAAAAAGCTGTAATAAGCGAAACGTCGTACAAATAAAGCCTCACTTGAAAAAGCTGTAATAAGCGAAACGTCGTACAAATAAAGCCTCATTTGAAAAAGCTGTAATAAGCGAAACGTCGTACAAATGTAGACTAGAAAGCATTTGCTACTTAGACGAAGCTATGGAGATACAAAGAGGAACTTAGAAGGAATACAAAAGATGCAACAGGTACGAGATGTGTTAGGTTAATTGTAATTTGTTCATAATTGCCTTGCCTTTCAGATAACACGTCAATATAAATCTTGATTCATTTCCAGAAAGAGCTTACGTAATGTTTTTCATCACATATTTTTTGCCGTTCAATTTTAGTCTGTGCGTTCCATCAAATGGAGTGTTTTAGTAAATATAAGTTTAGTGTTAATATAGGCCAATGAAATAAAAATCCCATTTTACTAACCTCGGGAACAAAGTGTCCATT
>NC_134780.1:83522765-83530265 GCF_046742065.1 Oratosquilla oratoria
GATACATGAATAAATAGAAATATAGAAATAGAAAGATAACTAGGTAGATAAATAAACAAGAAACAAACAAATCAACTAATGAATAGCTAAGTGATGACATATTTTTATGGAAAATGACCTTTTATAAAGAAGAACCGTCTAGGGACTGAAACGTAATTAAGAAAGAAATCTTTATAGCAGGGCGACATGAATGTGTTTCTTTGAGTGGAAAATTATAAAAATGATATGAAAATTCTGGAGAAAGTTAAATAACTTGACTCAGCATTTCTACGTTAATCAGTTACTAGGTAGAGTGTAACGCTATTCACAAGAACTCGTAACAGAAAAAAAGTTCGTTACACCGTAACAGTCTTGTAACGGGTAATGGATGCCACTATACGTGAATAGAATTGGTAGCCAGAAAAGATATAAGAAACCACGATATTTGATGTAAAAGTAGACTTAGGTAGGTTTCACACTATTGATTGAAGAAAATGCCCATCCATCCCTTCCCTTGCGTGAAGTTTTTGTAAAAAAAAAAAAAAAAAAAAAGTACAAAGCAGCGAAGGAATAATGACAAAAGAAAACGATTTAGGATTGTCTACAAGACTAGAAGCATCGTTAAATTAAAATTCATAACAACAATAACAGGCATGGCATCACCGTGACGCAAACATGTTACGAAACCGACATGACGTCACTGCGCTGGACACGTGAGGACGAATCATCATTGTTAAAATGTATGATTATAAAATTTATGACCAGCGTTTGACATTTGATAAACAATCAATACACACTTCAAAATAATTTTTTTACTATTCTATTCTTAACGATTCACACTTAACATTTTTTATTTTTTGTAGATTGAAAAATTAATAACATCAGGTTGTTATGATGTCTTTAGATCTATTTTTTCATTATATTTTACATATTACTTTTAGACATGACCAAAGTTTAAGAAAATAATACTTGAGAAGAAGTGGTTAATAGGGTTGATTGTTTTTACTTAAATCACAAAATAATAGACGTAGCCTCTCTAAACTGAATAAAATAATCTGAATCAGTAAGAAGATAATAGGAAAACATCTTTCATAAGGTTCCTCGCAAAATAAACTTTGATCAAGGAAAAAATATATAGAGTACTTCACTTCCAACTTTACTTAACCTAACTTCACCTAACCTAACCTAACTTAGCCTAACATAACCTAACTTAACCTAATCTAACTTAACCTAACCTAACCTAACCTAACCTAACCTAACCTAACTTAGCCTAACATAACCTAAATTAACCTAACCTAACCTAACCTAACCTAACCTAACCTAACCTAACCTAACCTAACCTAACCTAACCTAACCTAACCTAACCTAACCTAACCTAACCTAACCTAACCTAACCTAACCGTAGTAGTGTTAAATTTTCAGATTTGATAGTAACCAGAACAAACTGTCTAAAGAGTTTCACCAAGTCAAAAACGTCTAGACATGATTACATTCACGATGCTGAATCATTATTAAACAAGTTTTAATTAACGAGATATCTGGAGAGCAAGTTAATTACATGATGATGAATATGTAGATTTGGGTCATTTAAGTTAACTATTCAAGAAGACTTGATAGCTATAGCTTCATAACCAGGTTACTTTCTAATGAGTAAAGTTAATCATCTCCTACATCTGGCAGATACAGAGAACTTACAGAAAATGGGAATCTGATATCTTCTCTAATTCTGAGGGAAATTGTTGAAGATATGTAACACTAGGAGTCGCTATGGGGTGTATCCACGCAGGACAACATGTTTGCAAAGTCTATATTGGATGAGTCAAAGTCTTATGTACAAAGTTTGTCTTGTTGTACATATGTACTTCAATGACCGTATATGCCTTGATCCTATTGAAGTGTTTCGATGGCTACGTTACTCTTACATTTTCTTCTTCAAACGACCTTAATCCTACTGTATTGCAGGGTCGGCCGCTAAAGTTATCCTTTTCCATTTGTTCCTACCCATTCCATCCTCCTCTTGTACTCCTAGTTTCCTTATGTCACAGCTTAAGTCTCTCCATCTTATTCTTTGTCTCCCAACGCTTCTTCATTCCTTAACATCGCCCATCATCGCCTTCTTCACTAGTTCGTCATCCTCTCTCCTTTTAACGCGTTTAAAATATTATAGTGGCACTCAACGCTATTGATCCTTGATTTGCACCAGTCCTGTGCTTAGCAAAGCATTTGATAAGGAGATACTCCGGGAAGTGAGGGCGCTTTCGACACTGGATCGTCCTGCCTAAGCTTGGGAAGGTATAGGTAAAATAGGTCCACAGGTAAAATGAAATATACTGTACATGGATATAGATGATGCCTGTGACGTTGTGTTTATATTTATGGTTAACGGAAATTATCTGTGGCCTTAGAAAATAAAAACTGAGACCTAAAAATAGCAAATCGAGATAAAAAACAACAAACAACAACAACAACAACAACGACTGATTGGGAGAAACTCTTACCATTAAGTGATTCTAACTTTTTCTTAAGCTAAGAGAACTGTTTACAACCTAAAGCCAATTTAGAAAGGCTAATTGCTTACCGAATCCAAAAGTAGGTCATTAGGGTTAAATTGTGAATTAATTGAAGAGGTCTTACAATGAGATGTGGGTTATTAGCAGTGTTGCCAGATAGATGGGTTGTATTTTTATAAGTATTAGCAATTTACCTTATCATTATTTCTTATTATTATTTCTATAGGGTGGAGGGGTGTGGAGTGTATTCAGGGATGGAATGGGTGGAAATGATTTTATGCCTTTCCCTTTTTGGCTACCTCCCTTGTAAGGGGGAAAAAGCCTTGGTATATGTATGTATGTATATGCTTTCATTGTGTGAATGCGTTTTCTTGTAGTATAGGTTTTTATTCCAATGAATTACTAACAAGTTATAGTGAACATGTTGTATTTGTAGTTAGCTTCTGTGCACTAGGTTCGAATCTTGTGCGGTCTACTGGATCGAGTCATGTGACTGGTTATTTGCAGTTCCCAAGATCAAAGCGGGAAAAAGCTGCCGGAAAAACGGGAATTTGTTGCCAAAACATTGCTCGTGTGGACCTCGGTTTGTAGAAAGCTTCTTCATTAAAAGAATTTCTAATATTCTCAATGAAAACGGAATTCCAAAGTTGTTTCTGTTATTTGCAATAATTCGGAAAATGATCGTTCTGAGTAATGGAGTTTTTAATTTCAGGATCCGAATGGAAATGAAACTATCCGTATGCAAATTGAAATAATGGCAAAGTTCAGCAGCTTTACTAGTTGATCTCTCCTTGTCTGCATTCATCCAGATTTGACTATTTTGACGTAAGTAACTGAGTTATGACCGATTCACATTAGGCTGATTGTCGTCAAGTCTTGTGTCTTTGAGCAGAAACAACTTAGGTTACAATATTTTATTTGACAAATTTTTAAATGTGAAATTACCTTCCGCTCATCATGGTCTTTTTCCTAACCCCATCTTTATTGTTTAAATTGTTCTTCTCATCCTACTCCTACTCATACTCCTTCTTCTGATCCTGATCTTCCTTATTTTACACCTTTCTTACACCTCCTTCTCTCTTCCTTCCTTTCTTCCTTTCATCCTTCTTCTTCTCTTTCTCCACCTTCTTTCTCTTCTTCCCCTAATACTTCCCCCTTTTCTACTAACTGTTCATAATGATCTTTCCCCTCTCAGCCTCGTTTTTCTCTTCTTCTTTGTTCATAACACTTCCTTCTCCTTTATCCCTTTGTAATTTCAGCTCCACCATTTTCTTTTACTTCTCTAGTTTTCTCTTCGCTTCTTTTCCCTCTTTCTTTATTCTCCCTCCCTCCGTTTTCGTCCTTCTATGTTCATCTTACACCCAGCTTGAATTTCCTCTCTCTTCCGGTGTGTTTTACGAATTTAGTCGTTTATCATAACCTCAAAAATCAGCGGCTTGACGTAACTGATAGCGCTTTGACCTACCATGGCTTTCTCACTTTCCAGTGCATGGGAATGGGATGGTGATTTTTTTTTATCATGACTGCATCCAGGCAACTTCATTCAGTTGCAGGCCACTCCCTCCACAAAGAAAGGCTTAACTTTCCTGACCCTACTCTAGCTACCGCCAGAATATTTTATTCAGTTGAGGGAAATACAGAATTACATTCTACAATTTTCCACTTCTCTTTAGAACAATATCTCCTCCCTCATAATCCTCTGCCTTGTAAGGGCTTCAGTGATTATTCTACAAGTTCCTTCAGGGATTAGTCGTCCAAAAGCTGCAATAGTTAAATCCTCTTATACTCTCCAAAATTCACCTTCCGCCTCTACCTCCTTCTCTTTTCTCTGCGGTCGCTTTTGATGCTTCGTTTTCTTTGTGTGTCTTCCTTTTTCTTTGGGTCGTCTCTTCGCTCGAAGAAGCTCTCCTGAAGACCTTTTGTTTTGCAATCTTTTCTTTTTAATGTTTCTACCGTTATTTTTCCTCTTCATTTCCGTAGGATTGTACCACAAGGAGAGTTTATTTCTGGACAAAAAAAAAGAAAGAAAAAGAAAAAGCAATCATATGGTGAGATGATGAGGTTGTAGAGAATAGAATTAATTTTTGGAGTTCTTCGTAACGGTTTTTCTGATAGCTTCTGAAAGAGATTTTCGAGAGCATTGAGTATGCTGTCATTCTTATGTGAGATCGACATTTGTGATTGTGGCGTTTTTGTCACCTTATCCCTCTTCCTCCTCCTCTTCCTCCTCTTCCTCCTCTTCCTCCTCTTCCTTCTTCCTCCTCTTCCCCTTCTTCCTCCTCTTCCTCCTCTTCCTCCTCTTCCTCCTCTTCCTCCTCTTCCTCCTCTTCCTCCTCCTCCTCCTCTTCCTCCTCTTCCTCCTCTTCCTCCTCTTCCTCCTCCCCCTCCATCTCCTCTTCCTACTCTTTTATTTTTGTTACTTCATCATCTCTTTCATCTCCTCTTTTTACCTCCTTATTTTTCATCCTCACCCTTACCTTCATCCTCATTCTCATCCTCATTCTCTTACTCCTCTTCATCTTCCTCTTCCTCTTCCTCTTCATCCTATTCCTAATCCTTATCCTGATCTATATCCTTACTCTCACCTTTATCCTTATTTCCTTACTCCTCTTTAATTCCTTTACCCCCTCTTTTTCTTCCTTCTCCTCTTCTTCCTCGTCCTCTTCTTTACCGCCCTCCTCTTCCTCCTCCTCTTCCTCCTCTTCCTAATCCTCACCTTCATCCATATCCTCTATTACTCCTCCTCATCTTCCTCTTTCTCATTCCTCTTCATCCTATTCTTAATCCTTATCCTGATCTATATCCTTACTCTCACCTTTATCCTTATTTCCTTACTCCTCTTTAATTCCTTTACCCCCTCTTCTTCTTCCATCTCCTCTTCTTCCTCGTCCTCTTCTTTCCATCCTCTTCTTCCTACTCTTCCTCCTCTTCCTAATCCTCACCTTCATCCATATCCTCTCTTACTCCTCTTCATCTTCCTCTTTCTCATTCCTCTTCATCCTATTCTTAATCCTTATCCTGATCTAGATCCTTACTCTCACCTTTATCCTTATTTCCTTACTCCTCTTTAATTCCTTTACCCCCTCTTCTTCTTCCATCTCCTCTTCTTCCTCGTCCTCTTCTTTACCGCCCTCCTCTTCCTCCTCCTCTTCCTCCTCTTCCTAATCCTCACCTTCATCCATATCCTCTCTTACTCCTCTTCATCTTCCTCTTCCTCTTCCTCTTCATCCTATTCCTAATCCTTATCCTGATCTATATCCTTACTCTCACCTTTATCCTTATTTCCTTACTCCTCTTTAATTCCTTTACCCCCTCTTTTTCTTCCTTCTCCTCTTCTTCCTCGTCCTCTTCTTTACCGCCCTCCTCTTCCTCCTCCTCTTCCTCCTCTTCCTAATCCTCACCTTCATCCATATCCTCCTCTAAAGACGCTTCCTATTCTTTGTTCCCGCGGGAGACCGCCTCGGGCAGAGCTTCTTGTGGAACTAAAACTCAAAACCAAAGAGCTTAAAAGGCCAGATCTATCTTTATAGCTCGCTCCACATAACATCAATAAATGTTTGTCGGAGTTGCAATTAAAGAAAAACTTTAAATCAATGATTCTCGAGCGATTTCTGTTTAGATGTTACGTATTGGTCGTGAGGATGGTTCCCGAAATGGCAGATTGGTTAAAAAAGAATATATATATATATATATACTGTATATATATATATATATATATATATATATATATATATATATATATATATATATATATATATATACATATCATAACTGCCATAGTAATTATTTATCGATCCTCTTATAATTTACTGAAAAGAAGATATATATCTTTTTTTCATAATTTGATAGTATTGTTCATAAAGATGCGAAAAATCTGATTAATCTTAATTGGATTATTTTTGAAACGAAAAACGATAAAGTGGAAATTGAACACAACCAATTCATGTCAGTTTTTGTGGGGACATATTATTAGAAATGACTTCAGTTACAATCTTTCAAGTTGTGAATTCATAAATATCAAATTACCTTAAAGTCATATATCGAAAAACAAAATAACGAAGCTAAAACAATACGAATATTGAATACATTGTTGAAATATTCCTAGCAAGGTCTCGAATACTGTAAGCGAAGTGTTTCTGTAACTATTCAAATTCGAAAAAGTTGACAGGAATTGGCTCAGTGTAAAGCTGGTTTCAAGTCTTTGCTGATTCCTAAGTTCTTGATCAAGGCACGTGGAGCAGATTCCCCGTCTTCCCATTGCCTGAGTATTGGAGTGTAATCCCCTCCTCTCTTTCTCTTTCCCCTCTCTTTGTAGATACACTTTCTCCCCTCTTCTCTCTTTCCCTCTTTTTCGGCTTCGACATATACAGACTACCAAACCTTTTTCAAAATTACTCCTCCTTCTCCTCCCCCGTCCTCCTCCTTCTACTCCTCCTCCTCCTCCTCCTCCTCCTCCTCCTCCTCCTACTCCCCCTCCTCTGCCCTCTCCTCCTGCTACTCTCCCACTCCTTCCTGGTCCTCTTTCTCCTCCTCTTCTTTTTCCTCCTCGCCTTTCTCTTCCTCCTCCTCCTCTCCTTGTTCCTTCCATGCCTCCTCCTTCTCCTCCCCTTTCTCATCACCCTTCCCTACCTCCTTCCTTCTTTCCCTACTTTCCTCCTTCCCTCCCTACCTCCCTCCTTCCTTCCCTCCCTCCCTCCTTCCCTCCTTCCTTCCCCC
This sequence comes from Oratosquilla oratoria, assembly GCF_046742065.1. Taxonomy (NCBI): domain Eukaryota; kingdom Metazoa; phylum Arthropoda; class Malacostraca; order Stomatopoda; family Squillidae; genus Oratosquilla; species Oratosquilla oratoria. The sequence goes on from NC_134780.1 coordinate 83,529,971, forward strand.
TCCTTCCCTCCCTCCCTCCTTCCCTCCTTCCTTCCCTCGTTCCCTCTTTCCCTCCCCCTTGCCCTCCCTCCTTCCCCCTTCCTTCCCACCTTCCCTCCCTCCCTCCCTCCTTCCCTCCCTCCTTCCTTCCTTCCCTCGTTCTCTTGTTCCCTCCCCCTGCCCTCCCTCCTTCCCTCCTTCCCTCCTTCCCTCCTTCCCTCCTTCCCTCCTTCCCTCCTTCCCTCCTTCCCTCATTGCCTTTCATTGCGATTCCCGGCGTGACCCTGATAATTGGAAGAGAGGAGTCCCCAGTCAC
>NC_134780.1:83535265-83540265 GCF_046742065.1 Oratosquilla oratoria
TCATCTTACTCACTTTCTTGATTCACCCCGATAGTTAAGGGATTAAAATCTTTAGTCATTTTCATCTATTTTTTTCATCTATTATTTATTTCTATCTATTCATTTTTTCGTCATTGGTGGAATGAATATAAAGGTTGCTAAACCAGGAATGGCCTCAAGTCAATTAATCAATATATTTATATATAAATAGCTAAATAGATATAATAACAATAGAAAATAAACAAATAAATGATATATAAGCATATGAATAAATGAGTAAATAAGGTAATAGAAATAAATGAATGAGTAACTGAATTGATGAGTAAACAGATAAATTAATTAGTAAATAAACACAAATAAATTCATTAATTAGTTCATGAATAAATAGATAAGTAAATAAGTAAATAAATAAATAGATGAAAATAAAGATAAATGAATAAATACACAAGTAAATATGTAAGTAAACAAACCATCCATCCAATTAATGATAAAAAAAAAAAAAAAACAGATGTACTGACCATCCCTGACATTGAAACCATCCTGTCATCTATCATCTTCAAGTCCAGGAAATCCAAGTGTCTCTTGTCCCTGTGAATATATAAGTAAGTAAACCATCCATCCAATTAACCAACTAAGTAATAAAAAATATAGCAGATGTACTGAATATCCCTGACATTGAAACCATCCTGTCATATATCATCTTCAAGTCCAGAAAATCCAAGTGTCTCTTGTTACTATGCGGACGCCGTCCCTTCGCTCGCCGGAGCACCACCTTTAAGCGTAGAGGACGTCCAGCGACATAAACAAACAACGAATGGACAAGAGAAATCTTATCGTGGGCTACAACTAAGGGGACCTTGTTCAGAGGAAAGGGGTATAGCCGTTCGTGCGTATTCCGTACTCTGTAGGTTTTTGTTTCTATTTTATTTTATGTGTTTATTTGGTCTAATTTTATTTTATTTTCCTATAGGGAAAGACAACTAAGAACAGCTCGTCGAGAGGAAGTGAAGGTAGCCTACCTCTCCATATTCCGTACTATGTCGTTTTATATATCATTTTATTCAAGTTTATATAATTTCATTTATTGTTTGTTTACTTGTTTATTGTCATTTATTTACGTTTCGTCTATTTATTTATTTATTTTTTTATATTTTGTTTGTAAGTTTGACTAAATATCTATCATTTATTTACTGATTAATCTATTATATTTTCTATGGATCTATTTTAGATTAATTGATCTATTTATTTTATTGAATAATTACTTCATTTATTGATTTATCTATTGTTCATCTTAATTAATTTATTCTATTATTTGTATATTTATTGATTTATTTAATCATCTATCTATTCATTGATATATTTGATATTCATTTATTTAGCTATTTTTCATTTTAATTATCTATTTTTGTTTTATCTTTGATCACTCACACAAACTTACGAAGCCAGATAAAAAAGAAAAAAAAAGAAAAAAAAAAGACAGTATCATTCAATAAGGAATATACAAACACAAACAGTATATAGTAATTTATTCAAACTATCGAAACGATTTATTTATTTATTTTTCATTTTAACGATCTATTTTTGTTTTATCTTTGATCATACACAAAAACTTGCCGAGCCAGATAAACCCACAAAAGCAAGCCACAAAGTCAGTATCATCCAATAAGGAATATGCAAACGTAAACAGAATCTAGTAATTTATTCAAACTATCGAAACGACCATAAGCGCTTGGTACGTCGTTTCCTCGCATCTGATGGAATAGAGAACGTTTATGTTTCCCCATAGCGAGATGACGTTAGCACTAGACATGTCTCGGCTCTTGACGTTCATCACAGACTTGTCGACATACCCCCCGGTTCGAGTCCCGTATGGATTGGTAGTTTAATCCCGTTGGCAGAGCTGTTTAAACAAATTTTCATTACGAGGATACACTTAGTGGATGAGTCTTGTGATATAAGAATTGATGGGAATAGACTACAACAATTTACCCACGACAAACTGATGTTTGGGGACCCAAAGGAACATACTTGCGTAGTGTAGCTCGTTGGTTGCGTTCTTGGGTCGTTGTGGTCTAGTGTCACATGGCATAGGGTTCGTATTTCGTAGAAATAACGGTTTAATCAAACTGTCGATACGACACACACATACACACACCCACGCGCGCGCACACACACACACACACACACACACACACACACACACACACACACACACACACACACACACACACACACACACACACACACACACACACACACACACACACACACACACACACACACACACACACACACACACGCACACACACACACACACGCACACACACACACACACACACATACACACACACACACACACACACACACACACACACACACACACACGCACACACACACACACACACACACACACACACACACACACACACACACACACACACACACACACACACACACACACACACACACACACACACACACACACACACATATATATATATATATATATATATATGTATGGTATACATATATATATACAGTGAATATATGTATACATGTATATATTCATACATACATACATACATACATACATACATACATACATACATACATACATACATACATACATACATACATACATACATACATACATACATACATACATGTATATATATGTATATATATATATGATATATACATACATGTATATATATGTATATATATATATATATTTAATTTATTTTTGTTATCTTTTTAGTTAGTCAAATTGTGTTTTATTTGATCTTGTTTTAATCTGTCTGTTGGTTTGTTTTATTTGTTTTATTATATTCTATCTTATTTGAAATAATTTTGTTCTATTATGGTTTGTTATCCAAACATATCTTATCCGTCTTAATTTCTAATTGGTTTATCTCTTTTCTGCAGTTGTTATCTTACTAAAAAAGATGTTTCCCATTTTCTAGCTATAAGAATAAGTTATTGGCTAGGAATCAACCCTTTTTTATTTGTTTATTTATTTTTTGTATATTTTGGGTCTTTCCTATACCTGACGAGGTTGTTCAGTTAATTGAGGACAATTTTAGATAATTTTCTGAACTGATGAAATACAGTTGCCCCATCCGACACCATAATTTACTTCCACATTCACCACATACTCTCCGGTGATAAACACAATAATAATACACCAAAAACCTTTTGTATATTAAAAACAAGTTTATTTGAGTTACTAGTTGATAATATAGATTGTTGGTCACTATTTAATTTCTTTTTGTCTCTTTTTTTAATTTTTTGAGTCTCTCAAATATCAAACTAGTTGAAGCAGTTCAGGAAAAGACCTGAGGATAAAGAATAGGTCTTGATTTGGATTATTTTAGGACAGTCTTAGAGTAGATCAGTCGTTCTTAACCTTTTTCAGTGCCTTTAGTACCCCTTGATATCTCAGAAAAAATTCTCGTACCGCCATCCAATACAAATACAATGTAAACATATGAAGAGGATTAGTGATACAAACTTTGCTTTGCTTTCTCATTGTAAATATACAGTACCATGCACTGGCTATCATGTCTCAAACCGCCATCCAATACAAATACAATGATGCAAACATATGATTGCTTTGATTTCTCATTATAAATATACAGTACCATGCACTGGCTATCATGTCTCGTACCCCCATCCAATACAAATATAATATAAGAATATGAAAAGGATTAGTGATACAAACCTTGCTTTGCTTTCTCATTGTAAATATACAGTACCATTGCACTGGCTATCCTTTCTCGTACCGCCATCCAATACAAATACAATGTAAACATATGAGAAGGATTAGTGATACAAACCTTGTTTTGCTTTCTCATTGTAAATATATAGTACCATTGCACTAACTATCATGTCTCGTACCCCCATCCAATACAAATACAATGCAAACATATGAAAAGGATTAGTGATACAAACCTTGCTTTGCTTTCTCATTATAAATATACAGTACCATTGCACTAACTATCATGTCTCGTAACCCCATCCAATACAAATACAATGCAAACATATGAAAAGGATTAGTGATACAAACCTTGCTTTGCTTTCTCATTGTAAATATACAGTACCATTGCCACTGGGGCTATCATGTCTCGTACCCCCATCCAATACAAATACAATGCAAACATATGAAAAGGATTAGTGATACAAACCTTGCTTTGCTTTCTCATTGTAAATATACAGTACCATTGCACTGACTATCATGTCTCGTACCCCCATCCAATACAAATACAATGCAAACATATGAAAAGGATTAGTGATACAAACCTTGCTTTGCTTTCTCATTGTAAATATACAGTACCATTGCACTGGCTATCATGTCTCGTACCCCCATCCAATACAAATACAATGCAAACATATGAAAAGGATTAGTGATACAAACCTTGCTTTGCTTTCTCATTGTAAATATACAGTATCATCCAATACAAATACAATGGAAACATATGAAAAGGATTAGTGATACAAACCTTGCTTTGCTTTCTCATTATAAATATACAGTACCATTGCACTAATTATCATGTCTCGTACCACCAGGTTCAAGGTATCGTGCCCTAGGTTAAGAATCACTGGAGTAGAGTGACATTTTATAGAACTATGCCTTCCTTCATCTCCTCATCCAGCCACTCCAGTGCCAATCACAACCAATTGAAACACCGATAATCCCTCGTGTATTCAAAATAAAGGAGTTTTAGCTTTTGTGTAATGATATGGATTTCTGGTAATCTATTTACTTGTTTATTTATTTTAACTGGAGTGGATGGGTGAGGAGGAGGTGGAGGAGTGACCTGGTTTCCTAGGCGTGATAGCTCTACTTCTAGAATGCCAGGTCACTTCCTAGACAAAGAAAATCGTCCGTCATTGGCCAGAAATAAGTTGTTAAATTAAGCCAGTAAAGAAAATGAGCAAACAAAGTCGTTATGTAGAGCGTAACCTTTCTTCTTAATTCTTAGAACTTTCCTTTTGGTTTTGTGGTGCCAACAGACGATTTT
>NC_134780.1:83542765-83557765 GCF_046742065.1 Oratosquilla oratoria
CCTATATATCCTTTGTCATAATTTTTACACATTTCTTCCTTATCAGGAGCGTTTTTAATTAAAAGGGTTCCAAATGTATTGGAGTTCTTAAATGCTACTTGAATGTTGAAAGTCTTAATAATATGAGGTAGTTTGACGAAATTCTCATGTTATTCTTTTTTACAAGAATTTCGTCAAACTACCTCATATATATGTATATATATGTATGTATATGTACATATATGTATATATATATATATATAATATATATACATATATATATATATATATATATATATGTATGTATGTGTGTGTGTGTGTGTGTGTGTGTGTGTGTGTGTGTGTATTAATACACACACACACACACACACACACACACACACACACACACACACACACACACACACACACACACACACACACACACACACACACACACACACACACACACACACACACACACACACACACACACATACACACACACATATATATATTTATATATAATACAATTAATAGAATAAGATATGATAAGAATTAAAGAAAGAATAATTAATCTGATAGAAAATAAATAAGATGAATAAGGAAATAAAGAAATTAAATAATCTGATCTACAAATAGATCAATAGATAATGAATGAATCAATGGAATAAAAACTTCAACTAGAACTTAGATGTTCATTACTTCATTCTATCGTTCTAATCAATAACTCATCCTAGAACACAAACTTGCTCTTTACACAATAATAAACAAAGCAGCAATAGCTAGTTAGGGTCATTTGCACACGTCTAGAATAGACATAGAAGTCTATGACTGATGTCAGACAGATATTCGACGCTGTGTGAGGCGACACCCGGCGTGAACCACTGACTACTTAAACTTGATTTTACTTGCCTCGGTAGTTGAGCTAATGTACTTCTGCATTACCGTCGAAGACAATGATTCCCCCAGCTTATTCGGTAAGGTCTTAATGGCATAATAATAACAATTCGCTCGTCTAAGACCTAGAAATACTTATTCTAAGTGTTTCAACTAGATGTGACGAAACCGTTATGGCCTTAAAAAAAAAAAAAAAAAAAAAAAAAAAAGGTTTAGAGCGTCGGTTCTTGTGGCGGAGGTCGAGATAACGGTAGTTCGAACCCTGCCACCAACGAGTTGGACCAAGGGCATGGTTCATTGAATTCCACGCTGCAAAGTCTTCTGTAAGGGGCACCATTCTAGCCTTCTCCTGATAGTGGGAGTTCGTGAAGTTAAATAGAATTATCATTACGAAATTTAGAGTTTATGTGACGGCAGTTAGAATTAAGGATTAACGCTCTGAGATCCAGGATTAAAGCCGCGTGACTGACTGAGTACCTTCTCCCGAGTCTTGAAAGACTCGAAGTTGCTCGAAGTCAAAGAGGTTCCTCGCTCTCCCCCCCCCCTCTCTCTCTCTCTCTCTGTCTCTCTCTCTCTCTCTCTCTCTCTCTCTCTCTCTCTCTTCATCCCTCTTTCTCTCTACGCTCTCTCTTACTATTGATCCAGAAACCTTTTGACAGTCACGCTCGTATATGTTCCAGAAACCTAGATGCAAGAATCGGTGCCAGATATATTTTGGTTTATTTCTTATTTTATTTTTTATTTTATTTTGTTTTATTTTATTTTATTTTATTTTATTTTATTTTATTTTATTTTATTTTATTTTATTTTTTATTTTATTTCATTTTATTTTATTTTATTTTATTTTATTTTATTTTATTTTATTTTATTTTATTTTATTTTATTTCATTTTATTTTATTTTGTTTTATTTTATTTTATTTTGTTTCATTTTATTTTATTTTATTTTATTTCATTTTATTTTATCTTATTTATTTTATTTTATTTTGTTTTGTTTATTTTATTTTATTTTATTTTATTTTATTTTATCTTATTTTATTTTATTTTATTTTATTTTATTTTATTTTATTTTATTTTATTTTATTTTATTTTATTTTATTTTATTTTATTTTATTTTATTTATTTCATTTTATTTTATGTTATTCTATTTTGATTTACTTGATTTTATTTCATTTTTCTTTTCCCAAGACCTGGGGCTTGGGCTTTGAAAGTCATCACGTTAAAACAAATGGAAACATATGTCTTCTCGAAATAAAAGGAAGGCTATTTGTGATGCCCAGCAGCAAAAGGATTGACCTAATGTGAAAACTCATCTTCAGGGGAAATCGTCACAGAATCTCCGGTTGCCAGCCAGCCAGCGACCGCCAGATTAATTATTTGCCTCGTGTGCGATCAACTACAATCCCTAACGCGGAACATTAGATGGTCTTTCAGAGAACCTTCGGGGCTCGTCGAATATACATGACATTTGATATTTTTGCATCCCTGTATTTTTCAATTATGTTGTATTTTATTTTCTCTCATTAGTTTTGTTTTTTATTTTCTTTTACTGTTTGTTGGAACAGGTTATGTGTAGAACGTTTTTGTCGCCAGGTGATTTTATTCAACCGGAAAAAATCGTGTAGGGTAAAGTTTAGGAACAAGTAGATTTTATCCTTCCATCTCTCGTTCCACACGTATCGACATTTGGACGTGCGCCGTTCACGACACGACGTCGTGGTCTAAAAAACCATGGATGTCTATGAACGCTTTCACACGAGGTCGTAGTTGTGACGTGTGAGAGCGCCTATAAAGTCGATACGTGTAAAACGAACCTTAACACTATGAGATTGATCCACGTCTCCCCTCAACCTAATCCAAATTAATTTACCTCGGCTTCCCCTACCCACGGAGTGACATTTCACTCCCCTCCCCCCCCCCCCAAAAAAAAAAAAAAAAATCAGCTTCCCCTCCTTCTCCCCCCTCCCTCCATCCTCTTTCATCAGTCTCACGTGTCTCCATCAATTCCGCCTCAATTCACAATATCTTCACGTTTCACTTCTACCTACACCACTCAGTCCTGTGTTCTTGCACGACAAAAGATCCTTCTTCTAAATTTCCTCCCCCGATTCCTTTTCCTCCTACTCCTCTTCCAAACTCTACCTCATTTCCAGATGTTTTCACTTCATCTCGCACTCCACGTATGATAGACCCCCCCCCACTCCCTCTCATCCTCACTCTCTTCGTCTCTCTTTAGTGTGGAGATACACTCCAAGCGCAACTCTTCATCTTAGGTCCCACTTCTGCTTCACTCCTATCTTAACTCTTTCTTTCTCTCTCATTCTTATTTCTTCTTCTTTATCTTATTCCCACTTGATGTGGGAGGGACAGATGTATTGTGAGTCTCTTAGTGTGGGTGCCTGGTTAGAACCGGCTACCCCCCTCTGTGTAGGGGAAATTTGAGGCCATTGGTACAGCTCCCTCGTACCATCACATCACCGTTCTTTGTTGTAAATTCCTTCATCTTCTGAAATACTTCCGATGTAGGACCTAAATACCCTACACTCCATATAAGCCTTAGTTTCTTCCCCCCCCCTCTCTCTCTCCCTCTCTCTCTCCATCTTCCCTCCCCTCCTATTCTTCAATTTGTAAACACACAATTGGTGACATGACTGGGTCAGGTAACACTGCCGTAAAACCTCTTCCTCACCTCTCTGTTCGCTTCCCTTTCCTCTTCCCCTTCTCCCCCCTTCCCTCTCTCCCTTCTCTCCCTTCCCCCTTATCCCTCCCTCTTCCCCCTCTCCCATCCTTCCAGGATTCATTTCACTTCTGGTTCCTCGCCCTCCTTCCACTTCGTGAACATCTCCTTTTGAAGTGTTCAAATGCACAAGAATATTGCCGAAGTCACCTCACGAACTAAGGTCCCTGAAGTGGTATATGACACAGCCCTCACCTTCAAGACGAAGGTAGAAAAGATGAGCGGTAGACTGAAATTAGACGTCCCTCCTCTGGATGTGGGAGTGTCAAGAGGGTGTGGGAGAGGATGAACCTCCCCCCACCTCCTCCTCCTCCTCCCCATCCCTCTCACCCCCGACATGACCTACACCAGGCGGCTCATTCTTGTGGAGAACTCAGCGGTCCTGAGGTCCCTGGAGGAAATGGTGAGCGCCAAAGGAATTTGCATGACCAAGACATGCTTCCCGGAAGACATGTCAGGGAGGAGATTACATAAGTACATATATATATATATATATATATATATATATATATATATATATATATATATATATATGTATATATATATGTATATATGTATATATATATATATATATATACTGTACACACGCATACACAAACGCATACACACACACACGCACACACACACACACACACACACACACACGCACACACACACACACACACACACACACACACACACACACACACACACACACACACATATATATATATATATATATATATATATATATATATATATATATATATATATATATATGCATCTGTCCCCGTTTTAATTGTCCATATGTTATTTTTCATTTCTTTAAGACTAGACGCTTCTTTCAGGAGCCCATAGCCCTCTGGTGGTTACCATTGCCGAAGATTCTCTGTCCATGACATGAGTAGGCAACTCTTATTGCGCGGAAGCCGGAGCTCACCTTAAAACAAAAATAAATCATCAGCTTCTTTTTTATGGGTGGGAGTGGTTTTTATGTCTTTGTTTTTTGGCTACCTCCCTTATAAGGGGGAAAAAGCCTTTGGTATATGTATGGTATATATTCTTTTGTATGGTAACCGTAGACTGCGCTGGACGGCTGATTGGTGCTTTAGGAAAAAATTGTATCAAAGATTTGTCCTGGTTTTGGTTACTCAACCCTAGTTTATGGGATTCTGTTGAAGGAGTGAAGTGTTTGGACACGTGGATCTAGGAGACACATATTCCTTTGACCTTTTGTATGTCGGGGTTCCATGTCAACAAACACGAGAAAGAACCAATGAGGACTGAGATGTAGTCTTCCAGTGCTTCCGTATTTGTGGACAATCTTCGTGCCGCGGTCGTGTGAAAACTGATGAGGTGTTTGTTTGTTCGATTCAGATTTGATTGCAATCTCGTAGGGGTATCTGGTCTGTGGTTGGGTTCTCTTGGTGCGCGAGCGCGCGCACACACACACACACACACACACACACACACACACACACACACACACACACACACACACACACACACACACACACACACACACACACACACACACACACACACACACACACACACACACACACACACACACACACACACACACACACACACGAACCTTATTGAAATAGCATAAACTATACAAATTTCATAGATGCGGAATATATGTATATACCTAGCCGAGAGGGTTAGGACGTCGTTATTTGATGACGATTCGAATCCTGCTCGTTGCGAGTTGAACCAAGGGCATGGTTCATTAAATTCCACGCTACGAAGTCCTCTGTGAGGGGCACCGTCCTAGCCTCCTGATAGGGGGGAGTTTGTGACGTTAAACCAAATCAATCAATCAATCATACATCCACACATACGCATTTACATATACGCTCATGTATGCCCGTATATGTTCAAAGTCATACATTCGCATACATTTGCTACGCAAGAGCATGACCAGTAGAAGATGAGAGCGAAATGCGTCCATTATTCGCAATTTCAATTATTTAAAAAATGGAGCCGTGGGTCTGAAACAAAGAGTTTTTGAGGATCAACCGGGAAGCCCTCTTGTGAGGACACAAAATTGAGGCTGAGGAGAAAATCTCGCCTCATCTGGGAAGACGAACCGAGTGAGGAAAAATGAGGTAGTTTACAAAGGAGGCGATAAAAAAAATTGCGATGATATGGACACACCATTAGGATGAGCGGAGACTGTGGGTTAAGGAATGATGGAGTAGGAAATCCAAAGAATAATTGATAGATTTGAGAGAAAAAAGACTGCGAAATAAAGATAAAACACCACGAAAAGTGAAAATATATAATTAATGATTAATTGTAACTATATAAACATGTGAACATTTTATAAACAAATAAGTTTTTATGCAAATTGGTCGTGCAAAGGTTGACAATAATGAACTTAGAGACCAAGTCATCAAAGATGTAATTAACTTGTTTGGTTGTCGTCTAACGATGACCAAAATAAAATTCTTAATTGTATCAAAACTACTCAGTGGCCTAAATTAGGGTAATCTAGAAAGACTTTGATAGCAAATGGAAATTGAGAGAGAGATACAAACCTTTAATCTCTTGACGTTTCCTCAGTGAGATCTTGGAGGAAACTTCATATCTCTATCTCAACTTCATATCTCTATCTCAACTTCCTTAGCCGTCAGATTACTTTGCCCAGAGGAATGATAATCATTAACCAATCCAGATTGATCATGATAGTTTTCTTCAAATAATCTTTAAATCAAAGATTTCCGAAGCAGAACATCGTCAAACATCAATCTAGAGTGAGTAGAAATGGACTCAATATTCCAAAAGAAGTTACCTGAAGAAAGAGAGATGAAATATATGTCTGAAGACGAGGAAAGTTTAGATGGGCGTTATCTTTACGTGAAGAAGGGGATATAAGATAGTATTAGGGTAAGACGTTAGGTGAACGAAGCATGGAAGACTGGAGAAGAGAGGCAACAGAACTTAGGGCAAGAATTAGAAAACGGAGAGACGACGGAGCGACGGAGTCAAGTCTGTCGGGAGGTGAGTCGTGCATCGTCAGGTTACGATTCTTCAGGAGTTCTCAAGAGTGAGTGGGACTCTGGTAGTTCAACATATCTCCATAAAAAATTATTTGTACATTTCTCAATGAAATCCTACAACACATATTGTGAGGTTATATTTTGATTATGGTAATTCTTTTACTATGTTTTCATTTCTCTTTATGGGTGGAAAAGATTATACAACATTAGAGTTTTTTCTTAAGGAAAGGGCAATTTTTACTCTCATTGTACAAAAAAATAACAAAACTTGTATCTGTGAAAAATCACATGAAATGTAAGCTCAGTGAAATTAATGAAAATTGTCTTGTATTATTTTTTTCTTGTAGTGTTTCATAATAATATTGCTGTAATAGATTACATATCTACACCATTGCGTATATATATATATATTATATATATATATATATATATATATATATATATATATGCACTGCATATATAATGTATACATAATATATATATATATGTATATATATATATATATATATATATATATAAATATATATATATATATAAGTATGTTGCGTATGAAAGCATATAAGTCATTATTGTATTTCAAAATATATAAATCATGTACTTAGCAAATAATCACAAATATAGAGGAAAGAGACTTAGTTGATCAAATGTTTTCCTTTCAGACCTAAAGGATTTAATTCTATAGATGTTTAGAAAATATTAGTTTGCCCAAGGTATCTTGGACTAAAAGAAACAGGAAATTATCTGAAATATGACCAGCAGTTAAGATTAAAAACAGTTCAAATGAATCTCTATTGCAATTACGTGAGGTCGAATGGATACATGATATTCGGTGAAAAGGTCGTCGGTTTCTGATAAAACATTGTGATTAAAGTGTCTATTTTTGTTCCCGCCATATGATTACCATTTTGCATTCATTTCATAATGCAAGGTGCCATGACGGAGAGAAAACGAACCAAAAAGGCTTTTGTAATCAAAAGAAAATGATGATTAAAATTACATCGCCACGAAAACATAGTTATTTTTCCCATTCTTTACAAAACAAGCAGAGAGGAATTGTAAACGTCAAAAAAAAAGTCTTTCCAGTTCAAAAGATGTTTTACATGTCGGGTGACCTTGTATCAGGTTTTTACGAAAAGAAAAAATGTATGAAACATTTTTCGGTTGTTTATAGATGTTGCCACATAGTAATAAGTATGTCGCTCAAAATAAACAAAGTAAACACAAGTCTTAATTGATGAGCTTGGCAGGGATCCTCCCCTCAGCTGAATAAAATCACCTTGTGACATCCAAAATAAACAACTAAAATCATAGATAGCAACAGCAGGAATAGTGACGTCCACAGCATTAAAATGATAACTTTTTTTCAGCAAAGAATGTCTTTATATTTTGGCTCTCTTGATGCATGTACCCTGAAGACACTTTCATAGATTGAAAGAGTCTACACTTTTTTCCCCCAAGATTTCTGCTCGTCTAGAGTCACGTGGTTTAAGAATCTTGGTTTAAGTATTTTGTTTTTACTCTTCAGTCTTGTGTATGCATATGTACATGTATGATTTCTATATGTATATGTATATGTATATGTATATGTATATGTATATGTATATGTATATGTATATGTATATGTATATGTATATGTATATGTATATGTATATGTATATGTATATGGAATCTTGATGATTACAAAAGCTATGTCGATAGAGAGAAAATCTCTGCAGGGTCACCCATATCGAACAGGTTTTGTAAGAAAGATCAGACAAAGAGCAACTCGCATACACAGTCGCAGGACCCACTGCTAACTGGCACGTCCCTGATGGCGAACAGGGAAATTCCCCATAGATATATGGGGTACCGTCATAATGACGGCGTGGACCATTGGGCACCCTATAGATATATAGGGCTTCACCAAATATAATGAATAAGGTGACACCAGAGAAATATCTCACCAAAAACTAGGTGGCAGGGAGATTAGATTACTGCAAAAAGAAAAAAAAAAAAAAACTTCATAACAACCATGAAAAGTACAAACAAAACAAAACCGGGCGTTCCTGTTGGATCATCGTCTCCCAAAGGTCCAACCGCATTGCCTCATGTGCTTACGGGCAGTGTGCCACCGAATGTGAGTAAGCACTGTCCAAGCAGATCCAAGCCTTGGACATTAAACAGCATGAAGAAAATGAAGATCTATACTTACAACATAAGAACTCTCTCAAAAGACCACAATCTGGAGAGTCTAATGGAAGAACTAGACAACATCAAGTGGGACATCGTAGGACTGAGCGAAGTCCGAAGAACGGACGAAAAGCTGATGCAATTACAAGATGGTCACCACCTGTTCTACTATAGAGGTAAGGACAAAGAAAGATCTAGTGGAGTAGGATTCTTGATCAACCGAGAAGTTGCTGGTAACGTAGTCAAGTTTAGTAGTTTATCAGACAGGGTAGCTTGGATTGTGATTAGGCTATGTAAAAGGTACACTCTAAAAATAGTTCAGGTTTATGCACCAACTTCACAGAGTACAGACGATGAAATTGAATCCTTCTATGATGATTTAAGTCAGGTAATGGATCAAGAAAAAAGTAAGTACACGTTGGTAATAGGCGACTTCAATGCTAAAGTTGGAATGAAAATGGGAGACGAGTCGTGCATTGGGAGGTTTGGAGTAGGCGAAAGAAATGACAGAGGCGAGATGTTAATCAATTTTGCAGAGAACTACAACATGAGGATAATGAACACTTTCTTCCAAAAGCGGGTAGGTCATAAATGGACCTGGAGAAGTCCAAATGGAACAACAAAGAACGAAGTAGACTTCAGATTAGGAGATGAGAGTAAGAGCGTTAGCAACATTACAGTCATGAATAAAGTCAACATAGGTAGTTATGAATCACAATGGCAAAAGCCGACAAGACTGTGAGAATAAACACCTTGTGAGATCGAAACCTTTATTAGTACTAATAAAGGTTTCGATCTCACAAGGTGTTTATTCTCATAGGTAGTTATCATAGAATGGTAGGTTTCACATCTAAATTCAATTTCAGAGCCGAGAGAAATTAACTAGATTTAATAATGAAAATCAGCCTAGCAAAGTTTAAGGATAATAAGAAGGAATTTCAGTTAGAAATTAGAAATAGATTCGAAGCTCTAAGAACTAACGAGGGCACGGTCGAGGATGTGAATTTGAATTTAGTGAATATCATTAGGGAATCGGCAGAGAAAGTAGGAAGTATAAAAAATATTAGAGAAAACAAATATTCCAAAGCTACAAATGACCTAATTAAAAGAAGGAGGACAATGCAGATTAAAAGCAGCCATCCTTAATCTCCTTCTGTCTTGTTCACGATACAGTATTGTTGTTTGTGTTTCTAGTTGTTGCCTGGTGAAGGAGTGTCCATGTGTATTACTAGTGTGACGGAGTATTGCCCCATCCTGCAAATGTGCCGTCATCCTGCAAATGTGCCGTCATCCTTTTTTATTCGTCTGGATCAACCCTCCATCAATATCCGGCTACAGCCTGAAGTTTCACTCCCATCAATAAGGAAGCCCTACCAGCAACCTACAGGGAACCCGTCGGCACTCCGTGGGTAGCTATGCGGACACGACATCTCCCCCCCCACCACACGACATCTCCCCCGCCACACCACATATGACTTCCTGTCCCAGTGTTTCTTCGCGGGTACAAAATCTCCCCCGCCACACCTCGTATGTCATTCCTGTTTTCATAGTGTATATTGTAACTCCTGAAGATGACCTCTGATTGGGTCGAAAGACGTCTAGAGTAAACACCATGTACCTTGGAGATTCTATCAATACCCTGACCTTCCTCCTCCGCTCTCTCATAGAAAATATCGAGAGTACTTCATACAAATTGAACAATGCTACTACTGCTGTAGACTTCAACAAAGCATATATATATACATATGCATATACATATATATTATACATATATATATATACATATATATATACATATATATATACATATGAGTGGATGGGTGGTGAGATAAACACAGGGAACCGTTTAGGGATTTATTCTGACGTTTCGTCCTTACCAGGACTTCTTCAGGGTACATGCACATTCGAACAATTCATCCCCTAAATACCCGCCGAATCTATCTGCGTTCCACCATGATCGACCTGACCTCTCGTCCTCCTACGCTCTGCCTCGCGAAGTATCAAGCGGCTGGCCGTCTTTGTTAATTCAATAAACCCATCGCGATGATTGTTGTTTGGATGGGAAGCGATGTAAGCTGCTTCAAAAAAATAACTGAAGCAGCTTACATCGCTTCCCATCCAAACAACAATCATCGCGATGGGTTTATTAAATTAACAAAGACGGCCAGCCGCTTGATACTTCGCGAGGCAGAGCGTAGGAGGACGAGAGGTCAGGTCGATCATGGTGGAACGCGGATAGATTCGGCGGGTATTTAGGGGATGAATTGATCGAATGTGCATGTACCCTGAAGAAGTCCTGGTAAGGACGAAACGTCAGAATAAATCCCTAAACGGTTCCCTGTGTTTATACACACACACATATTTATATATATATATATTTATATATATATATATATATATATATATATATATATATATATATATATTTTTTTTTTCAACCACAAATCACTTTTAATTCCATGCCATCGCAATCAAGACTAAAGAATCGCTCGAAGGAGGCATCCGTTGGAAATTGAAACGTGGACGAGTCGAAGATTCAAACCCAGCTAACTCGTAACAAAGTTACAGTGACTTAAACGTATTGGTTTAAGTCACGGGTTAGCTGGGTTTGAATCCTCGGCTCGTCCACGTTTCATTTTCCAACGGATGCCTCCATCGAGTGATTCTTGTCTCGATTGCGATGGCATGGAATTAAAAGTGATTTGTGGTTGAAAAAAGAGATATATATATATATATATATATATATATATATATATATATAAATATATATATATATATATATATATCTATATATATATATATATATATATATATATATATATATACATATACATGTATACATATTTTTTACTTTGTAACGTTATTAATTTCTTTTCTCAAAGTCGTTATCTAATCTCCGAAATGACTTTGAAGTTGTACCTATGCCTCCGATATAACACTAAATTTCAACATATTTATTATATATTTTGCACGACATATTAAATACAACGCTGGTGGCACTGCGAGTCACGCTATATTACTTCCTCTACAGTAAACAAGACTATGTACATATTCATATATATTGTGTTAAATCTAGATTCATAATGAAATGCGTGAGTTGCAATTGTATGCACTCCTTGTTAGCAGATTCGAATTATTGTCTTTTGTTTATACAAAATTAGTTCATTTATACTGCTTTGTGTTGGAAATATTAAAATGAAAGGTAATTTATTTTATGTTTGCGTAGGACTTGTTGAAACTTATGTTTGGTTTAATATACATATACAAACAGATACACACACACACACACACACACACACACACACACACACACACACACACACACACACACACACACACACACACACACACACACACACACACACACACACACACACATATATATATATATATATATATACATTTATATATATATATATATATATATATATATATATATATATATATATATATATATTTCGTTGAATTGATGGCTTGTACAATGCTTATTATTCTATTCAAGTTATTTTCTTCATATTTTAGAATTGTCTTATTGTTAGTTATCTGTCAATTTATTATTATCTACTATTTACCTGTTATTTTATTATTTAACTATACTTATGCATTTATTTATCTTATTCATTATTGATTATATCATTATAGTCTTTATATATCTATTTTTATTCATTTATCATTATTATATATTTTTTCGCATCCGACCTTGTTATGGACCCAAAGGTCTCCTGTCGGCATGCTCCGCCTTTGTAATCCTTTGTCTTAGGTTCTCTTGGGAGTGTTGCGATGACTTCCGTAAATAGTCATCATTATCGGAACCAGATTACGGGTCGCTCGAGCCTTCTTCAATGGCGTTGGTGTTTGTCTTCTCGGTAGTTGGTATGTTCATTTACTCTATGATGGTTAGGGGAGGAATGGATTATGGATTCCCTAATAAAGGACCGCCTGCTCACGCGGGATCGTTTTTTGTGGGAAAGGAAGAGAACTCTGTAGGAAAATGAAAAGATATTTGCGTATAAAAGGGAACTATTATCACTAAGAGCTCTAAGGAATATTCATTAGAGATTTGTGATCGTGACTCAGAGGAAACGGACAGAAGACCTGGAATTTGAGTCCTGTTTCACTCTTAGTAAGTGAGTTCTGGTCCACATTTAGTCTACGCTCTTCGTACATCCTGATTTTCTCCTTCTTGTTCCGGGAGTGGGGCGACTCAATAGTTAGGTTATTGTAATAGGGGTCCACCGGATCAAATATTCTCATGTCGAAGAAAACCAATTGTCCCTGTGTCCAGAAACCTCTTGCGCTGACATCCACCCGTGCTTCATCTGAAGTGTTGGGTGTGCGGTACCTGAAGTTCTCCTCTTGTAGTGGAAGTAATGTTGGTTCGATGGTCACATCCTTGTATACCTCCCGAAGCATTTGGGCAGTGATATCCCTTACCTCGTCATGTCTAATGCAGATGAATCCATTCTGCTTGCATATCATTACATTGTTTGGACTAAACTGTCCACCACAGAAACATCTGTTCGGCAGCCTTTCCAATGGCCATCCCTACCTTAAGGCAATGACATCCATGAATTTTCTTTTGTTTAGGTTGAATCCCTTTGCCCTGATTGGTAATGCTGTCAGCCAATTGGACGCCCTATCTTCCTGTGCCATTGCTATCTTTCTTTTCATACGATTCGATAGCTGATCTAAAAGAATGCGAAGCTCCTCCTTCTGCTTCTCTTCCCTTCCCTTTGTTATGTTTCTTCTGATTTCTCTGATTTCCTCCACATTAGTCTCATGTTGATCTTGTGACACAACGTTGTTTGTCAGAAAGGACGTGAGTTTCAGGGAGTTTCGGTGTTTTGTGTTTGCAAGGTTTAGCAGGTTGGAGATACCTAACCCTCGCATTCTTGGTGGAAGTTTGATAAGTATTCTTTCCTCTTCGTTTATTATCTGTCCGTTGGAGATGGCCGGAATTAGCTCATTGTTGATAGTTTCTTCAAGAGGACTTAATAGGTCGGTGGTAATCGATACCGTCTTTAAGATGTAGTTCCACTTATGTTTAACGCCATATACGAATAGGGCATATGCCACCTGCGGTTCAGTCTTTGCAAAGTTGGCTAGTAGCCTAACTTTCTCGATATATTGCTTTTTAAATGATTCAGAGCCGATCATAGTTTTTTCTTCTTCCAATTCCTCCTCTTATCGTCTATTCATGCTCTCTATTTTCCTATTCTCCTCTCTAGTTTTCTTCTTCTCCTTTTCTTCTTTGTCCTCTTTCTCCTGCTCTTTCTCTTCCTCCTTTTCCTCTTCATGCTTTTGCCCCTCCTCCTCCTCCTACTCCTCCTCTTCCTCCTCCTCTTACTCTTGCTCGTCGTCCTCCTCCTCCTCTCTCTCCTCCTCTTACTACTCTTCCTCCTCGTCTTCCTCATCCTCCTCAATTTTCTTCGTTTTATTTTCACTCTTTTTCCTGAGCCATTAGCCAGCTCTCATTCCGTTCTTTGGTCTAATTACGGAATACAGGAATGTTGAATCCTTGCTTACCCATAATGCACCAGGATCTGTGGACCAATCTCTTTCAATTTTGAACTAATGCATTCTCTTGTTTACCATTTCGGGGCTTTGGTTACTGAACTTTACATTCAGTTTTTTTTCCCATTTGTTCCTTGTCTGTGTTTACATTCTGCTTCTTTGTCTTTTAGCCATTGTCTCTTCTTCGTTTTTCAAACAGAAAGTAAGATGAAAACAGTTCCAGTGCCAATATCCTGGACATGAAAATTTGACGGACTGGAAATGAAGGCCGAGAGAAAGAAAATATGTGGAAGAAGGAGAAGTGAAAATGAAGAATAGTGAGTGTGATGGAAGATAGTGGATTATATGTGGAGCATGGTGGATATGGGAATACTCGTATGTGGAAGAGGTACAGAAGTGGAAAAAAGAAATCAGTTAGGTATGGATAGAGTAGAATGTAGATACAGCGCCCTCCATTAGTAGTTTGTTCAGTGATGGTGTGATGAGTGGGACTAATAGGGGTAGATGAGTAGATTAAGTAGATGAGTGGATTAAGTGGTGGGATTGGGACTATAGAAAGAAGTGATGAGGCTGAAAGGACTGAATGTTTGCTAATTACGTAGTTAGTGAGATAGTTACTTGATAACCACGATGGTATGTTAGTTCCTGTACTACTACTTGATTGGGACTAGAAAGAAATTATGAGTCTGAAAGGACTGAATGTTAGCTAATTACATAGTTAGTGAGATAGTTACTTG